>NW_020664420.1:34777454-34786512 GCF_002925995.2 Terrapene triunguis | reverse complement strand
CATGTGCACAGCTACTGGAGTTCGTTGTATATTAGCTGGAGTGCTTTCCACAACCTGCTTATTAGACAGATCACTGAAAGCCAGTCACTCAATTTTCAGTCAGTCCAAGGTCATATTGTGACCCACATGCCTTACAGGGAGATATCTCTTTAAGAGATCTATTGGAGGTGGGTAGGAACGAGTTGTGTCTGGGTAATTGTTGCTAGGCAGATTAGGGTGACCAGATGTCCCGATTTTATAGGGACAGTCCCAATTTTTGGGTCTTTTTCTTATATAGGCTCCTATCACCTCCCACCCCCATCCCGATTTTTCACACTTGCTGGCTGGTCACCCTAAGGCAGATGCGCAATTAGCACTCCACACCCAGAAATTTCTGGAATTGGATGTGGTAGTTTTGGATATTCTGAACAGGTTCCCTGTTGCTGGACTCAAACTCCATGAGGGCAAGTAGTCAGGACAGCTGCTTTACAAAAGTCCACGTGCCCTGTGTGAGTTGAAAGAAGCTGAGCCACAGAGAAGAATGGAGGCTGTTTTTCCCTGACTCTGAAGCATTTTGCATCAAGTTAAGGATAGTGTTAACCCTCTAACTGGGAAGCCTTGGCAGTGTTAATATTAGAACGGGGAAATTGGGAAGGGAAAACTAATTTATTTTAATTGTACAGTTGGAATGTTGTTTGATTTTAGTCAAACTGTTTTAGTTGTCTCAACTAGTATTATTCACCAACTCTTCTCTTATTTAAATGTGATGATAGGGAGAGTCATTTATATTTTGCTATTCTCAGTTTTGTATTTTTCTTGTAACAGGGTGTTTTAATCAGTATATGTAAACTGAGTTGTTGGTTACTTAGGCCATGTTTATGTACCACTTTTGTTGCTATAGCGTATGTTGCTCAAGGGTGCGGGGGGAAAAATACAGCCCCGACTGACATAAGTTACACCAACAGAAGCGCTGGTGTGGACTGTGCTATGTCAGCGGGAGACACTGTCCTGCCGATATAGCTACTGACAGTCGCTAGGGGTGGTTTAATTATGTCAACATGAGAGCTCTCTCCCGTCAGCATAGAGCAGCTACCCGGGACATCTTATGCTGCTATGAGCTCTCTAATGTAGACATGGCCTTAGTTAGCTAACTAAGGGCACGTCTTCACTACCCGCTGGATCGGCGGGTAGCAATCAATCTATTGGGGATCGACTTATCGCGTCTAGTGAAGACGCAATAAAATCGATCCCCGATGGCTCTGCCGTCGACTCCGGAAATCCACCGCGGCAAGAGGCGGAAGCGGAGTTGACGGCAGCGGTCGACTCGCCGCCGTCCTCACAGCCAGGTAAGTCGACCTAAAATACGCAACTTCAGCTACGCTATTCACGTAGCTGAAGTAGCGTATCTTAGGTCGACCTCCCCATCCCCATAGTGTAGACCTAGCCTGAATGATTGCAGCAGAGGAAGAGAAAGTCTGTATGGAGTCCAACTGGAGATTTCTATAAGCAAGTTATTGCAGTGCTTTTGACTCAGAAAACTGTATAGCTTTTGATGATCACAGATTGTAATAGACTCAGATGAACTCAACCTTAGCTTTTGCGAATTCTGAGTTACTTCTCACTGTGTTTCTGTGGGAACTCACCTGTTTACATTTAATTTGTTTTCTTTATATTTATGTATAACTGTGAAGACTATGTATGTGGATTATAAAGTATCCATGTTATGTTGAAATAATAAATTATTTATTATGTTGTTTTATCATTATAAGATTCTATAAAGTTGGTACTGAAGAATTAAGTTAATTCCTTTTGTTCTTTTTGGACTTGATTGTGGGGAGGTTTACCCTTTGCGATTCTTGCTGAAAATCCTCAGTGACTGAATTCTGGGTCTCCATGTGCTCTATGGGAGTTGTGTTTTTATTGGCACTGGAGAAAGGCATTGAAATAAACTCTAGCCCACCCAAAAATCACACTCTCATGGGTGTTTCATTCACTAAGAGTGATGATGAAGGTCAGATAAATTGAGGGTGGGACTTTATTAAACCCTGTGCATTACTCTGTCAATGTGGCTGAGTTGCTTCCAGCCCATCTCCTCACATCTCTGTTCCCCTAGTTTCCCATCAATAGTAGTCCCCCTAGGGACCATAGGCCTTCTGACTTCAGTTCCATTGATCATGATACAATGGGCATTTCAAAATGCTTCCAAATTCTTAGGCTGTAGAATTGTCCATCACCCTGTAGATTAATATAAACAAAGCAGTGCTCTCTTTAAAGGCCATTACCTCAAAAACAGAGGTAGAAGAATTCAAGCCTGCCACACAAAAGATGTGGGTTTGATTCCTGGCTATGCCAACTAATTTCTGTGTGACCTTGAACAAGTCACTTACTCTTTCTGGGCTTCAGTTTACCGATCTATTGAAAGGGGATATTAATGATAAGGAGCAATGAAAGGGAGCAACGTGGGAAACACTAATGCTGAAAAAGCTTGGGATAATAGTAGATAATAAATGAGTTTGAGTTTGCAATGCTATAAGGTTGCATATCTGGTCAGTGCCATGTCGGGCTGTCCATGCAAGGAGATCACATCACAGACCAGCAAGATAATAATCCTGTTTCTTACAGTTTGGTTCAAGGAGGTAATAATACAATTCCATATGCTACTTTATGCTACTGCACCTAGAATATTGTATTTAATCCCACCAGTACCAGGCTATTCGAAGAAAAGCGACAAAAATGCTTTCCAAATCACTGAAAGAGTAAAAAAGATTTCCATATGTGTAACTTGGCGAATTGAAGACCAAAGAGGCAAAAGGAGGCATTGAGAACCTACTAACATTTGAAGGGTGTAAACACCAAAGAGAGAGAGAATTATTACGTAGTGTGAAGCACAGGGGTATAACTGGGAATAACAGCACGTAACAGAGAATGGATTAATTTAGACTGAATTGGAATAATCGCCATAGGGAAATGTGAGACGCCTGTAATTTTTAAGAACACCTGAGCAACACTCTAGAAGATAAGCTGTATGGAACAATTCTGCACTCGTGTGGGATGTACTGAATAATCAGACTATTTCCCCTTCCTTACCTCTATGATCCTTCACAGAAATGTTGTGAAGCCAAACCCATTAATTTTTGTGAAGTGCATAGAGCTCTTCTGAGGAAAAGTGCTATATAACATGAACTAAAGCTGGGTCCAAGCTACAAATTCAGACAAGTTTTTCTGAGGGTCCAGGCAAGTGCAAGGTAGTACATTTCTTGTTAATGATAAGCTTTCACTTTTTGCTAACCTCATTTGCCTCCAACAACGGGTCATCAAGTCACACTCTGTACCAAGCCAATAGACTGATCAGAAAAGTTATTTCTACTAAAGAACAATCTCACAGCTAGCACATCTGACTACAATAGATCAGAAAAGTATGCAAAAATATTCACAGAATTTTTAAAAGATATTTTTCAACTACCGTATTTATTATTTTCTCAGAGTATTAGCAAGTATAGCAGAACATTGTCAATGCCTCACTTTAAATTAAGAAAAAATGTGTCCAATTTCTACTTCAGGTCTTAAAACATTAAGAAAATTGTAAACTTTAAATGGTAAACTTTGTAAACTACACTGTAGCAGAGCCTGGGCTGTAACAAGAACAATTGCTGGCAAAGGAAAAATGCATCAGCGATAACTTGCTGCATCTAATTCTTGCAGCACTATCATAGATGTTTTATAAGAACAACCATACTGGGTCAGACCAATGGTTCAGCTAGCCCAGTATCCTGTCTTCCAACAGTGGCCCATCCCAAATGCTTCAGAGGGAATGAACAGAACAAGGCAATTATCGAGTGATCCATCCTCTATCCTCCAGTCCCAGCTTCTGGCAGTCAGAGGTTTAGGGACATGGGGTTGCATCCACAGCCATCTTGCCTACTAACCATTGATGGATCTATCCTCCATGAACTTAAATTATTTTTTGAACTCAGATATACTTCTGGCCTCCATAACATCCTCTGGCAATGAGTTCCACAGGTTGGGTGAATACCACCTGGTCCTGGTAATTTATTACTTTTTCTACTTATCAATTTGTTCCAAACCTCCTCTATTGACACTTCAATCTGGGACGGTTACTCAGATTTGTCAGCTCAAAAGAATGGGTCGTGTATGGGAATCTCCCTCACATCCTCTGCAGCGAAGACCAATGCAAAGAGTTTATTTAGCTTCTCTGCAATGGCCTCGTCTTCCTTGAGTGATCCTTCAGCACCCTGATCATTCAGTACCTCCCCAACATTTAGCAGGTTTCCTGCTTCTGAAGTACTTAAAAAAATGTTGCTGTTAATTGCACTCCAAATGCTTTTTTGGCCTGCCTAATTACCCTTTTACATTTGACTTATCAGAGTTTATGCTCCTCTCTTTTATTCCCCTCAGTAAAATTTGACTTCTAATTTTTAATGGATACCCTTTTGCCTCTATCTGACTTTTATTCTGCTGGTTAGCCATGGTGGCACTGTTCTGGTCCTCTTACATTTAAAACAAAAATGTGTAACTAATGGATTGGCTCTAATTGCTTGATCGTCTAAAGCCATTTGTCTGCAGGATGCTCTCCTATTAACACTGCTAGTTATGGCAATGCCCTGCAGTAGTTACTCCTTTCTCCTACTGCATCCTGTTGAACAGAGATAATCGTTATGGCTGTTATTTGTATAAAAGACACTGCAGTGTTGTGAGGGGAGCAGGGATGGATAAATATTAAACCAGATTCTCATCAATTACTACATTTCTTCGTGGTGCTTTAGTAGGAAAACAAAAAAAAATAGTGAGTTCATATTTAAAGTTTCTAGAATGGCCCGCATTATAGAAATGCATCAATTTAAAAGTGCCAGGATTCCCTCCCCCCACCCCCAGCATCTTGTTAGAGCCTAAAAACAAGAACACACTGCTTTATGCATCTATAAGCCTCACAACAAGCTTTACTGGGTTCAGCATCAAAGGAGCATGGCATTGATCTGCATTGTCTAGGCTCATTACCAGATAGATAGAAAAAAAAGCAAGCTAAAACCACATGCTATAAGTTTATAACCACTTAGGGTCAATTCTAAAATTCTGATTTTAACATTACTGTTGCAGCACCCATCATGTGCTTAGTGCTACAGAAACACTGAAGGAGGCACTGTCCCTAAACTGAAGAGCTTACACTCCAAGTGAACAAAACAGAGGGAGCATAGGAAAAAGGAGTCCAATGTACCAGGAAAATGGACAGATGACTGGCCACATTCTCCAAAAACGTATTTTTAATTTTGCAGAGACCTTCATCAATTATTTCAGAGCCTTGTCATAGGTGCCATAGCAGGAGTCTTCTGTTGGGATGTGAATGAGAAGATGGCAGTGGTCTTACAAGGATAAGTCAGGGTAGGCATTCTACATTGAGGGGATGGCATAGAAGAAAGCCCAGACACAACTGTGTTAGAAGGACAAAGGGGCACAAAAGCTGGCATCATTAGCAGAGTGGAAGAGAAGCAATGTAAAAATGGATATATAGGGAGAGGAAAAGTTACACAGAAACTTGAAGACAAGGAGAGGAAGGATGAGCTTGATGTTGTAGAGGAGAGTTGGAACTTGAAGGGGTAACATCCAGATCAACGAGTAAGGAAGACGATCTACCAGTAACATATTTTCAGTTAATGGAGCTCCTTAAGCCAGAGGTTGCCATCTTTTGAAGATCAGAACAGAGTCATGTGAGATATCTTCAAGTACCTTGTGTATATTCTGCCAAGTGTCAAACATGAATGATCACTGCAACCAAACCACCCATGAGAGCCATCAAAGCTGCATAATTATGTTTAGATATCTATGAGGCATGTCAATACAGTCCACGGAATAGAAAGCTATATCAACTATAAGAATGAACAAAACAAAGCTGAGAATACTTCAGAAAGTAAATGGGCTTGAGGACAGGAATACAGCAAGAAAAGAAAAGGAAGCCAGTAAAATTCCATATTCGGTGATCAACTATATATTGGCTCAGTGTAAGATCTTCCCCTTTCCACCCCCAGCCATCACAGTGTCCAGCCATCTCAAGTAAACTGTAGATTTTGATCACCTTGGCCTTAGAACAACTCCAAATTGTAGCCAACAGACAAATGCAGTTATTCAGGGCAAAACTGATAAAATGTGAAGATGATACGCAGATTCATGCCTGCATGTCAAATCTGCTATTTTTCAACATCAAATAGTATGAGATATCGTCTAATAACTTAACCCATTTGATCACTACTAAACTCACACCCAGTAAATTATTACAATCTTTTGTGTATTAAAAAAAAGGTATTGTTTGCTCTTGAGTGGGTGGGGGTGGCTAAGACATTAACTAATCAATAAGAATGAATCCACGTAACATGAATACAGATTTCAATTTGGGCATGATATTAACACCTCTTACATTTTCCTCTACACTGTTCCTTCATTTTACTTATGTGTTTACTAATCTTGCAAAAACAGAAACCTCTTAAAACTACGACATTGTTCATAAAAAGCATTAAATTCTACTAGCAACTTTCCAGGTAAGGAGTAAATTTTCCAAAGAGATGTGCCTGAGCTGCACTCTCAAAAAAAAAAAAAAAAAAAAAAAATCCACTGCGATCCTGCTGAGTGTGTAAAAATCAATGGGCAGCCCTAGGCATGTGGCTCTCTCAAACACACTACTGGATTTTCAACACAGTTAAATTTGTATTCTCAAACTCAGCCAAAGGATTTCCAGTTTTTGGAATTAGAGATCACTAAAAAGCAGACAAGGTTAAGTTACTGAAGAGAGCGTTTTAAGCAAGAGTGTGATTGTGCAAAAGCAATGATCTTCTGTTACACAAGGATTTTGCTTCAATTACAGTTTTAGGATTTTTTTTTTTTTTTTTTTGCAGACCCAGTTCTGATCATTACCCATCTGAGAAACTCACTCTTAGCTAGCTTCTCTCAGGGTATGTCTACACTACGAGGGTAATTCGATTTTACTTAAATCGAATATGTGGAATCGATATTGCAAAGTCGAACGTGTGTGTCCACACTAAGGACACACTAAGGACAGTAATTCGACTTTGTGAGTCCACACTAACGGGGCGAGCGTCGATATTGGAAGCGGTGCACTGTGGGCAGCTATCCCACAGTTCCCGCAGTCCCCGCTGCCCATCGGAATTCTGGGTCGAGCCGCCAATGCCTTCTGGGTAAAAAAAATTTGTCGTCATCCGTCCGTCACTAACGCCCTCCCTCCCTCCATGAAAGCGCCGGCGGGAAATCAGTTCGCGCACTTTTCTGGTCAGTGACAGCGCGGACGCCACAGCACTGCGATCATGGATCACGCTGCGACCATCGCTGCACTTCTGGCCGTTCTCAACACCTCGCAGCTTATCATACACCTTTCCCTGAGGCAGATGCAGAGAAATCGGGCGAGGAGGCTACGGCACCGCCGTGAGAGCCTGAAGTCGGAGAGTGGCACAGAGCTGTCAGAAACCACGAGCCCCAGCGCCCAGGACATCACGGTGGCAATGGGGCATGTGGATTTTGTTGAACGGCGATTCTGGGCCCGGGAAACAAGCACGGACTGGTGGGACCGTATAGTGCTTCAGGTCTGGGATGAATCCCAGTGGCTGCGAAACTTTCGCATGCGGAAGGGGACTTTCCTCGAACTTTGTGAGTTGCTGTCCCCTGCCCTGAAGCGCAAGGACACCCGCATGCGAGCAGCCCTCACTGTCCAGAAGCGAGTGGCCATAGCCCTCTGGAAGCTTGCAACGCCGGACAGCTACCGGTCAGTCGCGAACCACTTTGGTGTGGGCAAATCTACCGTGGGGGTTGTTGTCATGCAAGTAGCCAAGGCAATCGTCAAGGTACTGCTCCCAAAGGTAGTGACCCTGGGAAACGCGCAGGTCATCATAGATGGCTTTGCCGCGATGGGATTCCCAAACTGCGGTGGGGCTATAGATGGGACTCACATCCCTATCCTGGGACCGGACCACCAGGCCAGCCAGTACATCAATAGAAAGGGCTACTTTTCAATGGTGCTGCAAGCACTGGTGGACCATCGGGGACGGTTTACAAACATCTACGTCGGATGGCCGGGCAAGGTTCATGACGCTCGCGTGTTCAGGAACTCTGGTCTGTTTAGACGGCTGCAGGAAGGTATTTACTTCCCAGACCACAAAATAACTCTTGGGGATGTGGAGATGCCTACAGTCATCCTCGGGGACCCAGCCTACCCGCTAATGCCCTGGCTCATGAAGCCCTATACTGGCGCCCTGGACACAGAAAAAGAACTGTTCAACTACCGTCTGAGCAAGTGCAGAATGGTGGTGGAGTGTGCTTTTGGCCGTCTCAAAGGGAGATGGAGAAGCTTACTCACTCGCTGTGATCTCAGTGAAACCAATATCCCCATCGTTATTGCAGCTTGCTGTGTGCTCCACAATCTGTGTGAGAGCAAGGGGGAGACCTTTATGGCGGGGTGGGAGCTAGAGGCAAATAGCCTGGCTGCTGATTACGTCCAGCCAGACAGCCGGGCCATTAGAAGATCCCAGCGGGACGCCCTGTGCATCCGGGAGGCTTTGAAAGCTAGGTTCCTGAGTGAGCAGGGCAACCAGTGACTTTTCAGTTTGTGGACAGAAAAGCTGAACCTGCCCCCGTTTCTTTACCCAGTCCATTTTGACTATCCTCTCCAGTTACATACAACCTTCACCCCCTTCCCCTTCCCAAAAAATAAAATCATTTCGATTTTTTAATGAACACCGTTGTCTGTATTGCTGTTTTCGCGGGAATATTTTAAACCGGGGACGCAGACTGTGGCGGGGGGCGGGTTTAGTGTTCTGATGCAAATGATACTTCTAAACTCCCGGAATGACAGGCTCCGCACTGGTGGACTGGTTATTTCAATGGAGCCTGCCAGCACTCCTGGGGGGGACTGTGTGTATGTGTCGGCTATGTGACTTTCTGGCAGGGGGGGTAGGGTTACAGATCCCCTGCTGCGTGGATCTGTGAGCCAGGATAAGGACCGCTGCATAAGATCTGTAACTGCCCTCCCCCGCCACAAAGTCACAGAGCAACCCCCCCCCCC
>NW_020664420.1:34735251-34777354 GCF_002925995.2 Terrapene triunguis | reverse complement strand
CCCCCCCCCCCCAAAACATGAAAAGCACCTCCCAGACTGACCAGGGTAACCAGTGACTGCACTGGTTATGTGTCCTGATGCTGGACCTGACACCGCCTCTGTACCCTGCTAAAGGTGACTGTCCTGTCCAATTACCAAGCCCCTTCCCCCCCTCCAGACAGACTCTCCCTCAAAAGAACCTGACTGAAACAGTAATGAACAGAAACAAACATTTTATTGCGAACCAGACATGAAACGTGGGGGGTGAAACTTGGACGGGGGCTTGTGTGAGGTGGGTAGGAAAGGACTTATGAAATTTTGGGGAATGTCAGCCTTCTACTGCTAGAGCAGTCTGCAGGGGTTGATTGAAAGTTTTAACGGCCCTTGCCGCCCCTCCTTCTTTGGACTTTGGGTGAGGGTGGTGTGGGACTTGGTGGCGGGTGAGGGCGGTTACAGATAGACTGCAGCGGGGCTCTGTCCTCCTGCCTCCGGTCTTGCAGAACATCCACAAGGCGCCGGAGCGTGTCCGTTTGCTCCCTCATTAGTCCAAGCAGCTTTTCAGTAGCCTGTTGGTCCTCCTGACGCCACCTCTCCTCCCGTTCCATGACTGCTCGGTGCATTTGTGACAAGTTCTCCCTCCACTGTGTCTGCTGGGCTGCCTGGGCTCGGGAGCAGCCCATTAGTTCTGTGAACATGTCTTCACGCGTCTTCTTCTTCCTCCGCCTAATCTGCGCTAGCCTCTGGGAGTGTGCTGACAGGCTGGGTTGGGAGACAGTCGCAGATGTGTCTGTGTGAATTTTAAAAAGGGAGTGAATTCCTGAGACAGATAAATGAAATTGTATACAAAGAACCTAGTCTTTCTCTGTGAACAAGACCATGCACTGAACCTCTCACATGCGCACTCAGGACAAGGTCGAATTTTCGGCCGTCGCCTTCAGTGCCTGTGGACTTGCGGAGGTCTTGGAGTGTTCAGAGAACTGTGGCTGGAGACCTGAACTTCTGGAGCGGGCAATAATGGTAAGCCGCAGACTTGTGGCTGCTTAAAACTCCAGCAGTAGCACTGGCCTCCTTTCACATTGAAAGCAATGCCAGTCTCTGCTGCCAGCAATCAGGACAGCATCAACTCTGCCCCTGTCCCACCCCCTCGCGGCTGTCCCAGGGAAAGATCCCTGTATGCTGCCCCTCTCCCTCCACCGCGTGGCTGTAAAAGTCCCAATACTAACAGTCCCCTCCCTAATTCAAAGCAGGGCGTCATGAGCGACATCACCCTCCTGAGGATCCCGGACACCCAGAGAGAACGCATGCTGCGGGAAAGCATGCAAAAACCGGGGCCGTATGCCGCCATGCTATGTCGGGCCATGATCCCCGAGTACCTGATTGTGGCATGGAGGGGACATGTCTGCTACCACGGAGGGCCCACTAAGATCGCCCTACCCCGGAACCTGATCAACAGGCTTGAGCTCTACCTCCACGAGACCTACGAGGAGTTCTCCTACGAGGATTTCTCGTCGATCCCCGGCCACATTGACCGGATTTTCGCGTAGGTGCACTGAGACTTTGGAGTGGAGCGTCTTGGGCCTGGGAATCATGTAGTAACGGACATTGTGAAATTTTTTTAAAATACTTGGGACTAAATTGAGAAGAGCCTAAGACAGAGAAATCATGCAAAACCCATTTGTTACCTTTGTAAATATTCCTGTTTTGTACCTGATTATTTTTTTACTAGTTTACAGAACTTTTATAAATATACATTGTTAATAGTATAAATATTACCGTTCTGTTTTAAATAAATGTTTACATGTTTACAGCACTTACTGCTTGATCCGTCCCCTGATTCTGTGTCCGGGGTAAGGGATGGGGACGGTTGGTAGGGGATCTCGGTAAGGGTGATGAAGAGCTCCTGGCTGTCGGGGAAATCAGCGGTGCCAGCGCTGTCGACTGCCTCGTCCTCCTCATCTCCTTCTTCATCTTCCCCGTCCGCTGTCATGTCCGACATGATCCCATCCTCGGAGTCCACGGTCAGGGGTGGGGTAGTGGTGGCGGCCGCTCCCAGGATGGAATGCAGTGCCTCGTAGAAACGGGATGTGTGGGGCTGGGATCCGGAGCGTCCGTTAGCCTCTTTGGTTTTTTGGTAGCCTTGTCTCAGCTCCTTGATTTTCACGCGGCACTGCGTTGCATCCCGGCTGTAGCCTCTCTCTGCCATGGCTTTGGAGATCTTCTCGTAGATCTTAGCATTCCTTCTTTTGGAGCGCAGCGCTGAAAGCACGGACTCATCGCCCCACACTGCGATGAGATCCAAGACTTCCCGATCAGTCCATGCTGGGGCCCTCTTTCTATTGGATTGCACGGCCATCTCTGCTGGAGAGCTCTGCATAGTTGCCACTGCTGCTGAGCTCCCCTCGATGTCCAAAGAGGAACTGAGATTCAAACTGCCCTGACAGGAAAATGAAAATGAATTCAAATTTTCCCGGGGGTGTGGCTGGTCAGAGCATCCGAGCTCGGACTGCTGTCCAGAGCGTCAACAGAGTGGTGCACTGTGGGATAGCTCCCGGAGCTATTACCGTCGATTTCCATCCACACCTAGCCTAATTCGATATGGCCATGTCGAATTTAGCGCTACTCCTCTCGTTGGGGAGGATTACAGAAATCGATTTAAAGAGAGCTTTCTGTCGAACTAAATGGCTTCCTGGTGTGGACGGGTGCAGGGTTAATTCGATATAACGGCGCTAAAGTCGACATAAAAGCCTAGTGTAGACCAGGCCTCAGTTGCTGAAATTAGATTTATTTCCTTCCTCTTCACTGGCTTAATTAAAAGAAATTAATTTTAATGAACCAATACCAAAAGTAAATTCAAATAAAAACAAATGAAATCAACTCCTTGTACACTGCTTTACAATTAGCAGTTTTGATTTTTCTCTTTTTTGACTGCAGTCTCTCCACTTTTCTACTCTGCCTTCCCTCACAACCATGTTCTGTTTTATTGTGCTAGACTAAGTTTCTTGGGGCCAGGCCCTTGTCTTCCTACTTAATATAGTACTTTGCAGTGGTACATAAACAATAACAGCAGTATGATAACATATACCCTGGAAATTCTGGTTCTTTAAGTTAACCCTCAAAAAAGAAAAAAAAAATCAAATGCCAACACCTGAAAGACTACAAAAGTTTGACGTAACACACCATCTATCTCTAAAAGCAGCTAACTAAAATATATGTTCCATATACCAGTCCAGTGTGTGCATTCTACAAATCCATCTGGATACCAGATATCTGAAAACAAGTTCCAGCATAATAATGTAAACCTCAAGGTCATTACAGGCAGCACTGGTAGTTAAGGTTGCCTGAATTTCCATGATCAGAGACTCTGCTCTCAGTTGCTTAGATCTTTGCCAAACTTTAACGGTTTGGACTGCAATTCTCCAGGCTGAATTTCTTGGAGAGCTGCAACTAAAATGGTTCAACTGTTTCTGAGAACACAGAAAAACACATTTTGCCCATGTTTTAAAAAAAAGGTTATTTTGCTTCATTGAGAAGCTGTAGCATCTACCTGCTTTGGAGCAGGGACTTAAATTCTGGCAGGAGTGTCACTGTCACACAGGGATGAGTCTTTTGCCATCCCTGTGAAATATGTGCTCAAATTTGGATAAGTAACAAGCCTCCCAAAAAATCTCATTTCTCAAATGCTCAATAGAGACATGTTAGCGTGGCAGCTAAAATCTCCGAAGATTGTCGGATCAAGCATGCTCCATCCAAAGGCTGCAGGAGTGGATCAAGTCTCAATCTCTGTACTTTCAATGCCCCCTCTGCTGGTGTCCAGGCAGATGGATGAGAAATGGAATGGGTGACCATGAGAGCAAGAGCCAGAGGATGTATGGTTTGAGAGGAGCGGGGGGTGGAGGGTGAGGATGGGGGTTGTGGGAGAGAGAGGCAGGACTCAGGAGAGGATATAGATTAGAACTGGTCAGAAATATTTCTTCTGAATGATTTTCTCACCAAAAACACTCTTCACAAAACCAAAATTTTCCATGGGAAAAAAAGTTAAGTTTTGCTGGAAGTTTCTGCTGTGAAGAAAATCTAAATGACAGTTCCCCAGCTGACCGCTAGGAAGGGTCTTGTTAATTTCACTTTCTGCCTGGCCCCTGGCAGAAACTGAAATTGACAAAAGCTTTCCAGGAGGGCTGCCAAGGCTAAGCATCCTGAGACTCTCCTCCTCCCACTCAACTCTAGGGCCAGACAGGTTGAGCACCCCAGGTCTCTCTGTCGTTCTGGTTGCCAGAGCTGGAGGGAGGCAGGGAGGCGGAGAACTAAGGTGCTTTACCTCTCCAGGAACTGGGCTGGAAGGCTCTTGTCAATTTCACTTTCTCAGAAAAATTAAAGGAATCCCCCCCCCCCCCCCCCGCCAAATCAAACAAATGAAGTGAACTCTTTGGTACACTGATTTCTCTCAAAGTGAAATTGACAAGGACCTTCTGGGAGGGCAGCTGGGAAGCCTAAAACTTCCATTTTAGTTTTCCAAAAACAGAATTTTTCCTGAAATCCTTCTAGTGAAAAATTCTACTGTTTTGACATTTCATGCCATTTTAGAATGAAATGTTTTTCAAAAACATGAATATTTTTGCAGGAAGGGATTACCCTTTTCCGGCCAGCCCTAATCACCATCTGTCTGGTGTAGTGAATGAGGCAGGAGTCCTCTGGAAAAAATAGTGAGAGATCAAGTAATTAAAAACTATCAAAATACACATGTAAAAGGTGCATGGGCAGCCTTGATTCTGGCATTTCCTAACTTTGCAACCTTAACATTCTTTTAGGATTGTTTTAAATTTATTTGTAATATACAGATGGATAACACTACTGTAATCAAAAAGGCAATGGTTTCAACATAATGGGAAATGGATTTAAGAATATGTTAACATCTGTGGGAGTGGGAACAACCTATAACTCAAAGAAATAACACATATAATGTTTTAAAAGCATAAGTAATATACCAGAAAGTAAAAATAAATTTGAAAAATCCTTAGGCCAAATGTGACTGAAAAAAGTAGCAATGGCGTAGGCAAGTGGAAGGGAAATGTAAAGCAACTTAAGGGAAGCTTCTCACAATGGAGCGGAAAGACAATTACAATCAATGTTACTATTTCCATGTGATTTAACAGGAACTAAGTTAATTACTTGTTGCCATTGCATTAAGTCTATACTAGCCAACCTGTTTGTCAAACCATACTAGGTGGGCACAGCTATGAGATAAAAAAAAATCCCACAAGGAACAATTCTTAATGTAATCAAGCAATGATAGCGGTACTAATTAGAGGTATGCACAAACTATTTATTAAAATTAAAAATATTCATTGTTTTCTAGGACAAGATGAGTTATTTGGAAATTGGTGGTAACTACTGCACACTGAACCGGAAAACTGGTTTTGCGTATGGCTCAAAGAACATGACAGAGCTTGATTCGAACCTTCTCAAGATTCCTCTGCTGAGAGGCACTGCTCACCAATGATCTGATATGAAGGAACATTAAGTTTATGTCTCTCCTTCCCAACATAATACCAAACAGTCAGTTCTGTGACATATTGTAGGCATGATCAAGAAATGGTAGTGCAATTATCAAAAGGCATTAGTGAGAAGTACGATATGGGCTACAGACAGAGTCTGGCCTAATGCCAAATACACTGGCTAAGAATATAGCAGTTCTCTTTACTTGCTATGAGGTGACCACACCACAGAGACAAGTGAACCGATGAGAGAAATGTTAACCCTTTCAGGAAGACTGACTTTTATAGCGGCCATAATAACAAAAGAGATGTTTGACAAAAGAAAGAGTCTTTTAGAAAGCTTGACAAACATGTAACAATGGATGAATACCTTGAAAATATAGGCGAATTAACTGATCAAGAGATTGTGCACTCTATCAGGCCCACAGAAGTGACAGCTAATGAGGAAAGGAAAAGTGTTTTTTGCATCAGTCTCATCTTACAGAAGCATTGTCTATCTCAGGCACTTCTAAGACAGCTGTCACTGTGGTATCTATCCATTATAAAAGCACCACACAAGGTTCTTATTTTTCTGTATCAGGATAGAATAAAGATGTTCTGGCTTCCAACATGGTGCCCACAGAAACTGTTAAAAGGAATCTAGACATAGTTATACCAACAAACACTGAACACTTAACTAAGAGTGTATGAAATTACATTTTTAACTACAGTCAGACAATCTTGCTCACACAAACACCTTTTTCAATGTTCAGATCTATATAAAAAATAAACACACAAGCAAATGCATTGATTCTTTGTTGCTTAATTGACTGCCTATTTTCAGAAGGAAACCCATACAGAAACTACATGTTAGAAACCAAACCGTGCAAGCAAAGATTCCAGAACCTCTACCAGAACCTCTCCAGCACTGGGTTTCCCCTTTTCTTCACAGACCAAGTTATTTTCTTTTCTTCTTATTAACAGGCAAAGGCACGTGTCTCAGGCCCAATTCACGATTGTGTCACTCCCCTTCTACAATGCTATGACTCCATTCAGTGAAATTATACCTTTGTAAAAAGATGAATCAGGCCACTCATGTCCTAAAAGAGGGAGAATGTATTGTGCACAGCTCCTGAGTGAGTAGAAACTGCTAAGAGCCTCTCTAGCCCCTCCTCTAGAAAACTAATTTCTCTAATCTCCTTCCTCTGAGCCTGAAACACAGGGTAAGGTCTAATGAACATTTTCCAGCTTCTATCATCAGTTTTCTCCAACAGGCTACCATCAAAACACATTCCCATTCCTCAATTAAGTCAACAAAAAAGCAAACAGTTATAATATCACTGCCATTTCCTTGCTTATTTCATTTCCTTTCATACATAGTATGTTCTCCCCAACCCCAATGAACAGAGTAAGGGACCAACTTTTATGTCAATTTCCAATATTTTGAGAAGAATTATTTCTCTATAGGTAACAGGATCCAGGGCTTCCTTTCCCACCAAGAAAACTGTGTGGCGTAGCAGCCTCAAATGGTGATTTTTCTGGGAAATTACTCCTTCTCTGTCTAAAGTCGTACTGGTAGAAGCAGTGAGTAAGGACTTGGGAAATCCCATATTTCTGTGTTATGGAAGTCCTGGACCTATTATGTCCAAGATTTCAGCGCATGATGGTTTCACTATGCATGGCCAGTTGCAGTGTCTCATACGTTAGCATAACATCAATTCATACATTGCTCCAGGGAAGCTCCTCTGTATGCTCTCCCCCAGGCTATGCAAGAAGGTGTTTACCATCACCAGCAACAAAGCCAGAACTGAAACTAGAGAGACAATGGGTGAGGTAACATCTTGTAATGGACCAACTTCTGTTGGTGAGAGAGACAAGTTTCTGGGCCTCGCAGAATGGATACTGAACCAGCTGTAGGTGGCATGTGAACATAATGGAACGGAAGGCCCAGTAAGACTTTTCTAAACAGGAAGTATGTCCCTTAATGAAAAAACACCTTTTTCTGCAGAAAAGAGATGGTATCATCAGAGTGCCTATCTAGCATTGGCAACAATAATTCTACTTTCCCATGCCGTCTCCCTCCCCAATGAAGGGAAAGAGCATCATTTCACCCATGACTTATCATCACAAAAAATACTTTACTTTTATGTATTTTTTGAAGGATCGTGTAAACAGAAACCATATTAGACTAGTACTGGGGCTGAGAGACCAGTCAACAGCAAGGAAATTCTGAGCTACGGATCCTAATCTCAGCAATGTGATGTCTAAGCATTTTAGCACATGCCACTGAATATATCTCAGCTGCCTCTCTGCTTTCTGAAACCGAACTCGAGAACAAGACAAAGACAAATTATAAACAAGGAAGGAAATCAGAATCACTGTAACAAAACATAGGACTGTGGAAAAAACCCTCTAAATATGGAAGTTGCTTCCGTTGTTGGTTACTTTTAATGATCATCATCTTCAAGTGGTATCTTTTCACATACCCACTACAGTATACTTGACATTTCAGAATCAGAATGAAATGTCAGTGTTTAATGACATCACCAGAATGCAGCTAGAAAAAGAAGTTAGTTTTTTGGTTGATGCCTCAAAATCACTTTATAGAGAACCCGTTCATTGACAAGGTACAAAAGTCATTTAGAGTTTCGTATTCAGCTATTTCTACCTTTTTATGGTTGTATCCAATAATAGCAGTAACAGGAAATAAATCAAAATGTTGTTAAATGATTAACAGATTCAGTTAGTCAGGGTGAGATGTAGGAAGGGCCAGTTTCTGTTTGAAAAATTGAGTGTCTAAACAAAATCAAAATGCCAGAGGTTTACTTAAGTCCAGCAATTTGTTATAGTTTTTCTATATTTTGAAATGCAATCCAAGTAGCCTCCTGTTTTTTCCAGAGTATGGTGGTGGCTGGGCAGCAGGCACCACCATATCAGGACCCCATCTCAAAAAAAAAAATGACAGACGTGTTCTGACACAAGGGCTGAAGTGAACAGCATAGAAAATGTATGAAAATATGCAGTTATATAGAATCCTTATCCTTTACAAATCAGGTTTCAAAGTTAACATGTAAGATCTATTATCACATGATCAATTTATAAGAAATCAGACTTGTGATAAGATTATTCTTTGAAGGTTAAGTGAACCTTCATCTAAGCAAGTGTTCACCTTCTACTCAGATGCACATATTTATAATGATTCTCAATGGATGTATTTCCATGGCTCCTATTTCTAATGTTGTAACCCCACGAACTTTTGTGCTTGAAGATTAACAAATTTCAGTTTGTCCTCTTTTCCTTGAAGGCCAAAACCACAGGCAAAAATCACTAACTTACCATTTACAATAGATGCACTTCTGTATACATTGTTACAAGTTTTAAACGAAAGCATCCGTAATGTATAAGAAAGAAAAAAAATGGACAGAAAAGGTACCACAGTGTTCAGTCCAGCATAACAATAGATAGACATTGATTTTATAATGTGGGATCCTTTAAAATTTACTTTTCAACTAAATACAAACGTTACTTACTTTGCATTACTAGTGCTACTTAAGGCACCCGTCACCCCTAGTGTGTTGTATTATACAGGTAAAGGTTGAGTCCCTGCCTTGGAGCGTTTACAATCTAGGGGCTTAATCCGGCCAGAACTTGCTAACGGGCATAGATTTTTGTGGAATTATGCTCCAAATTAAGCGTTTGTAGGATCTGGTCCTTACGTTGTGAACATTCCACTTTAGGACTGGATCCTAATCACAGTATGTGATGTGCATCACACACCTCTTTAAAAACAATTCAGTATTGCATGTGTGCACTGCTGGTTTTGATATTAGGAATACATTTAGTGCATGGTTCTCCACACTCTTTAAAAATGCTCAGCTAAGTATAATGGGAAAATGTAAACATACAATTAAATGTATTTGAATATCCATACAAAAAGATTTAATAAAGTTATAGCAGATTACAGAAACAAATTACAGAATGTTTTGTTATCTTGAAAATATCTATGCTACAGAATTTTGCAACAGACATATGCATTACAGTTTTACCTATCCCTTAATCTGTACAGAATGCTGTTCAATTCATGTCAAAAGGCAGATATCCGGTTTACATTACTCAGTGGATTATAGCAGGTTTAGTAGGAGAAAATCTGTTTTTACTGTGAAGATCTACCTCTTGAAACAGTTAAATCCTCTTAAATGCTGTCACTGGCAACCCCAGCATATAGTAGTTGAGATCCCCACACACATACACCCCCACACAATCAATTAATATAAAAGAAGGATTCAGGCTCTAAGAGACTAAGGAAAGCATAAAAGCAGTTTATTTTCAAAAGTTAATCTAGTTCTCATGGCCAAATACAGTAATACAAAGTTAAAGAAAAACAAATGGACTTTAACCAATAAGAGGTCCCAGGGAGTTTGAACAGATATTTTATCACAGTGACTTAAAAGGTTTGTTATACAATAACGACTAAAGATTTTATTTTGGTTTTATTTGTCTGATAGAAATTACATCAGTCTTTAGAAGAACTGGGTTATCTGGAAGCATATTTCAGTAGGAACAACCAGGTTTCTGTGAAGTTTACAACTTTTGAAAGTTCGGTGCATTGCAGAGCTTTTTTGTACAGTTTTGCATTGTTTAACAAAGCCATAGTGATCCCACATACAGCATGGGCTTTCCCCTCCTCTCTCTCTCTCTATTGAAGTATTGCGGAAAGGAAAACAAAAGAAAGGAAGTACATTCATTGCTAAGAGTGACTTGAGGAAAGGTGTTTTTTTTTAAATAAACAATAGAATACAATCATATAGCTTAAGGTGGTGCTCCTTTTTGCTTCAGTTTTGAAGAGAGTCACCATATTCCATCCATAATTGTGAATTTTCTTACACATATTTAGTATTATTAAGAAACTGATTTTCAGACCTTAATTAATATTAATTACTTTTTAAAAGGACTAAAGTGGTCTAATATGCAGTTAGCATATGCAAGTACAGATTTTGAGCTAAAGTAATAACCATTAGAGACAAATGAAAAATTCCCAATTGTGCACAGCACTTGTGAAATGAACAATTTGTTTGAAATTTGGGGGGGGGGGGTATACTGTGGAATGATGGCTTGCAAAATGTGATTTAGATAAGCATGTTTTGAATTATTTATCATTCTTACAATGCAGCTCAAATGGCCATGACTTTGTTGAAGTTCCAAAAACAAACAAAACAAAAAAACCCACCACACCCACTTATCCCCCAAATAATGGCCTTATTTTACCCAGTTTTAGCTTCAAATGCATCTTTATAATTAAGTAACTTTGTTTACAATGTAACAAATTCAACCATGGTATCACAAATCAATTACTTTTTTAAAAAAAATACACAGTACCTCTTCTGCTTTCCCAACCTACAGAAAAAGAAACTTGAAACTGTAGCCCATATTAATTATTGCTGAAACTCCAATCAACAGCTGCACACATCTGCTATGAATGCCCAGTGATGCTAAGCTTAGATTCCCCTTGACATGCTAGTGTATCACACATATCAATATACTTCACCATAGTTGTAGTTAACTACACAGAACATTGCACTTTTAAATCATTAGTGTCAGCATATTAAAAACCAAACTTCTTTGCTGTAGAAAATGTTATTCTAAATATACTTTATAGATATTTCTCCCCTCCCCCACCCCCCGAGACAGACAAATCATCAGACAGTTCCTACAGAAGGGAGAGCTGATGAGCATACTTACATGTTGTACCTGTAGCATGACACTCTACACATCACACTGAAGGTATGTGGTTTAAAAAAATTGTCCATACATTTGTCGTACAGGAAAGGAATGAAACAGGAACTTTGAAATGATCAGTGGTTCATTGAGAAAACATGAATGGACAGTTTCCTACCTGAAGCCCTCGTCTCCTCAGAATGCTGGACTCATCCATTGCACTATTTAGCTTCTCTTATTCCTCCCACAACAGTATAGCCATGCTGTACTACCTCAGACTTCAGCACCCTTATTCAGATCCTAGCAGCTGCTAAACACTTACATCACAGTTTATCTGATTGGAGATTGAAAGTCAGCTGACTCTGGTTTAGTTATTCACTCCAGCAACTTCAGAGATCATGAATGCTTGCAGTACTGTGTTACAAAGCAGCAAGTGGGCTCCAGACACCTAACACATTCATCCAGGCAGGAATAGCTATTAGACAGAGGAAATCCTGTGAGCATTGTTATATTCAAACAATAACACTGGCATCCTGTGCTAACGGCAAACTGCTTTGGGCACTGACTTCTAGGTCAAGCACTTTCAGAGGCAACTGTAAGGTCAAAGTGTCTGAGTAAATCAGCAGTGACACCTCAGTAAAGGCGGCAGCTGATTGTGATGGTGAAAAACTGGGGCACAGCTGGTCAGTCAAGCAGCACGACCAAGTCTGGCTCTCATCGTTTTGATGGCATCAAAGAAAACAAAATGTAGCATAACATGCAAGCTGCCTTTTAACAACACAGAGTCACCACGGGCATTTTACCTAACAGCTTGAAAGCCAATTTATTTACATAAATACCTTGGAAGCCTATTCTTAAACCACAAATACAGAAACATTGTAGAGTTTAATGTCATTCACAGTAATATTAACAACTGATCAAAATATGATAAAGTAAAAATGAAATGCATTCATTAGGTGAAATGTTAACCTAGCTACAAGAGTATAAACAGTCAAAACATAGGATTCCCTGCCTGGTTCAGTGATATGGCTGACCTCACAGCTAACGAACGACTGGCATTCTGCAGAAAAGGAATGTCTGGAAAATTCAAAGCAATTTGGGCTGACTTTTTAGACGTCTATGATTAACGTAGACCCCTAAGATAGATATGTCATGTCCCCTCCCTTCCCTTTATTCTAAGGCTCTTTATTTACTTAGTGTATTATGATGAATCTGGTATTTTGGTATATGTTGTATTTGGAAAAATTAATAAACAAACAATAGGATTCCCAACATGTGTAGTTTCACAGTCTATTTCAGCTTGTTTACCTTGTTCATTCTCATTTAATTTCAATTCAAGGCAGCCAAGAGATGAATATTAAGTTTTCATTATCTGCATAGTTCATTAGTAACACTGCGCTGTAATGCCACTTTATAAGAAATTACCCCTTTGCTTTCAAATTGCATGTTTAAACTGAAGAAGCAGAATGGGGTCTAATGGTTAAAGAAAAACAACAGCCACTAACCCACCTAGTGACATCGGGCAAGTCACTTGGGCTCCTAGGCCTCAAATCAACCCAACTGGACAAAATGAGTGGAAAAAGACAAACAATGAAGACAGCTCTGTACTGAAAACCAGATGCTGTATTTGAGGTGATCATTCCTGGATAAACAAATGCCAAGAGGAAAAGTAAAGTATTTGACTTTTCTTATCAGTACAGCTGCTACTAAACTAAATATTGATTTTTTTGAAGCTGTCAGACTATTAGCCTTGATATCAATTGATACTGTGTCATTAAAAATCTTAGAGGTTTAAGAACCCAGCCACTGAGTTAAATTGATTACATTTTATGTTCAAAAATGATCTCTGCATACATCTGTAGATTTACGCAGGAAAAATCTTGTCAAGAAATACTAAAACACATTACCAAGAGAGAGATCCCCACAAGCATGCCCATAGGTTTTCAATTTGGGATTGATCAGTTGATACAACATAAATTAGGAAACATCCAGGCATTTTAATTTCATACGCCTAGGAAAAGAGTTACAGCATTTCCAAAACCAAGAAGCACTATCAAACCCTGAAATGTCATATTACCAAAAGTCTACTGTAAAGACAAAATAAATTTGAGAGATTCTGAACACAGATGTGACTGCCAGCTAATATTCAGAGAGGGTACCACCTTTTTTTTTTTTTTTTTTTTTAAATTAACTGTTTTCTCCTCAGAGCAATTGAAACTTGGTACTTCACGGAAGGGAATTTTAATCCTTTGTCCTCATCCCAGTAAAGTTAACTGCCCTAATTGGCTAGTGTTGGGGAAGTTTTTTATTTCAGAAGTGTCATCCCATGAATTACATCACAGCCCATAAAAATGAAGTTTAGTTGCAGGGATACGCACATCTATACGGAAGTAGCAGGTACTTCTGCAGATACCTGGCTCTTGTACATTTTCATTGAAAGATATGATGTACCTAGAAAACTTTTCTGGGGGGAATGGGTTGGGGTGGAGGTGAAAGATACAGTTCTTAGCAAAGGATATAAAAATCAAGATAAAAAAATCAAGGTTAGTATTCAGCCATTAACAAAGTCTAAGAGGAGGATTATGACAATCACACCACCAAATCTAGTATGAAAAGGTATTGATTTCCTGTCAAAATGCATCACTTTGAGAAGTGGACCACATACATTTTAAAGAAATAAAACCCGCTAGAGGCAAAAACATTTGGGACAAATATAAAAGGTTGCTGAAAAAATAACATTGAACAATAATAGCATAGCTGAGGAATAGGAATAGGAAAAGAAAAGTTGCTCCGTTTGCCCTAGGTCTACATACCTTAAGGTGATCAAAAATGTATGAGAAATGAATTTAAAAGTTATATAGTAACAGTGCTCATGCACAGAGTACAGAAGGTGCTGGCACGGACTTTGATTATAAACACCAATTTTCTGAGGCTTGCAATTATGCTGTAAAAGATTCAACTTTGCCAAAACTTCCTATATTAAGTTACACCAGGAGTAATTTTTAAAAATATATTTTTAAAAACAAAAAAAAAGTGTTCACATGTTAGATGTTTAAATTACACACCTACTAACTCAAAAACAGCCCTTTTTAGTCTACTGATGTTTCAAATCATGTATATCTAATGAGCCAGATCCTCAGCTGTGTCAGAGTTCCAGTTAAAGCCACCTTGGCATTCTCCCAGTTCCCAGGAATGGTACCCTGTTTCCCCAAAAGTAAGACATCCCCCGAAAATAAGACCTACTTCCAGTTTTGCCTCTCGCTGTAATATAAGGCATCCCCCCGAAAATAAGACCTCCCCGATAATAAGGCCCCCCCGGAATATAAGGTCCCGAAGCTCCAGGAAAAATAAGACCTCCCCTGAAAATAAGACCTAGCGCATCTTTGGGAGCAAAAATTAATATAAGACACTGTCTTATTTTCGGGGAAACAGGGTAGCTGCCAATTCAGGACCCAGCATCAGACAAAAAGAGCAGCACAACAGCTATTGGTTAAACTTCAGTTTAACCACAGACCTGACTAGATAGCCAGCGATATTAATATACCAAGTATACAAAGTAGGTCAACATCTCTTTCCTTTTCCCAGACTTAAAGAGAACTAGGACATAGGTGCTAAGCAATATAATTTTAAAATAAAGTTCATTAAACTAGAACCTGTGGCTTTTCAGATTTATTCTCTGTTTCCTTAATCCCTCTCCTTCCAATTCATTCTGGTACCATTTTCTTCTCATTTCCATTTTTATTTATCTCCGTTTCTTGTTTCAGCTTTTCTTTCCTTCCTTTTTTTTTTTTTTTAAATAAACTTTCAAATTTGTCGCCAAACTCTGTTCACTCCACATGCCCTCATGCATCTTTCCGTTGCTTGCTTTCTCCATCTCCATAAAGTGGATGGGGAAATGAGTCAAAATAATGAAACTTTCTGAAGTTTCCAATGAGGACTCTCAAAATGAATCTGAAATGGCAGTTAGGATTTGTGGGATCCCTTGGTACAGTACAAAGTCCTGCAGTTTGTCCCATGGAGTGCACCACATATTTCAGCTGGTAGGGGATATTATATATCCTAGATGCACATTTTAAAAAGTTTTTTTTTAAGTTTAAGAAACAGAAAATTTCTTAAAACCCAAACTGTTGCACTTGTTTTCCCCACCAAAATATTAGCAACTGGTCTAAAAGACAGGAATGTTAAAGTTAACCATTGTTAGTTGTATCATGACAGCAAATGTACAATTTAAGACACAGGAAGTTGTGTCTGGTTTCCCAATGTACAGCTTTATGAGCTAGTATACGTCTGTTTAGCTCCAAAGCCTGTAAGGTATTAAGAATTCTGCATACCCAAGACTCAGATCATTTCACAAGGTTAAAACTGTGCTAATAAGTAACTCACTGCTTAACAGCATAGCTCACAATTGTCCACAATCTGACAAGAAACCAGAAATGTCATTTGAATCCATATCAAATACTACAGGGAGTGTCTATTTCTGGGAACAGACAACTGAAAAGTACTAGGAATAATCTATACAGAAAGGAATTTCCTGAATGAAATTACAACTTTAATTAAGACAAAATATTGCCTCTCTGTTGCTCAAGATGTAACATTTACATAAGAGTTATCTGAAAGGAAACTAAAGGTTATTCATGTAATAACCTAAATAGGTTGGAAGGCATATCAAGGAAACAAAGAAGACTGCCTTCCAGTGGAAGATTAAATTTATCCCGGATAGAAAAGCGCAATCACCTTTCCACTGACAATATATATTGTATCAATTCTCAGAATGGCATTTTAATATGCTTATGTTGCATTTTAGCATGAATTACAGAGGGGCAAGCAGCATACATTTGCGGCCGTGCTATCCTACCATTTAAGCAATTGTTTCCATTCAATCCATAAGCTTTTTTAGATGCTTCATGATGCATGCACTTGGTGTTTGATGTACATGTAATTTGCATCACAGCTATTCACAAGATGTTATACTGCTGTCTGGAGGTGTGCATCACCTTTTCATCTAATTATTTTTACCATATTAACCAACAAAAGTGTAACTGGTGAAATGCAAGGAATCATACTATTGAACAAAATGACATTCCAGAAGAAAATGATAAAATATAAATTATATAAATAATGTTCTTTGGAACACTAACTATGACATCCTCATATACATATGAAATATAGCAGACTGTCCCCATAAATACCCTAACATCAATCACAGGAGGAAAAACACTGGACTGGTTGCACACACACACACCACAAAATACAGCATGTCTCATAAAACTGAGAAGTAGAACTTCATTTTTTTTTCCTGTCAGGAGGAGAAAAAGCATTTTAAAAAAAAAAACAGCAAAACTATTTCTGGAAGGTTTTTTCTTCTCATCTGTATGGGCAGAGTATGGCCTCATTAAATATGATGAAGGTCTCAATATTTAGCATAGGTACGTCTCCACAATAACGTCTATTTTTACTTCAAACTGCAAAGAGGTGATGGGAAGTAACATCACTACAGTAGATGATTTAAGAAGCAATTCCACAAATTTAGGCAGTTTATAGTCTAATTAATATTGCTATTCATTGCATTCCCCATATTATTTTATCTAATTACATCATCTAATCTTCAGTGTTTTGAGAGAAAAGTTAGACATTAATAAGCCATCACTTAATTGAAAAAAAAAATCAAGCTTGACCATAGACACACAAGTTTCTGTAATTAAGAATTTAGACTGCACAGCTGCTTTATATGGTTTTATACATAAACACACTCCATGTGTGGTGGTCATATCCATATGACACCCTATGGAAGCATGTGACAAATTGTATTTATTGCATACCATGGATCAACTCACCTGAACTCTACCCACTAAATTGTCTGTCAGTACTATTCTAAGAACCTAAATCTCTCGGCAACATCAAGCCAACATCATTGCATTTTTAAAGTCAATCTGCTAGAGAAGTTTTTACTTCTTTTCTCCCCAGATATGGGAATTTAAGGTTTAGGAAAATCAGTCCTGCATCAGTATTGGTTTATGGTCAGATAACTTGCAACCCAGGAGGACTAGAAACTGATATTTTACACTACTGGAAAGGGGAGAGCCCCATCTAGCTTCTAGTGTTGGAAAGCCCGAAGATATTGGACTTTAAAATTAATGGTATTTTTATGCACAAACATAGCATTGAGGTAAAATTCCTCTAGAATCGCAGTTGCTATATTCTTCTCCTTGCCTTAAGAAGTGCAGATGGCGGGACTCAACATAACTAAGATACTTAGTTTTACAACTAGATGGATGCAAAAAGAGAAATGTTTAAAACGAACCATTTCCAGGACAACTTTTCTGTAATGAGGGTTAGACAAAAGAACCAGGAAAAAAAGACAGGGTGGTGTGATGTGTTTTATTGGAACTCACAGCAATGCCACTTAGGAGTATCTGAAACTTGTACTGATTAATCCATTACACTGCCACACACACCACCATTTAGTCTCTCGACGTAGCCTTCACTCACCCACAATGCACATAGACATACCCTATGCAGCACACCAGACCTAAACTATGCAGCAGGGACACTGATCCAACCCATCTCCATTCACTGCCCACTTCCCTTACTTCAATCCCATCAGTACAATGTTGGGAGGGTGGTGTCAATGTTAAACTCAGTTTCAAAAAATAAATACTTGTTGTAATCTTAATCTTCAACAGCTGTCTTGCAAAAGGTGTCAAGGGAACGCAGGTAGTTTGAGCAGCTGAATAAGGGAACACTAGGGCTTTTGGTAGTCGAGGTAGTGTGGAATTTAAATGGTATTTTAGATATTTTGGGTGTTTTCTTAAATTTTCAAATAGATTGATTTCAATTACAACACAGAACACAAACCGTACAGTGCTCACTTTATACTATTTTTATTACAAATATTTGCATTGTAAAAAAAAGAAACAAAAGAAATAGTATTTTTTCAATTCACCTCCCACAAGTCCACTCAGTCCTACTTCTTGTTTAGCCAATCGCTAAGACAAACAAGTTTGTTTACATTTACAGGAGATATTGCTGCCTGCTACAAAATCACAGAAAGCGAGAACAGGCATTCGCATGGCATTGTTTTAGCCAGCATTGCAAGGTATTTACATGCCAGATATGCTAAACATTTGTATGTCCCTTCATGCTTTGACTTGTAGGCTCTAAAGTTTTACACTGTTTTGTTTTTTGAGTGCAGTTATGTTAAAAAAAATAATTCTACATTGCTAAGTTACACTTTCACAATAAAGAGATTGCACTACAGTACTTGTTTTGGGTGAACTGAAAAATACTATTTATTTTGTTGATTTTTTTTACAGTGCAAATATTTGTAATAAAAATAATAAAACATGAATACAGTACACTTTGTATTCTATGTTGTAACTGAAATCAATATACACCTCTACCCCGATATAACGCTGTCCTCGGGAGCCAAAAAAATCTTACCGCATTATAGGTGAAACCACGTTATATCGAACTTGCTTTGATCCACCAGAGTGTGCAGCTCCGCCCCCTCCCCGCCCCCCCGGAGCGCTGCTTTACTGTGTTATATCCGAATTCTTGTTATATCAGGTCGCATAATATCAGGGAAGAGGTGTATTTTAAAATGTAGAAAAACTTCCAAAAGTATTTATAATAAATTTCAATTGGTATTCTATTATTGATTAACAGTGCAATTAATCATGACTTTTTTTAGTCTCACAATTAATTGCAATTATTATTTTAATAGTTTGAGAGCCCTAATAAATGCTCATTCATTTCTATATTGAAAAGTGGCATTTGGGGCTGGGATTAGAGATTCAGGGTATAGCTACTTTTATTTAACACTTGTTTATAGTAGTATCCCACTATGTATTAGGCACATTCCAGATGAACAAGAAGGATCAGCTTCTGTCTTACGGATCTCACAATCTAATGATAGGCAGATAAGACGACAATGTAGTGGGAAGGGAAGATTTTTTTTTTAAAAAAGGGCTCACATTGTTCTTGTTAGGGCTGGGGACATACATCATCTGCCCAGAGATTCCTGCATCTGGTGTAGTTTGAGATCTTTTAGGAACAGTGCTGTACATTGGAGTCTCACCAATGACCTAACAGAATATTATGACCATCTTTCAGCCTCTACAATTGATAGACAATTGACAGTCTCTTTTGCCTATACCGAATCCTTAGAGATCACACTGGAATTGTTCTATAAATGACCAGCAACAGACATAACAAATGGGACTGAGGTTAGATTATCTATGGTGATAATTGAGCTTCAGTTCTTAACAGCATCATAGAGAAACAATGAACTCCTATTTAATGGCTAGGTGCTTTCCTCTGCCACAGCACTCAAAAAGTTCCAAGCAGATGAACTGTATTAGTACAGGATAGTGAATCTGGACTGCATTTGCCTGGAATCAGAATCTAATGTATCTCACAGCAAGAAATTTTGTTCTAAATTTGCAGTTATGAGTTTTAAAAAAAAAAACCTCTAGTCTTTATGGTTGTCAGGACAAACTTCAAACTGTGAACCAAGTCTGAACTGATGAAATTATGCCTGCCTAACTCTTCAGACAGACTGAAACACTAGCTCCAAGAGGCGTGAACTTTCCCTATTTATCTAAATGGAATGTTAACTTTAAAAGCCTAATAATAATTTTTAAAAAGTGAGTATGATCCAAACACACAAGAAAGGAGGATATCATGAAAATCTGCACAGTACACGTGAGCAGAATCTCATTTTGGCATCTTTACTTGATGTCTTAATGTGGGTGGAGCCTGTTATTTTACCAACCGCCAATTCAATCCCTATTCTTCAGTTATACAGTTCTCTCATTGAAATCGCCCAAAGGATACAGATGCACAGAATGTTAGGACAAAATAGCATTTCCCTAAGCATGTTGAATTTATGATGTATACTAAGAAATAAGGCAAGTACTGTATAGGCAGATTGTAATCCACTGAGATCTTAAATTTTCACATAGATTCATAGATTCTAGGACTGGAAGGGACCTCGAGAGGTCATCGAGTCCAGTCCCCTGCCCGCATGGCAGGACCAAATACTGTCTAGACCATCCCTGATAGACATTTATTTAACCTGCTCTTAAATATCTCCAGAATTGGAGATTCCACAACCTCCTTAGGCAGTTTATTCCAGTGTTTAACCACCCTGACAGTTAGGAACTTTTTCCTAATGTCCAACCTAAATCTCCCTTGCTGCAGTTTAAGCCCATTGCTTCTTGTTCTATCCTTAGAGGCTAAGATGACCAAGTTTTCTCCCTCCTCCTTATGACACCCTTTTAGATACCTGAAAACTGCTATCATGTCCCCTCTCAGTCTTCTCTTTTCCAAACTAAACAAACCCAATTCTTTCAGCCTTCCTTCACAGGTCATGTTCTCTAGACCTTTAATCATTCTTGTTGCTCTTCTCTGGACCCTCTCCAATTTCTCCACATCTTTCTTGAAATGCGGTGCCCAGAACTGGACACAATACTCCAGTTGAGGCCTAACCAGCGCAGAGTAGAGCGGAAGAATGACTTCTCGTGTCTTGCTCACAACACACCTGTTAACGCATCCCAGAATCATGTTTGCTTTTTTTGCAACAGCATCACACTGTTGACTCATATTTAGCTTGTGGTCCACTATAACCCCTAGATCCCTTTCTGCCGTACTCCTTCCTAGACAGTCTCTTCCTATTCTGTATGTGTGAAACTGATTGTTCCTTCCTAAGTGGAGCACTTTGCATTTGTCTTTATTAAACTTCATCCTGTTTACCTCAGACCATTTCTCCAATTTGTCCAGATCATTTTGAATTATGACCCTATCCTCCAAAGCAGTTGCAATCCCTCCCAGTTTTGTATCATCTGCAAACTTAATAAGCGTACTTTCTATGCCAATATCTAAGTCATTATGAAGATATTGAACAGACCCCTGCGGAACCCCACTTGTTATACCTTTCCAGCAGGATTGGGAACCATTAATAACTACTCTCTGAGTACGGTTATCCAGCCAGTTATGCAATCACCTTATAGTAGCCCCATTTAAGTTGTATTTGCCTAGTTTATCGATAAGAATATCATGCGAGACCGTATCAAATGCCTTACTAAAGTCTAGGTATACCACATCCACCGCTTCTCCCTTATCCACAAGACTCGTTATCCTATCAAAGAAAGCTATCAGATTTCATATGGAATCCAGGGTTCATTTGCTTATTGTTCATTGCTTGTGGACTAGCAGACTGTTTACTTGAGACCAAATTAGGTCACTTAAGCATTCCACTCATCCCATTGTGAGGACAGCACAGATGTCATAGGTCAAGATTAAGGTGCATCGGTACATTAATATTAACCTCATCTGCCTGCTACAGCATTCTAACATTCAGTGGTTTCAGTTCCAAAGGAAGTTGACACCCATTGTGTTTTGCTGAGTTTCATATCCGATAAAGGAACTCCATATGAAAAACTCCATATGAACTTTTTCTCTCTTCATGTTAAAATTGTGCAAAACTACTGACTCTTCCAAAATTCCAAACCAAAGCCACAAATCTAATCCCAGAATCCTTATGGAAGAAAGGGTCCACTAGAAACTCTCCCCAGATGTTGAACCTGGGTCAAATTTCAGGTGTGAAACAAAAAACAAAGCCAGGTAAATTTAATCCAATTTATTTGGGAGGCGTGGGTAGGATGGTGAGATATTAATGAAAGTTTCACCCAGCTACTTCCTGCGATATTTATGGCTCCAGCCTGTTAGGGTCTCTCTTATTTTCAAGAGAAAAGAGACTGTACCTATAGGCAAAATATGGACTACTGCATAGCAGACTATTGCTTATTATAAAGCACTCTCTCACTAGGACCCAATTAAAACTGCTGATGAAAATAGTCTCAAAACCACATGAGAAGTCTTAGTAGCAGGTAAAACAATTTGCAAGAGCCCACACTTTGTTGAATACATATACAAGTTTTTCCAATGCTGTCATTTATCTGAAATCTGTAGAAACTAAAAAGCAATGAGACAATTAAATCCTAAAACTACTGGCAAAGCCATATCCTCGATTTAAGTATATATCTGTAGAGAGTTTCTAAGTTACTGCTGCCAATTTTCCTTCCCCGCCACAAAAATAATCACACTTGCCTTTTCTCTTCCAGGGAAAGCTTAACATCAATGAGCCTAAACCAACTAATTACTAGCCAGTTATGCTTTCATCCCTATTCCATCCCCACAGCATACAACATGAGGTGGGGGAACTGCATTTCATTTTACCAACTGTCCCAGGTAAGCACAGAAAACATTAACATTCATATACAGATAGACACAAAACACACATCTACTATATAAACAAAACCCTTACCGCAAAGCCATCTACTGAGGAATTCCCAGAAGACTTTCTCCAAAGAAACCCTTTAAGTTGTTCGATTTTCTGATAAAGCACTTTAACTAAGGAAGTCAATCAATGTTGGATTTTGGACCAATTTTATCATATACCATGTGATAAATGAGAAGTATTACCAGCTTTATCTCTTTTCGTGATTTATTTACTCTTTTAGCCCACATCTTGTACATACAGTACATACACAAGACCAATATAGGGGACTTGTACATTATCTTCAGGAGACAAGCAAATACATTTTCAGATTCTAGAGTGTTAAAAAGTCAGTATTGTCCTGTTTGAAATTCTTAGCTCATACATTTATATTAATTAATCTTAATGGTATCATTAACGTACAATGTGTTTTGCAGCAACTAATTGTATTTTGTTAAGACTTGAGCACTAACAATTATGGATTCTATTACCACTTAATAAGGCATAGTAAACAAATCTCCACACAATTCCAGATATTGTAATGAATACACATTTTAACATTTAAAATGTGAAAGATACAATAAATTGAGCAGATATCATTAACTGGTAAGAGTCTTAGGATATAAATATTTTCCCAAACATAATTTGATCAACTTTAAATGTAGAATGTTCTCTTCTTGCTCCTTTGACTTCAACCAGTTGCACTGCAATGGATATGTAACTCCTGAATGTTATTCCATCATAGCTAGTGGTATACGCCTCTTTTAAAGTGATGTGAATTAAACTCATCTCTTTACCTTAACAATTAGGAGAACATATCAATGCATTTGTTGTGTGGTCAAAAAATAGTTACTAATTCGTCCAATTCTCTCCTGTTCAACACATCTTGGATCTCAAGGTTTAATTCGTAAGAAGCTATTATATACAAGAGACCTCCTCGCTGCTAACTCAAAATTTCTCTCAAGCATCAAATCCTGTTAACCAGTCTACTATATATAACAAAGACTAGAGGGATAGTAGTTGCCTTTTCTGGAAGGGGTGGGGGAGAAAGCTTTTCTAATTATTTAAATAACTTTCCAGGCTATACTATCTTAACATTCTTGAAAATTAATTTCTCTCTCATATAAAGGCATGTGTTTACAAAGTGTGACTTGGTAATAATTTAATGAGTACAGCAAAAGTAACCATTCAACAAGGGTCCAGAGATCACAAATACACAATACATTTACTGTACTTTTGAGACACATTTGGCTCTTGTGCCACCTCCTGGACAAAATACTATTTGCACCAGCTCATTGTAGAGAGAACGAGAAAAAGAGTGTGCGCTATTTGTTTATTTATGAAGTTTTAACAGATTTACAAATTATTAATATGCAAATACCAGAAACAAAATGACAAAAAGTAAGCTTAATTATTGTAATGATTGTTTAGAGAATCATAATGCAGTAATATAATAATCAAATCTCTATTTAAGACAGTGGTCTATATCACAAGGTATAGTTTCAGGTAATTACAATATATTGATGACAAACTCAAGCCATTTAATATTTCTCCCTCCATCAAATGTAGTGCTGCTTACTGTGGCAAAATGTAGCATATACAAGTTCACCATACTGATCACACCATGATTCATAGAGTCAGTAAGCCTGTCTCCAGCTTCAGAACACAGCAATTAACCCACTGTTCCCAGTGTATATTATGCAGTAGCATTAGAGAGGAAAGTCTTTCCAAATCTTCACAGGTGATACTTCTTCACTAAAGCATGACATATGATTTCTCAACCATCTATTTCAACATGAACTGTAAATTGTTATTTATGCTCAAATTTATCCTTTACAAAAATTTGCTAACCTACCAGCCTCAGTATTATCCTACCACAATGATTTCCAAAGGATGACAATATACACTATAAAAGAGTTTTGTTAACTTAAAATTCAAAACTTTTCAGTTGCATCAAGTTCATCTTTGCTCTTATGAGAAAGGATAAAAAGCAGCACCTGACTAGGGTTTATTATACTGGCATTTTCTAAACATCACTTCAATTAAATAGATTTTCAGTTTCCTCCTTTCTACGATAAATGATCCAACTCTTTATAAATTCTCATGGTATGCAAGATTATTCATACTCTAACACTATCATTATTCCTTCTCTAGATCTTTAGGAAATGGTCTCTATTATGTGAATTCAACAAAACAGAATAGATCAGTATTCCAAGTGCAACCATTAACATAGGGTAGGTTCCCCCCCTCCCCAACACAATGATATAATTGTCTCTATTACTTTCTAATCACTTTTAAATGCAGTCAAATCCCCAGTTTTTCTTTTTAAAAGACTACTGAAAATGTGTTTGATTTGCAATGAACTACCCAGGAGGACTTATTTTCTCAACCCAATGAAGCTAATAATGTACTTACATATAACCAATGCATTCCTTCCTGTGTTCCTTCTACTGCAAAATTCAAACACTTTCCAATGAGTGGTCCTTCCGCTTCATGGCATATACCAAATGCAATTTTCCTCCACCAGAGCTGGGTTTGAGGGTTTTAAATATTCTGATGAATTTGGTGATTGGTTCACCTTGCCAATCTCTGGCTATACAATTATCAACAGATTTATATCACTGATAGGCATAACCACTACAGTAAAAAATGAAAGTAATCGGTAAAGGAAACACTTATTTTCCTGTTGGTCATTTATTTCAGTTTTTCCAGTATTTGGGACATTAAAATTCAATTGTTCTTTTATGCTAAAGCTAGTTTTCCATGATGAGAATACCCACAAGGCAGCATTTACTTTTGTAAATGCTATGTGTGAACAAAAGTGGTTCCATGCTAGGAATGTTTCCTGTTTAAAATATTCTCTGTCATGCTTGCCCTGAATTTGTGAGCTCAAGTCCAACAAACTTTTCTTTAAAAATCTTGTGGTTATTCAGAATGAAGTGATATTTACCTGCTTTCAAACAGCATCACCATTGGTGGTTTGGAATCTCACGATTTAATTCTTTTCTCATGGCTACTAGCTTTCACTAATTTTGGATAGACCCTAGCATCTAAAACTACGTACGCCTGTTCAGCCAAGTGTAGATTATTCCCAAACTGTTCTACGCATTATAAAGACTTCAAAGATGGTTTGGAGTTTAATTGACTGTGTACTGCCTATACCATGTAATTGCAAATATGCAGGGAGAACAAAAGGTTAACTCTATTCATGAGAGAATAGAAGTTAACTAATTTACCACTGATTACTGCATCTTTTACTCAAGTGGCACCAGGTCAAGTAGAGCACTAATGTTTCTTTTCTCTTCTTTAATCTCCAGTTGTTCCACAATAGGATAAGAATCAGAGGGGTAGCCGTGTTAGTCTGAGTCTGTAAAAAGCAACAGAGGGTCCTGTGGCACCTTTAAGATTAACAGAAGTATAGGGAGCATAAGCTTTCGTGGGTAAGAACCTCACTTCTTCAGATGCAAGTAATGGAAATCTCCAGAGGCAGGTATAAATCAGTGTGGAGATAACGAGGTTAGTTCAATCAGGGAGGGTGAGGTGCTCTGCTAGCAGTAGAGGTTTGAACACCAAGGGAGGAGAAACTGCTTCTGTAGTTGGATAGCCATTCACAGTCTTTGTTTAATCCTGATCTGATGGTGTCAAATTTGCAAATGAACTGGAGCTCAGCAGTTTCTCTTTGGAGTCTGGTCCTGAAGTTTTTTTGCTGTAAAATGGCTACCTTAACATCTGCTATTGTGTGGCCAGGGAGGTTAAAGTGTTCTCCTACAGGTTTTTGTATATTGCCATTCCTGATATCTGACTTGTGTCCATTTATCCTCTTGCGTAGTGACTGTCCAGTTTGGCCAAGAGAATTCCTAAGAAGGAATTTTGTGGCCTTCAGGTAAATGTTGCAGAACAGCCTAGGTTGTACTGAAAATAAGGTTTAATCAAATGGGAATGGGAAGTATAACTATATAAGGATATGTACACCAGGCTGGGGGAGTAGTGATTAGATAAAAAAGTGTGAAAATTGTCAAAAGCTGAATAGATTTAAAAATTTTATTAAAGTTAATGTTTAAAATTAAATATACGCCAGTTAAGAGGGAAGATACTGTACATCTGGGGTCAGGCTTGAATTATGAGGGATTGCAGGTATGGGTTACAAGGATGAAGAGATACATACATATCACATAACCAGCATAGACCCCGATTGGGGTGCGGGAGTTTTTAAAGCGTCAGTGGATAAGTGGGCTCGGGTACGCCACCCATGGAATGTATTAAGAGTCCAAGTCAGTAATACAGTTGTTCTAAGACCATCAGTCCAACATAAAAGCATAAAGACCTGATGAGCAACATGGTGACTATGCTTGTCCCATAAAGTCCAAAAGCAGTTTATCAATATCCGGGGGGGAAATCTTGAGAAAAATCATAAGAAAATACATAATTTTTGGCCTAAGCTCATGTAATATCCTCTCTCTCTCCAGAAGGGTGAGAGAAGTTGATGTTCCCATCTGCTTCTGTAGGACATTTATGTATTTTACAATAAGATCTGATTTAATTAGAAAGCAGCAGTACAAGGCTTGAACTGAAAGCATTTGCAGAGACATGCAGAGTCATATAGAGCAAAACAGATCAAAGTCAACCCACCCAGTGTTCAGGTTGTAACCTAATAATAAGGAAGTATATAAATTTTTAAGCCTACAACATGAGGGAAATCCTAGATCGTCAATAGTGCATCAACTACCCATTGCCTATCACAGGAGTAGGCTCGGATTATCATGGGAAGGTTTCTAATGAAAGACTGAAGAACTATCGCAAACAAACTTTTTTGTGGCCCTCTGCATAGTTGGAAAGGTTGTGAGATAATGCCATTAGCGAGAATGGAAGCTATTGAATGACATAAGTTCCTCTAGCTTAAATAAAGTTTCGTACAAATGAAAATTTGAACAACATAGCAAGCCAGTTGGGCCATTCAACAGTATTTAAGGCTCTATATCTTGAAAAGTTATGGCCATCATAAAAGCACTGGGGAGTCATGGCTGAGGGATGAGAGTTACTGTTCTCAAGTTGTCAGCTTCCATCCTTCCTTTAATAAATCCTAAACCAATCACTATTCATGAAGGAGAGTACCGTAGTAATAACTGGGACTGTTAGGCTCACAACGGGGGTAGGCTTAACTGCGGGAAAGTGGATAAAAGTTAATAAAATGTCATGATAACCTATAACAGGTTGATAGGAAAAGATGTAAAAGGAAGACCGAAAAACTGAATTAGTCTGAAACAAGATACTGATATAACTCAAGGACTGTGTTAAGATTATGCCTGGTAAACAAGAGACGTGTACGGCTGCAAATTGAGGGACCAAAATACTGTGTCGGAAATTAGGCCTAATTGGCGAACAAAATAATGAGGGAATGGGTTCTTCCACCCGTCACTCTCTTTTAGGGTTCACAAAAATAAAAGACTTTTGGGGGCAAATTAGCACAAGAAAAAGCTGCCTGACAACCACAGATGGTTGGGGGGGTCGAGAGGGAGTGACAGTCAACGATGGAGTCAACGCCAGTGACAGAAGCTGCACCTTCTATCTTTGCTGCTCTTTTCGCTCTCTCTCTCTGTCTTGTTTTGTGTTTTAGGAAATGGGATTGGACTTCAACAACAACAGCTTCAACCTATTTCAATTAACAACTTCTCTTTTTCCCAAAAAGGATGAGTTATTACCATCTTTAATACCATCTAAAAGACTGTCAAATGAGGGGTTGAGGGTTCTTATAAAACTTTCCAGCTAAAGGAAAAGGGAACAGTGGATATTACTAAAATTAAAGCCTTACTTAACAGTTCCTGTTAACACCTTTAAGAGTTTGGGCCCATATATGCCAACCAAATTAATACAATAGTACCATTTTGTGATGCAAGCAGTTTTAGCTACCCTCTTACATAAAGTATTTATTCCCATTTGTTTTGAAGCACCAGCAATATGTTCAGCATAATACAGAAAGTAGATATCCCCTTCCCTCAAAAAACCTCCAGTCAAAACAAAACAGAGAGAAGACAGGATGCATCAGTAAGATGTTTTCTTTTTTGTAAATCAGCATTAGAACTGTTTATCCATTTGGATTAGAACCATAGATTGGAGAATTTTTGTATTAACCAATTGTAGCAGAACATGTCAGCATGAAATACAACGAGTTCCAGTGCTTTCCAAACGCGCAGTGTGTTTCTGATGTCTAGGATTATAATGCAAGTCTACAGATATTAACTTTCTCCTTTTAATTTTCTCATGTGACAATTATTTGCATTATCTGAAGAAAATACTCTAGCACTTTGGAACAGTAGACCATTGTTTCCAATTCATTATAGGTCTATCTAAATAATTAAATTTCTTGGTGATAATCTGTAGCTTCATTATTAAAATTTAGATTGATACAGCAGAACTTTTTCTCTCAGGCAATTCGAAATTTGCTCTTCTCCTCTTTCGTGACCTGGGTATAATAAGCAGGCATATAGCATTCAATTATCTGTTCCACTGAAGCTCTGCTTGGCCATAGAAGGGGGGAAAAGGAATATGAATGTACACCCCATGTGTAAGGTTAAAAAGTCATCAATAACCAGTCCCTTGTCGTGGATATCATACATACATATTTGGGATTTTCAGAAGCACCTACGTAATTTAGAAGCACAGTCCTACTGAATTTCAATACCAAATCTGACTTCCTATAGGATTGGTGCTCTCATACTTATTTGAAGTAGATAGTGCCAACTAAGAGACATCCAGGATATTGGCAGTGAACACGTGGATTTGGAGATGCCCTTTTCTCAGTAAGCTGATCAAGAAGCTAGTAAATTACTGTTGGCTGTTAATACTTAAAAGCATCAAATCTTGGACTTTTTGCTGTCATGTAGAAAACTCAAATGGGAATCTGACATTGAAAGGAGTTTTTTTTTCTTTTTATTCTGGCACTTCAGAAGAGTAACGGTTGAGATTCACCCCACCCCACCCACTTTTCCTCCTCCAAGTTTACATAAGAACATATCAAATAAAATAAGGAGAAAAATGTGAGTGTTTGAATATTCAAATATCTTTTAGGCCGAAATTTAGTGAGTAGCTTAAGCCCTTGTAAGATGTTTATTGTGAAATATATAATGCAATGCAGTTATTGTCTTGTGTTATTTTGCAATCTACACATTGTATGGTGTAAACATCTGAATTAGGTTTGCTGTACCTCCAAATTCCAGGGTTGTAGGAGGCGTGGTATTCTGACACCACCTGTACTTTTTTTTTTTTAAAACTTATTTTCTTCCTTCCTTCCTTCAATAAAAATGTTACTATTCAATAAAAAAAATCCCAATAACATCCCCTTAAAAGAAACATGACTTGAGGAAGAGTGGGCATACAAAAAAGACCATAGTCACACATAAGAAGTAACACAGAAGTTTAAAACAGGGACAGAGAGAGGGCCAAAATATAGAAGTGCATTTGCTATAGTTATTTGGCATTTTTAACATTTCAGAGCAAGAAATATTTTCAGACTTGACAAGTTTGTCTTGGCCTGACTGTATTTAAAATCAACTCATGGATAGAATCATAGGACTGGAAGGGACCTCGAGAGGTCATCTAGTCCAGTTCCCTGCACTCATGGCAGGACTAGACCATCCCTGACAGGTTTGTCTAACCTGCTCTTAAAATCTCCAATGATGGAAATTCCACAACCTCCCTAGGCAATTTATTCCAGAGTTTAACTACCCTGATAGGGAGATTTTCCTAATGTCCAACCTAAACTGCCCTTGCTGCAATTTAAGCCCATTACTTCTTGTCCCACCCTCAGAGGTTAACAAGAACAATTTTTCTACCCCCTCCTTGTAACAACCTTTTATGTACTTGAAAACTTATGTCCTGCCCCCCCTCCACCTCCGCCCCAGTCCTCTCTTTGCCAGACTAAACAAACCCAATTTTTTCAATTGTCCCTAATAGGTCATGTTTTCTAGATCTGTAATCATTTTTGTTGCTCTTCTCTGGACTTTCTCCAATTGTCCACATCTTTCCTGAAATGTAGCGCCTAAAACTAGACACAATACTCCAGTTGAGGCGTAATCAGTACAGAGTATAGCGGAAGAATTACTTCTCATGTCTTGAATACAACACTGTTGCTAATACATCCCAGTATGATGTTTGCTTTTTGTGCAGCAGTGTTACACTGTTGACTCATTTAGCTTTTGATCCACTATAACCCCACATGGCTTTCTGCAGTACTCTTTCCTAGGCAGTCATTTTCCATTTTGTATGTGTGCAACCAGGGCTGGATTTAAGGGTGCCTGCATCAGGCTCGGGGTGATGTTTCTGTTGTTAGCGACTGTGACGGGGTTGGGTCTCACCACCTGGCGCCTCCTACTGGTTGTCTCGGGAATTAGCTCTGTCCAGTGGAGCGCCCCCTCCTGGTGGTGTCCCGTCCGTTGTCTCTCCCTTGGTTGGCGTGTAGACCCGCGTAGCTCTCCAGCTTGCGGCATCCTCTTCCGGACCACTGCCCTCCGGCAGTGCCCCTTAGTCCATCCACACCCCCTTCCGGGGGGGGGAGGGTTAACAGGAGTCTTTGCACTGGACTCAGCGGCCTGCCACAACCCCCAAGTCTAGCCCCTCTTACGTCAGGGGGCAAGTTGCAGCCTGTCTCGGCCACTGCTCCACGGCCCGGTGCAGCACAAGGGGGAAAGGGGGGGACCCAGGCCCGCCCGCTACTCTGGGTCCCGACCCAGGGACCCTCTAACGGCAGCCTCTTGGCCCTCCTCTCCCCTTGCCTCCAGCCTTCCCTGGGTCACTTCCCCTCTGACCCCATTGCACCCTCTAGGCCCTTCTACTCAGGGCCAGCAGTCTGGCAGGGCAGGTAGCAGGCTGACGCTCCACTCTGCTTCCCTGAGCCTGCCCAGCACTGCGCTGTCCTGGGTGCTGGTCCTGACTCTCTTCTCTCAGAGCAGCCTTTTTATAGGGCTGAGCCTAGCCCTGATTGGCTGTCTCCAATCCAGGCCCTGATTGGCTGTCTCCAATCCAGGCCCTGATTGGCTGTCTCCAATCCAGGCCCTGATTGGCTCCCAATAAGCCCTTCTCTTATTGGCTGCACAGGCGCACTGGCCTGCTGCAGCCCCCTCTAGCATGGGGGTGGGGCAGACACCCCACCACAGCGACAAAAGGGAAAACAGTGTGTTTGAAATAAAATGTTTCAGGTATTCCGTATGTGGATTCATTTTTCATTAACCTCTTCAAATGTTCTGAAACTTTGTAGAATCTCATGGAACCTTCCAGACTTTGAGAACTACATTTTCCTCAAACCTCCTAGAATGTTGTAAGCCATGCCTTCGCAGGTATATAAGGGGCAGGACATCACCAGTCAGTGAGATAAAAGAACAAACTGAAGTGAAGCGAGAGCCCAGCTCTGATATTGTGAACCTTGTTGTACTGTGTAATTGTGAAATTGTGTTTTAACACTTGAAGAGTGTAAATAGTAATTAATAAAGGACATTTAATTTTTATCTATCGAACCCCTATCTACGCAACAATATAAAAGAAATACTTTACTTCTTTTGCCATGCTTAACATGTAATGTTTAATGACTTTGTTTACTGTTTAATGACATGTAATGTCCAAGACCGTGGAACATAGACTTTTGCTCTCCCTAATACTATCAGTTTTCCCCCATAAAAAATAAAAGATGCCCCCAAAGAAGCCTTCAGGAGCTCAGTATAGGAAGCGAAAAGCTCACCTGCAATCTAGCTTGCAGCAAGGGGCAAATTTGATGGGAAAATATTTGAAACAGAACACCACAGACCAGGCTTTAGGCAGTAGTGATTGTCCCAGTGCAGAAGAAATCGAGGAGCGAAGCATAAATAATGGAAGGCCTATTACTAAGGAATTAGCAGCTTTACCTGAAGATAAGGAAGGGAGATGTGAGAAAAGTGATGGAGAATCATCCAGTTTTCCTGGCAGCGTAAAGGAGAGTGATGATAAAGAGGAAAGTGGCTCACATGAAAAGGAGAGTAATGACAAAGAAAAATCTGATGTTCATGAAAAGGAGAGAAACAAGAAAGAAGAATCAGCCTCGCATGATGTTTGCTACTACTTTGATGGGAAGCTGCCTTGATTTTCTTGTGGCCTACAGAGACAACGGATTTGAAGATGCCATCACTGTTGCCAAAGAAATGGCAGAAAACTTAGGAGTTGAGCCTGTCTTCGAGGAAACTTGTATTCATTGGAAGAAGAGATAGTTTGGTTATGAGGACAGAAATGAGGTGATGGGAAGCTCAGAAGAAAAATTCAAGAGGGAGGGGTGGTTTTTTGCTCATTGACACTGCTTGAGTGTCCATTGAAGAACGGGTCAGATAAATGAAGCATCACGAAAAGTCCAGTTTGTATGACCTTAGTAGGTTGTCGACAGACAGAAAAAACCCTTGAGCAACTGTACAGACCTTCACTGGACGCTGACACATAGGGAATATTCGGACATCAGTGATAAAGACCTCTATGTCGAATTGAACAACATCCGTCACATTTTGCCACATGGGAAACACTCTACATTCCACGTTCTCCACTTCATTCATGATGCAGAGCTGAAGGACACTTCTCCTAATGTATGGATAGCTTTGAGGACTCTGCTCACACTGCTGGTCACAGTCATGAGTGGTGAGCGCAGCTTTTTGACACTCAGGCTCATTAAAACATATCTTTCATTGACTACAGCTGATGAGAGACTGACATTGCTTGCTATTTTGTCGCTTAAAAATGCCATTGACCAGTCTTTGGATCTCTCTGATGCCATGCTTGAGTTCACAAGGACAAAGGTGAGAAAAGCAACCTTTTGAACTAAATGCCTAGGGTTAACATTCTAAGGCTGACACCTACTGTAATGCTATTTAATACTGGTCCACCGAATATTGGTATACAGTTCATTTTCTTGGTGTTAGTACATTTCAATTATTCTTAAGTTTCTATAAACTTAGAGGAAACAAATTTTTTAATTTGCTTATGTATGGCATGAATAAATACAGATTTACAGAGCCTAACATGCAAATTTATCATCTTCTATGGCAGAGATAAATCGTGCATGCAAATCGTGCATCCAAGTCGTGAAATGGGCTACAAATGGAATAAAAAAAAATAAGGTATTCAAAAGTTTAACAAATGGAGAAAGGGGCCAAAGATGCTCCTCAGCCTGGGGCGCCATTTGGTCTAGAGCCGGCCCTGTGTGCAACTGATTGTTCTTTCCTAAATGCAGTACTTTGCATTTGTCCTTATTGAATTTCAACCTATTTACTTCAGATCATTTCTCCCGTTTGTCCAGATCATTTTGAATTTTAATCCTATCCTCCAAAGCACTTGCAATCCCTCCCAGTTTGGTAAAATGAGGGTCTGGCTAGAGAATCTTGCCTGTATGCTCGGGGTTCTGCTGATCGCCATATTTGGGGTCGGGAAGGAATTTTCCTCCAGGGTAGATTGGCAGTAGCCCTGGAGGTTTTTCGCCTTCCTCCGCAGCATTGGGCAGGGGTCGCAAGCTGGAAGATTCTCCGCAACTTGAAGTCTTTAGATCACGATCTGGAGACTTCAACAGCAGAGTTAAGGGAAAGTGGGGGGGTCAACATTTATGGCCTGCATCATGCGGGAGGTCAGACTAGATGACCATATTGGTCCCTTCTGATCTTAAAGTCTATGAGTCTATGAATCATCCACAAACTTTATAAGTGTGCTCTCTATGCCATTCTCTAAACCATTGATAAAGATATTGAAAAGAACCAGATCCAGAACTGATCCCCGCAGGACCCCACTTGATATGCACTTCCAGCTTGACCGTGAACCACTAATAACTACTCACCAGGAACGGTTTTCCAACTAGTTATGCACCCACCTTATGGTAGCTCCATCTAGGTTGTATTCCCCTAATTTGTTTATGAGACGGTCATGTGAGACAGTATCAAAAGCCTTACTAAAATCAAGATATACCACATCTACCACACTCTCCCCCACTCCATCCACAAAGCTTTCTTTGACAGGGTAACAAGCCATCAGGTTGGTTTGACACAGTGTGTTCTTGACAAATCTATGCTGACTGTTACTTATTACCTTATTATCTTTTAGGTGTTTGCAAATTGACTGCTTAATTATTTGTTCCATTATCTTTCCAGATGCAAGACCAAGGAAGAGGTATTCAGATTCAAACTACAGTTGGAGTCCAAGTCAAGCCCATGATTCAGATTCAGTGGCACTGAAATCTAGCTAACTGTTCTTGGGAGATTTTGAACCAAATGGTAGAAATCTGTGAGATTAGTGGTTTAGGAGATTTCTACCTTACCTTATCCAATCTCTCAAAAAAGCTCTTTATGGACTATTTCATCTATACTTAAAGTGGAAAAGAGATCCATACTCACTCTAGATCCAACCCAGAACCTAAGCCACAGAAACAAGTTCACATTCATGTACTGACCCTAAAACAAATACTAGATTTGAAGTTATCTTGATCTAGGATACTGATTTTCATTCATCTTTCATTTTAAGGTTTGCTCTCTTTTTTAATAAAAAGAAAAATGGAAGGTATTTTATTGCAAGCATAATTTTTAATTTGAAATTAGTAACATAATAAAGTTAGTCTACTGAATCTCTAGGAAACATTATTAAATACTTATAATATACTATGGTGAAAATAGATAAGTTGTATTAGCTTATGCTCTAAAACCATACTGCTTAAAAATTATTTGAATGAAAAACTTTAAAATGGATGATTTTATAGGCGTTCCTTTTGAATTGCATGTTTTACATGTACACATTTGATACTGTTCTTCACACATCTACCCAATTAGTATTTCCAATGAAATGACTTTAGTTGTTTGTAATCATGTGCTATCTAAGCCATAATTTTGCCACTTCTCAGGCAACAAATGGATGACTTACATCTGGGAATAAAATTCACAAAGGGGTGTTGGTGTGCTGTTTCAACACATGCAATTACTGGTAGTTACATTCTAATCAGCATAATTAGTTTTGAAACAGCTCTCACAATAACTGTCAACATTTATGTCAATTTAGCAGCAGTTGATGGCACATTTAACAAAGACTTGCTTATTCATTTTCAATATTATTCTATATAAAAGAGTAAGTAGTAAAGCCTCTTCACTGGTATTGAGCATTTCTTATTTAGCTTAGCAGTAGGGATTGCTGTTTCCTTTCAGCAATCGATCCTTCGCAAACCATTGGTTCAAAGAATGACCACCCTCTAGCTTTAGTAGGTACATCCTTACAGATTAATTTGCAGTGATTACGAGAAACTGCAATAAAAAGCAGGTAAATTGCAGTGCAGATATTAGTAGATTTAATACCCTAATGGTTTTGGAGATTTTGGCAAGTTTAACTTTTTTATATTTTTAAAAAAAAACATAATAAAGGCAGGGGAGTGGGTGAGGACTAATGCTCCTCTGCCCTCCAGTGAAATAAACCTATTCATACCATGATTCAACACTACTGCAAGCTCTGTTACTGGAAAAAGTACTGGCTACTGACAATGGCCTATTTTAGCTCTGTTTTAAGCTTCAGAGAGCTAGACAAGACATTATTCACAACTGCCCATAACGTTTCAAAATATGTTCCTTAGAAAAACCACCAAAGTCCGCTACATCAATGTAAAAATTTTGCTGCCAGATAAACTGACTAATCTTTTAACCTCCCTGGAAAAATAGGAGAAACAAAGTGATACCTCTTCCCAGGCCTTTATTACATTACTCATTTTATACTGTCTTGTAAACAGTCATCTTCTAAAAGAGACTCAGGGAAAGCAAAACTGTTCTGCACTTCTCACTGAAGCTATACCAGCCTTGATGCAAACACCCACATAGTAAACAGATCTTTTAAATGCTAGCTCATGAACAAACTGAATACCCGTGGATAAATGATTTGGCAATAGTTTAAAGCATAAAAAAGTACTTAATCATCTTCTTACTTGGCTCAAATTTATAGATTTATATTTATAATAAAGCATATGCACCTTTATGCACTTTATTTCTTTTCTGAATTTCATTGGATAATCATCATATCACAGCATCATATGAACTAAAACATATTTGAGGCAATGAATGAGGGAAGTTACAGATTTTAATCTTTACCAAATGTGCATGTGTTTAGAAATGGTAGAAACCAGCACACCAAGAACATCCAGAGAGATGCTGAAATATATAAAGGAGAGAGGCAAATTAATTGTCAAAGGTCAATTGATACTGAGAGAAAACTCTTGTAGATTCCCTTTCTGCCTATGCCATTATCAAAAGAAAGATGCTTTCTGGAATCCGTGGAAAATCAACTTATGCAAAAATAGAGGATTCCTAACTAGAACGTTGGTTCTAAAATAAAAAAGTTTAATTCCTCTTCACCAGTTTATGATGTTGAAAGGGATAAGCTTCTTGAAGGATATTGCATAAGAACATCACAAAGATCCATAGTCCAAGAAAACTTTAAGGATCTGGGTCACTAAACACAACTTATTTCATGACACATAGTGGTAATATTGGTACATCAAGGGTTGGAAGAATACTGAACAACTCCAGATAAGGAGAACCTAGATCCAAGTGTATTTAAAGACTAAAATGATTTACTGAGTTAAATCTTGATTTTTTTTGGACCAAGAATATGTGGTGAAAGATACAGGGCTCTCATGAAGAGACTGGGGGACTCAGACACACATTTGTACTCTGATAATCATGAAGGGGGAGGGAACTAAATCCTTGCTACTTTAAGGGGGTGAAAAATTACAAGCAGGCTCCTATTCTTCCCAGACTTGAGCTGGACAGTGCCAACACAAGGAGTTCATACACCAGAGTATTGAAAAGACTTGATCTCCAAGTTAAATAAGTAGGCTTCAGTTTCTGTTTTCCTGAGGAAAACAAAGCAAAGGTGGTATTTGTATTAGTAATGTTAATTTACTATGAATAAGTTCAATACACTGAACTTAGAGTATTATATATCATGTAGGATAAATACTGTTGTGTATATATTTCAGGAATTAGCTTCTTAAATCAAAAGGTGACTATTTATTTGGACAGTTTGGAACAAATAGCTATTGCTTATGTAACCCCCCGCTTTCCTCCCTGGGTTACTCGGGAGCAGGCAACACTCACCTTTGTGTCTGGGCACCTGATGTTGTTGACATTAAAGGATATCTCAAGTATCCCAGTGGTCATGTTGGATAGGTGGGAATCCTTTCTTCACCCCTCTCCTGCACTCCCTTTACTTCTAAAGGAATTTCAAATTGGCAGCGCCGGTACACACTCAATGCCTTGGGAACCTCCAGGAATAAACCTATTCTAATAATAATAATAATAATAATAATCTGTGGCGTGGCTCTAACTCTAACACACCAAGTGTAAGTATCCAATATACTTAAATTAGAGTTAACACACCTCTACTTGACAACTTAAAGAAACAGGGTATAACAGACTACTAATTTAACTCCACAGGGGGCAGTTGAATAAAATCAATTAACAAATATAGTGTACACCAGAGGCTCTCAAACTGTGGTCCAGGGATAGCTCCCTCTAAGGTGCGCGCCTGGGCAGCCGCACACAAGAGAATGACGGGCCACCCACCTAATTAGTGAAGCCACGCAGGCATGGCTCCACTAATTGGTGCCTGGACCCTGGAGAAGATGCACAAGTAAGGTGAGGTGGTGGCCTTGGGGGGAAAATGGGGTAGGTGGGAGGAGGCAGTGGGGTGAGAAGAGGGGGTGGAGGGAATTTGGGACATGCAGGGCTGCGGCGGCCAGAGAAAGAGGCGACTTTCCTCACCTCCAGGGCTGCAGCTGCAGGGGAGGGACGGCCCTCCTTCCCAGTCCCAGCTCTGTGGCTGCTGTGGTGGAGGAGACTCTCCCTCCTTCCCAGCCCCATGTCCAACGTAGCCTGGGTAAACTGTGGTTATTTCAGGATACACCTGAGGTGATAAATTGTTTTCTCAATCCAGAGTCCGCCTAGCGCAGGGGTTCTCAAACTGGGAGTCGGGACAGCTTAGGGGGTCGCGAGGTTATTACATGGGGGGGTCACAAGCTGTCAGCCTCCACCCCAAATCGCACTTTGCCTCCAGCATTTATAATGGTGTTAAATATATCTTAAAAAGTGTTTTTAATTTATTGGGGGGGGGTCGCACTCAGAGACTTGCTATGTGAGGGGGTCACCAATACAAAAGTTTGAGAACCACCGGCCTAGCAGCACCTTCAAGCTCCTTATATTAACTGTTCTTACAGAACTCACTCACTTCTCAGAGGGCTACATCTGCCCAAGTAAATGCTTTTCATGTGCTTCTTGTAGTCAAAAGATTATAACTTCACACTGAAGTTTCATATTACTTCAGGCAGGATGACTTGCCCTTGAAAAGAGATGAAATTCTTCCATACTAATTACAAAAAAAGTAATAAAATTGATTTCAAGCATAAAAGCATAAGGTTGCTAGCAGGCTACCGAAAAATGTTTTCCTTACTAAATAAAACTGCCTTGTGTCCATATATGGCCAAATTCTTTCATTGGATACACCCACAGACATTAATAGGCGTTGCTAACACATGCACAAGAAGAGAACTGGGCCTTAAGAAATGGAAATATTTGTACCCCTTTGCTACAGGCTGTTCAAGGTTTCTACTACCATGTTGCCACCACCACCTTTTTTCAGGAGTCTTAGTGCAAAATCGGCACAGCCCTGATTGAGCTCTCCCTGTTGGACATTCATCAGGCTGCTGTGTTGGTATCAGTCTGCTTGTAAGCTCCTCTTGGTAGGGTCCAGCCACAGTTTCCGACTCCAGCCCGTCTAACATACTTCTTGGACACAGACACTGTGTGGTACCTCTTCCAGAAGTGGGACCCTGCAGCCCAAATGCCTGAGGCCCCAAAACTAATACTGAACCCCCAAAACAGCCCAGTGGCGAAAGTGTACCCTTCACCCTTGCAGGCACTCTGGTTTATAGTTTAACCCTTCAACGACACGGGATAGTTGAAGCAAATGAACAGGGGGAGGGATAGCTCAGTGGTTTGAGCATTGGCCTGCTAAACCCAGGGTTGTGAGTTCAGTCCTTGAGGGCGCCATTTAGGGATCTGGGGCAAAAAAATTGGTCCTGCTAGTGAAGGCAGGGGACTGGACTTGATGACCTTTCAAGGTCCCTTCCAGTTCTATGAGATAGGTATATCTCCATATATTAAAGACTTTGCAAAAGGGGTTTCTAAAAATAATCACTCTTTAGACAGTACAAGATATGCAAAGAAAGAAATATCTTCATGTAATTCCCTGCCTCACCACTCTTGATCATTCTCTCTCCAGAGCTGGGGGAAGGCTGGGAGGCAGAGTCAGGGCGTTCAGCCTCAGAAGACCACTAGGAAGGCTCTTGTCATTTTCACTTTCCATCTGCAGGAATACCAACATTTTTCAGCAAAACTGAATTTTTCCTGTGGTATTTGTGAAAAGGGTTTTTTCCCTGGAAAATTGTTCCAATGAAAGATTCTCACCAAGCTCTATTCATAACATCTAACAGAATTCATAAGTTGTACATAGATAGATCCCCCAAACTGTCTCACTGGTAATTGTGACACCTGACAAAGCTGGTTTTAGAGAAGCTCTGTGTTTGTGGCCACATTACATTAGCCTTGCATTATGGCAGCTCTCAATGCCTAGCAAATAAATACATTAGGAAACTGTAGCTAAATTTAAAATAATCCCTGCCATCAGTAGAATCTGTTTGGATCTGCCGTACATAATGCATCCTGTTTATGCAGAAGAGATGATAACCAAGGTTGTAGTCAGGCATAAATTTAAAAAATGAGGGTGGGTAGACAGAAAGGAAGACGTGTGTGGCTATACGAAAAAGAAAGTGCAGTAAAAGCCAACTGGTGATGAAGTCAATGTTTATACAGACTCCAAAAGAAGTGTGACTGACTGAACTTCCTGTGAAGTTGTATTTCTTTAGAATACTGTTTCATAATCACTGAAACATAGCAATGTGTTAATAAAAATGATTTCTATCCCATGATTGCACTGATTTAAGTATTGTATTAAAAGCAAAACACCGCCAACACAAGCATAAGTCAAATAGTGACATTTGCAAGAGTGTCAAAAAATGCATAAATGGAACTTCAAACAATGTTTTACTCAGATGCACAAATGTAGGTGAATTAACATTGCTTTTGGATCCTTAATTTCTGCAATTCCTGACGTTTATATATTATTTTACTGTTCAGCTTTAACACTGCATTAAAAACTCCCACTTACTTAATTCCTAGGTGTTTAAAAACAAGAACAAAGAACAAGAACAAATCTGGAAGTAGCTTAAAAACTGCTTGTCTGCACAATATTTGATTGCAGAGCTTAGAACCGCTGATAGATTCCATGTACAAGAGCAAGCATCACTAGTTCCCAGTACATATCCTTGAACTGAAGCGCATGCACTAATTAGCAGTGCACTTGTGACTGAACATTTTCCACCATGAGGAATCACTACGCAGCTTTCAAATTTACTCTGCACAAACTGTATTTTTCCCTCTTTCCTGTAAGTCAGAAACTGTTACAGAGACTTTTACTCATGAATGTGAAAACGTGTCAGAAAGGAAATTGATTTGCAACTTTAATTATACTGGAAACTAGAGGTGTCTATTATAATACTCTAAATCAGGGGTAGGCAACCTATGGCATGTGTGCAGAAGGCGGCACGCGAGCTGAGTTTCAGTGGCACTCACACTGCCTGGGTCCTGGTCACCAGTCCAGGGGGCTCTGCATTTTAATTTAATTTTAAATGAAGCTTCTTAAACATTTTAAAAACCCTATTTACTTTACATACAACAATAGTTTAGTTATATATTGTAGACTTATAGAAAGAGACCTTTTAAAAATGTTAAAATGTATTACCGGCACGCGAAACCTTAAATCAGAGTGAATAAATGAAGACTCGGCACACCACTTCTGAAAGGTTGCCGACCCCTGCTCTAAATAATACATTAGAGGGGCAACTAGAGATGAAGGTGAACCATAAGCCATGAAATCATTATCTTCACCCACTTAAAAAGAAAAGTGGATATCTTCCCAATCACTGAAATTTAACAGCTCCTGCCCAATAGCATTAACCATATGCCTCAGTTTCTAGTGACATAGAATAAGGGCTCCATGATTCTAACTTCCTACACTTGAGTGTCAGTAGAATGAACATGTCTATTTAGCAATGTGACAGGCCGAGACAAATTTCTTTGGAATGAAGTTTAATTTTTTAATGAATAAACACTGCTAAACAAACACAATCTCTACCCACATATGGGTCTGTAAACTGGTAGCTTCCATCTTGCTCCAAACAAACTACTGACTCATAAGATATCAAAAAGTCTCTATTTCCTAAAATGGATATTAATAAAATGAGTAATTCAAAAGCGTAACACAAAGCTCCAGTTTAAGCCTTCACTCCAGACCATACTGCTCCTGGGTTCCTTCTTCAGTCTCATCTACCCCAACCTCTAGCTTGCTCTGAGACAGTTACTTCCACTTCTTATATTAAAGGTGGAGTCTAATAAGCCACACGTGCACCAAAGAGTCAGGGGTAATTAACCTGCAGCTCTCTGAGGTTTCCAATACTTTAAAAAGGTGGGGCAGTAAGATTATCCTGCCATCCGGTTACAGGCTACTATAATCTATTGCCCTTTCT
>NW_020664420.1:34588295-34735151 GCF_002925995.2 Terrapene triunguis | reverse complement strand
AAAAAAAAAAAAAATTTCAAAAAAAAAAAAAAAAAAAAAAAAAAAAACACCCTCAAATAAAATTATTTTGAAGTTGATTAAATGATTCAAGTCAACTTTAAACAAAGTTTAAGGTTTTCACTGGTTTTGAATCAACTGAAACAGTTGATTCTAAACAATTCTTTTGAGCTTTTTGTTTTGATTCAGCCATTTTGGGAGGTTCTCACACTTGTGTTTTTTATTTTTAATTAGCCTAATGTAAAACTGAAATGAAACATTTCAACTCTTAAAAAAAAAAAAAATCCAAACAAAACTAATTATCAAATTCAACAAATAAATTCAAACCACAAAAATACAACATATACAAAAAAAAAAAAAAAAAATTAAAAAAAAAAAAAAAAAAAAAAATCCAAACAAAACTAGTTGTCAAATTCAACAAATAGTTTCAGGCCACAAAAATGCATTTTTTTTTTTATTAAAAACAATTAGTTGAAAAAAAAAAATGTTGCACAGCTCAACTATGCAATACTGCAACAACAACAACAAAATCAACTGACTGCATAAAGCAGCAAACACGCCACTGACATTTATTATTTAAGTAATTCATCAGTATTCATAAACCTAGCCCCACCCTACGAAATAGACCAAATGCTAAGCAGCACCATAAGATCATTGAATAGTAATCAGTAAGCTCAAATTTTATTAGTTTTCCTTTTACAGCTGTAATCAACAAAACCCTTCCTCTCCACAAAATGAAAAATCACTCTACTGGTATGCTATAAGGTTCGGTGCTGAAGAAGATCTCCAGATTTAAGAAGAGGCTTTAGGGAGGCTGTTGCCTCATTTCTTTCATCTTTCGCAGTGGCTCCCAAAGAGAGTCCTCACTGCGAGCGGTGATCCAGCAATGAGAGAAATTGTGACTCTTCCGTCTTTCTCCCTCATTCCAATCCCCTCCTTCCTTCCAATAAGAAGTACTAGTTACTGGATCTGAGAAATGTGGGCATTAAAATAATATCCAATAAGGCAGTAAGAATTTGTCTACTTCCCATTCTGAGGTTTGATTGAAAAGCAACAAAACAGAAAAATAATTGTAAAACAATGGGGGAGGGGAGGGAAATATTAAAAGCCCAGCACTGCACCCATCTCCCCTACGGTGCTTGAGGAGAATATTCTAGTATTTACTCTTTTAGAAGACATTACTGTAGATATCCCTACAGAGATCGGGGTTCAACTGTGCTAGATGTTGTGCAAGTACATTAGAGAGAGTTTGTACATATGGTATCCATTTTGGCTTCCTTTTCTATCATTATCCCTGTTAATGTCCTAATCTGAATCAGGCAGGTCACGTAAAGTAATAGCTACAGGATTTTTTGTTTAACATTTTCCAACCTATCTCTATGTTGCTCCTATGCAAATTTCCAGACTTTGAATTAACTCTATTTTAGTACAGCGACAGGTGAAAAAAAAGTTGGCATTTGCCAACAGTCAGCACTGTTAATTTGTGTTTCAGTCATTTCTTGTTCTAAGCATAGGAGGAAATTGTAGTTTTGCAAATACCAACATTGTGGTAGTTACTGACAGATGCTAACTTTTCAGTGCAGACTACTTTAAGCTCTGTGGTATCTTGATTACTGCGTGCCATCTTTAACAACATTTTGCTTTTGAGATTTAGAGTTCTGGGAAGGCAGCACTGGCTGGTAGTTAGAGCACAGAAGGAACTCAAGAAAACTTTGTTCTAGGCTCAGCTTTGCCAATGACTTTCTGGATGGCTTTAGGCAAGAATATCTGTGTGCCTCAGTTTCCCTCTCTGTAATCTGAAGAGAGCAAACCCTACTTCATAAGGGTGTTGTGAGGTTTAATTTACTCCCATCAGTAAAGCAAGGAATAACAAGGCACCAGGGAAGAACATCTTTGTACTTATCTTTTATTGCCACTATTAGCATCAGTATTGTTATGCTTGAGAGAGAGCTTTAGAAGCTCAGAAATTTAATTTCGGATGTGTATTTTCTCTTGTTGTTTCTCTGCACAAGGATAAATTTTTAGTGGAAAATATAGGTGGACTGCTGAAATTATATTGGTTGTTAGATTAACAGAGCATAAGAACCGCCAGATAAGAAAGTCCCTAGATGCTTTTCTACTGTTTTGAATCAACTTGAGCTCTCTTTTTTCAAAAACTATATACTTCTCAAGAAATTAGCTCTAAAAAAGGATAAATACCAATTGGCATTTTTGATGAAACTTGGTTTATAATTAAGTGTTTGGAAATCATATCTTATGCATGGGACATATGTGATTTTCTTTTCTTTTTCTCTTTTTGGAACACTTCACAAAATACAATATACACCAGCACAAAGCAGCATATTGCACACTGAAACCCAATGCAGGCAAGTTAAGATGAATCAGTCAGGAAAATCCAGACTTAACCTTGACTGCTCCAGACCCTCCATACGGCCTGGCCAGCTATCCCTCCCCCTACCTTTACTTAAAAGCACGATCAATGAATTGCACATTCAGTTCATACTTCATACACTGCAGAAGCTTGTTCCTGAGTGCAGAATCCTGTGGAAAGCATGAACTATAAAACTGATAGCACAGGTGCCCACCAGAAAGGCTAGGCCATTCTAGTGCCTTCTTTGAAGATTGACCATTTCAACACAAATAGTTACACTGATGCAACATTTCAGCTGAGACTATGTGTGAAAACAAGTAAGGCCATTCAAAGTTACAGCTTCCATCACAAATTACAAATGTAATTCAGCCACCCTGCACATATTAAGTAGCATTACGTATAGTAAAACACAATTACTATTGTGCACTAATTCAGAGTTATGTGAAAGGCCTGAGTTATTGGGGATTTTGGAGACAACAAACTGTGGCTTATTGACTTTTGTGCACATAAAATCTCAACCATAATATTGCATAGGTCTTTTGCATGCAAAATTGTCTTCTATTTTGAAAATGTAACTCACCAGACTAGCAGTAAGTGAAGGAGCCGATTGCCCAAGAGCTTGGCTACGCATACGAACAAGATTGGAGGTTTCTGCAGGTTGCCATGACTGCTGTGCAATGGTATTGGGAAGCAGGTACCTGCCTGATAATGTAAAGAAAGATCATGTTAAGCACGAGATGTGACAGAAGAGGAAACAAAATTCACATGGTTTACTATAAAGGGTAAACTCTTATCTAGAATTTTGGTTTCTCAGATAGGCATTCTAAATGTTGGGTTCTTTCGTTATAACCCTGGTGAGGCAGGATTCCACCTAAGTGGCGAACTTTTACCACTTATTCATTAGTCATCTGGGAAGTTCACCCTTTAGCAGGTAAGTCTTCCTTACTGCATATTCCCTGCACTAAATATCCTGATAACTGTACCAGCCTCTGAAACACTACAAATTCAGTAGCTGATACAAACATCCAGAATAGTGGGAATGAGCAAACAAAACAAAACAAAACAAAACCAAAAACCCCAAACAATCATCAATACTTCACTTGCTGTAATCTCTATTGAACTGCTCAAACATCCCAGGGCCGTCTTTGCCCCTTGAAGAAGCTACAACAGAAGATGGAGAAAAGGTATGTGACTGGCTACTGCCTAAAGTCTACTGCCTTTGATTTTTTTTTCAATTGATAGAGATTTGACTGATCGATAGAGAACAGACCAGGATAACTCAACATCTTGGGTGGAGTAGTCGCACTGCAAGTACAAACACTTCATTTTTTTCTTTAGCGTTTCCTGCATGATTAACCTCCCAAATTATTAAAAATAATGTTTGAAAGCCTGTGGTGTAGCTAATGAAACAGTCAGCATGATTAAATCCACTGATACAAGTATAGATGTGATGCTGAAGTGAAAATTTTTCCTTTTTTTCCAACCAAGAGCCTTGAGGGTAGAGCAGATTTCACAACCTACTGAAAATAAGGCAAGTGTTCTAATTGTATAAAACCCAAGTAAAATCCTTAAAAGCAGTTATGAATATATTAGAGCATGCAAAGTTTTGAGCTTACACGAACACATTCACCCAAGCAAAGCACATTTAACCTATGCAAAAAGGCACTAACCAATATCACAACTCATATATTGTCCGCTTCTGGTAGTTTTAACTATTGTATGCGAAGGTATACTACATGTGTTACGCTACCTGAGGGCACAGAAACTCCAAGATTTTTTAGATGAAATCCCCCCAAAGACTGGGCTCAGTGCTCTGGAATCTAAGCTCTAACTGGAAATGAGTTTGTTTTCAGTCTCTTTTGCAAAGATTACTCCTAATATAAGATGACACATTCTTGCCTATTTGACCTGCAGTCAAACATTGAGAACTTCCTCCATTTATCGGAATGGAGTGTGAACATTGAGGCCTCATGATATCTGGAACAAACAGCTTCTGGAGAACGTATCCAGACACGTCAAGATAATGGTCTTAGAACATTTTGGGGATTTTGTTGAATAAAATAAGCATAATAATTAAAATCTGCAATTTTGTTGCATGTTAATAGGCAAGGGAGAAATTACTTACTACTAGGCTGGTCAAGTTTTTTTGGACAGAAAAACATTGATTCATCTAAATTAAAACATTCCACGGGATGTAATTTCTTTTTAAAAAATTTAAATGAAGCATTGTCACCCTGTCAGAATGGAAAAATTCAATTTTTTGTTTCAAACCTACATTTTGATTTTGCTTATAATAAAATTATATTTTTATATTATACCAGTTACCAAACTAATTATAATGACCAGTTAAAATACCAATTACGACAGTAATTGCCTAATACCAGATACCAATTACCAATGGCTAATTACCAATTAACATTTAGAATACCAATTACAATACTAATCGGCGATTAACTAAATTTTTTTTATAGTCTATTATATTTTAATATATTTAAATAAGTCAAAATAAAAAAAACACATTTTGGTTTTTTTGAAACAAGAAATTTTGACCAACTTGAAAAAAATAGAAATTGCATTTTGCAGAAAATTGACTTTCCATTCAGATTCATAACAAAAAGTTTTAAAATGCCAGAAATTCTCCATAGAATAGAAATTCCAAGTTTCAACCAACTCTGCTTATTGGGATCAGAAAGCCAATATGGTAAGTATAGCAAAAACATGGAAGAAACAATCCCTGCCCAGAGGAATGTGTCTCTTTCTCACAGCTCTGAAGATGTCTCCTTCCTCAGCTAGCTTCCCAGATTCTTGCACATGAATTTCAATCTTCTCTTCATTTTCAAAGCACTCCACACCTGCTTACATCCCGGTCCCTGGTCTCCTCCTAGACTCTGTCCTACTAAAGCTTCACTCACAATTGCTCCCTTTCTTTTCTTTTTGCATTCTTTCATGCTGCCAATATGCTTGGTAAAGCCATCCAACATACATGAATCTAGACTCCTGCATGGATCTTTATAATCCACTTATTCCATGTAATATTTCAGTTAGAACTGCACAACTATTTGCCTATATGTGATAGCTGTCTATTTTGTTTTTTACTGCACTCATTCTGCTTTTCAATTGAAAGCTCAAATGGATTGTGTTCCCTTTTCGGGGGGGATGGGGGGGGAAGAGTGTTGTGGCAAACCAACACTAACTACACTTCTTGCTTATTGTATCCTTATCAATCTAGTTATAGACCTGGATATGACATAAAACAGTACCAGTGTCCTAGCATGACAACCTTCGTCCAGTAATGGACTGAGGTCTTATGTTCTTGGTAATTATATTAAGACTTTCAGCACCTGTATATACAGTTGATCATGGTGAGACTGATGCATCTACCAGTGTGGAAGGGATCACTTCACAGATTCTCCATTCATTCCTTTCATGGATGACATTGCGGATTGGTATGAGCTCATCCTTTGCGAAGTCTCTTGAGTACATGCTCTGCAGGCTTTCATCCTGCATCTCAGCCTCCCTAAAAAAAGGGGCAGCTAGCATACTACTACCAGGATGTGAGGTTTCTAGGGGAGACTGAGGAATGCTTTGATTTGTAGTCCCATCAGAACATTGTTGAGTCTCTAGGTCACATCTACTCAGACCTGCATCCAGGGATATCCTTGCTAGTCCGCCACACAGTCAAGATAGATTTACTCGATGAAAATTAGCTGTTAGATAATTCCAAACATGATGGAGATGTGGTTGGCTATGGGGAACCCATCTCCAGGAATTACAAGAGTTTATGCCTTCTTTCTCTTGACCTGTCCTTTAATACAGATCCTGCCTCAGTCATCCATGGGAACATTTTTAAAAGTTTGGAAATTATTTTCTTTTCTGGTTTCTTTTGGTTGTGTCCAATCAGTTTATACTCAAGAGAAAGTCTGAAAAACTATAATGTGTTGTGCTTCCACAATGATCACTCATGTGGGAAGATGTTTCTTTTTTTTTTTTTATTAAAAAACTTTTGCAATTTGTAAACCATGCTTTTTTTCCTCCTTTTCCAATCTGAAGAATTACATTTTCATATTCAAACTTATAATGCATTATATATTACATTTCAATCATGTCATAACGTATTTGAAAAACATTAATAAGAGCTTAATGTAATATCCTTTATAAACAGTTATATATTTTTAGTTGTCATTTAAAGTCATAGGTCTAAAATTTTTACAGGTTTTATACAGAAGGTATCCACACAACATAGGAGGGAAAAAAGTAAATGATGACACCTTAAATGAGTTTTGCTTGTAATGGTGGGGGGGAAACTATTTAAAACAGAAGGTAGATTACAGTGCTGAAAAAATTGTTAGGAAATTAATCAAATAATGGTTTTATTTGGTTTGAATGGAACATCTAATTTTGGAGTAAGTGACTGATTGGAGAGACTAGAGAGAAAAGAAAAGGGTAAAATGCACTATTAGAAGAGTTACAACTATTTCCCCCCCACTCTTGCCTCAAAAATAGGTGCACATATTTTGTTAAAACTTTCAACTTTCAGGTTCAGGTTGAGACATGGACATAGTCACCACAAAGAGAACTTTTGGAGCTACTGAAAATTGGAATATAATAAATATGTTTCCTTATAATAGTTGTGAAGAAGTAACACGTCCTTCAGACTAGTCATCCTTTGTCTTTTTCTAACAGGAAATGATTGAAGTCTTTCACAGAGAGTGTTATTTTGATCCAATAATTAGATATTTAAGAACATGCAATTGAGGATGAACACAAGTAAAAAACCTAGATCCTTAGGCCCAAATCAGTCTGGGAAAAAGTAAAACCTTCTTTCAAGACTCTTTGTACTTTTTTTTTTTTTGGGGGGGTGCAGTATAGGAAAGGAGGGGATGAATCTCTTCTATTTTACAATCTTACCATCAGGTTAGGCCTCTAGGCATCATATTTTATTGCCTCACATTTATTATTTTTTTCAGAGCCAGCTGTAGGAAATTATGTGGAGACTATAAATGTTAGGGTCTGTTTTCTCATCAGTGCATGGGGAATTAATGCATATAATTCCCATTAGTATTAATAAGAGAATAAAAGGATTATGGATGGATTTAAACCATCATTATGAAACTCTTCACCATTTTGCCTTAGTTCATTGTGGTTACATCAACAAACTTTATTTAAATCCAATTTGGGATGACTACCAGAAGGCACAAAAAATATGTTGTTTTATGTATGCATCATTTGCTGCTTGCAACTTAAGAAAATTAGCATCTGTTAACTGTATTATTCAGCTACCCATGGTTAAAGTTAATAGACAATGCCAGTTTCCCAGCCTGATGGAAAAGAGGTGAACATTTTTCACCAATCTGTCCGCTAAGCCTAATATTATTCAATCAAGCCTAGAATTACAACTGATTCAGTTATCATTTATTCTATTAACACAAGAAACATTTGTAAGAAACCCAATTAACAAAGTCCAGTTTCTTTAAAAAACAACATACACATACAACCCGCACATTACAGAGGTACTAGGTATGAGCATATTCCCCCTTTACCATTTAACCAACCTATGGTAGTTAAAATCTTTCTGGTAGTTCTAAAAATGATTGCTTGTATTTTATTATCAGTCTTGTTTAATTATTTGCTCTTTGGATGTCTGATTTTTCTTCTCTTGTACAATTACATATGTTGAGGAAATAAATGTAGAGAATCAACACCACAATACACAAGTTACAGTCAGTGACAAAATACAAGTAAACAAAAAACCTGTTAGAACAAACCTTGGACAAACACTCGATGTTTCTTGCGCAAGAGACCTTGGTTTAAATGGAAGCTCCAGTCTACCTCACTGAACAGCAGTGACCAATGGAAGTAATGTATGGGCAGGACATTCAGAACATGGAGGGCCTTTCCACTTTAATTTCTTTATTTCCCTTTACTCAGGGACAGGCATCAGAGTCCCGGGAGCTCAAAACAAGAGTGCTTCAGCATTGATTTTTGAGGTATCTAAAAGAGATGCTAGCCCTTTATGACAGGGAGAATCCCTCAGCAGTTCTTCAAACCAATGGTAATATGAGGTTTGTGCAATCCTGGGATGAGCTGCCATACATCCACTTCATTGGTCCTTTTAGTACAGTTTATAAACAAAAGAAAGGGGAAAGGAAAAAGAAAACTATTCTGGTCATCCCCTTATACCCAGTTCCAGCTACCAACTGCTGATCGGTCAAATGGGAACTAAGGCCCAGATTTTTAAAGGCATTTCGGCATCGCTGTGCTCAGTGTTGCAATGCATAACTGATTTAGGAGCATACATCTAATTTTCAAAAGGGATTTAGGCACATAGGAATCTAAATCCCATCAACTGTCAACTGCATTTAGATTCCTAAGTGCCCAAATCCCTTTTGAAAATGAGATGCAATCTCCTAAATCAGTCAGGTATTACAACGATGGGCACAGTGATGCCTAAATACCTTTATAAATCTGGGCCTAAAGCAATTTTATAATATTTATCGATCTTTACATGGTATAAGCAGAGCAGCTTAAAAAAAATCTTTGAAATATGTTACAACTAAGTTACTGTAAATAGAGAATACATGGGATTTTGTGGAATAAAGGTTTTAGTTACATTACTTTAAATACAAGGGAGCTATGGAGTTTATCCCAAATAAGTTCTTTTATAGCCTTTCAACCCATTCTGTATATGCTATGTTTTAAATAATAGCCTATATGTAAAACAATTCTCCCTCCCTCCTTAGAACCCTGAGACCAAATGCCCAATATATTGAGGGAAAGAAAAATTATAACTATTACAGTTTCTAAAACTTTTAAGTATTATCTAAAATAGATAAATTATCTAAAATAGTTTTGTATTCACAATGTCCCACATATAAGGTCTGATACTGTATTTCACAACATACCGGGACTAGAAACAAGTGCTATGTTTCCATTGGTAAATTTGGAATCACTCCTTTCCAGTGTTATAAAGCTCCAGTTTCTAGATAAGATTTAGGTCTGATAGCTTGTTATCAAACATGTTACTGATTCGGGACGGACAGTCACTATAAGGTGCAACAATTTTGACAGGAAACCCAGTATTCAGAGGAAGAGATTTTGTGGCACGTTATTTTATTTATTTATTTATTTAAATGGGCTTTCTTTGAATCTGATGAAAGATTTTGAATGTAGTAGAAGCCCACCCAATGGTGGCAGATTAGAATTTAAAAATATCACCTCTACATACACAGAAAATTCTCCACAAGCTGCTGTCTGTATCTTTGCCTTCACTTTTTAAGATGGGCTGAAGCAGTGGTGTTGAGATGTAAATCAAGTTCAGGCTTTAAGACCAGATTCAGTAGCACTTAAAATCTTGCAAGTTGTTTGTAATAGAAGCATCATACAAAGATTGTTTAGAAGGATTTCCACCACCTTGGCCAAACTGAATCTGGAAATAGGACACTTCAAGTTTTGGATCAGACCAAGACAAAAACAGTGAATCTGTATCTGTGAATTTGTATCCAAATAATCCATGTCCCTCTCAACTGAAAGGGGTTCACAGTCAAGGCTCCAATATTAGCACATCTCTATCTTCCACCCAAGAATTTACACAACCTGCATCCTCCTCCTCCAAGGATTGAATTGTATTTTGATCAGATTCATGTAAATTATCCTCATTCCAGAAATAATGTTCATCAATTCCAGGCTTGTAATAAATTCCATTCTTGCCCTTCCAATACCTGAAAGGGACTTTCTTAACAATCAAAGATGCATACATTTGTTCCGGTGGAACGGCACATGTTAAAACACATCTGGTAAAAGGAAGTTCAGTTTAAATTTTGATTACATTGTTTCCAAGTAGTTTTGAAACTTATCAAAATTTTATGAAACAAAAACTATAAAATATTTGCTGTAGGCTTTGATGCCTTCCAAACACCTCTGGTGGGGTTTTTTTGTTTTTTTTGTTTTGTTTTTTAAAGATAAGCAAACCACCACCAGGTTTTAAATGTTTGTGTGCCTGGATTGGCCTCCGCAGCACCACTTTGTGGCCAGTCGTGTCACTAATCAGTCTTCAGGGCTTCAGTGGTCAGCAGTCACTTCCAACATGGTCTAGTGTTATGGTGATTTAACCAAACAGCTACATCATGCCAAAGTTCCACTCCTTCTGGGGTATCAAAGCTCCAGAACAAATGTAACAAAGTCAAAGGAGGGTTGTTGCCTCCCAGTTTGGAGCTGGACCCAGCTCTTCTACTCAGAAACAGTCTTTTCTAATTAACACTCGTCAGAGCACCCTGATTCAGACCTACCTGCCACCCCCCCCCCCCCCCCCCCGAAGCCCTGACAGGCTGAATCTGACTTAGATTCCTGGCTCCAGCCAGGCTTCTTTCATAGGGTGAGAACTGGAGATCTACTCCCCTTCTTGGTCAGCCACCAATTGACCTGGGTTCTCCCTTTTAACTCCACCCGAAGGGACACCTACAGAAGATGCATCAAGGTGGGACTAATTGAACTCACTAGCTGTTAATCCCTTCTTGGGCAGTGCGGGGTTGGTACACCGCATCACAGTTGCTTTTAAAATAACGTCTTCCGTATTGAAAGTGTCTGCAGCAATATCATTATTATCCTGCCTGTATGTGGCAGTGATGTCTAAATGATGTAAAACCACAGCCCAAAACTATAATTTACAACTCTGCTTCCCCATCCTAACTGTACTGAAATACAATTCAGCAGAATAAATGGTTAGAGATGTCTAAACTTGGAGAAATGACAGATCTGGATGAATACTTCTGGCAAAATATATGGAAGGAAACAGCAAATAGATCCCATTTTCCAAGCAGCTTTACAGCTTTGGTGCAACTGCTAAAATTGCACTGTGTTTATCCATTCTACCACAAATCCCTACCACATAGACACCCCCGTTTCTGCCCTCCTCCCTCAAAATTTTTCCTTACCCATGAGAACACTAGAAGAATGTTAAGGTCACAATTCTGATATAACAATGATGGGTATGACAGAAATGCCTAGATTTGGGGATCAAAGCAAGAGTGGAAAGAAACAGTTTAGGCAAAATACCATAATATCCCTGCCAAGACCTACACATAAATGGAACCACGTTAAAGTTAAGGATGAAGATGGTTCCATTTATTTTGAATAAATAAATTCAAATTAGCAAAGATAAAATGTTGCAGAAGCATCATAAGAATTTTATGCACACAAAAGATAGCTTTTGGCTGCAACATTCTGAACACTACCAGACTATATCAGACTGTGCAATAAATTGTGCTCGGTGTGTATTTTTGTTCTATTTTTATAGCGTTAGCAACATTCACAGTTACTGAGTTCAACTTCCATAAACAAATCCTTGAAATTCTTCTGTCAGTCAGTTTTCCTGAATCACAATCCTCCACTAACTCCTGTTTTTGGGTCACTGACCTCATGGGAGTTACAGAAGGAGATGGGATTATATCTTCTCCGATAGGGCTAGCAAATCAAAATATAGCTTCTGCTGTTTGAGGACATTTATGAATGACAAGAGCAGCGTTTAGGGCTCTTTAGTACTATACCACTCTTCAATCTTCGAGATTGGCTCCACAGCCAGATCTATGTTGCCCACAGGTACAAAATATTATAACATGAAGCTTAAAGTGTGATGAATGGCTACATACACCTGGTAGCTGTGTATGAGGAACCCAATAATACCTCATTAAAATAGCCTCTCACCTTTGCTTTTGTTCGAGGACTCCAACATCATTTATGGATTATTAGCCACTAACTGAAAGACTTTAACAAAAATCTTTTCCCTAAAATGTTTCTCAGACATGAGTTAAATAGATATTAAAAAGAAGAGGTTACTCACCCTGTGCAGTAACTGTGGTTCTTCAAGATGTGTCTCCCCACGGAGATGTGCTCCACTATAGGGACTACCAAGCAGCACCCTTTAAGGGCAGGGGGAGGGTGCTTCAGGGTCAAGTCCAAAATTGAAGCAAGCACACCAGAGCCAAACACGGCATCAGAAGTTGAGTCATGGGTTACCCTTTCTGAACATTATGCAGTATGTATAGGAGATCCAAGTCACAGCTCTACATAGAGTAATGAGAATGTTCTTCAGAAAGGCTATAAAAGAGATCTCGTTGAATGGGTCCATACTCTCAAAGGAGGTTGGAGACCCTGAGATTGAGAACAAGTAATGCAGTCCAATATGCATCCAGAGAGTCTTTGCTTGAAACTGTCAATCCTTTAGAACAGTTGGCAATAGACACAATCTGGGAGACTTTCTAAATGGTTTAGTCCTGTCACAATAAAAGGCTAAAGCCCTTCTGACATTGAGCGTGCGCAACACTGCATCCTCTTTACTCAATATGGTTTAAGGAAGAAATCTGGGAGATGAATAGGCTGGTTAATGTGGAACGCAGAGGATGCTTTTGGTAAAAAACTGGGATGTGGTCATAATGTGACTTTGTCCTTGAAAAACACTGAAAGGGCAGTATGCCATAAGAGCCCTCTGGCAGGGCGTCGACTCACCGGTGGGGCGCCTCCTGCTGGTCGTCCTGGGAATTAGCTCTTCCAGCCCGGAGTGCCCTCTGCAGGCCGGTGTCTTGCCTGCCGCTGGCCCCTGTGTCCCTTCCGGACCCTGGTGCCCCTTCCCTCGGGGTTCTGCCTTCTACAGTACCCCCGCAGTCTCTGGGTTTCCCCTCCCTAGGGAACCCCCAACCCTTTATCCCCACCTTGCCTCAGTGGCTACTGCCAGTCATCATCTAGCCCCCCGCTCACTGGGGCAGACTGCAGTCTATAAACCAGTGATCATCGGCAAGTGGGGTTTGGACCTGCTGCCTTTGCCTAACCCTGGGCTGCACCTCTGCAACCCCAGTACCTGCTCTGAGCCTTCAGCAAGGCCTGCAGCCTGGGGGTTTCTCAGGCTGTAGCTCCCCAATTCCTCTGGCCTTCCCCCAGCCCTGCTCCACTCTAGGTACCCTGCTGAGCTCCCAAGCAGCCAGGCCCGTCTCTCTCCACAGCTAGAGAGACACTGCCTGAGCCGCTGCCTCACAGCCCTTTTATAGGGCCAGCTGTGGCCTGATTGGGGCATGGCCCCAGCTGTGGCTGTTTCCCTAATCAGCCCACCTTATTTCTCAGCTGCAGCCCTCTCCAGGGCTGCTTTTAACCCCTCTTAGCCGGAGCAGGGTGACCGCCCCGCTACAAGCAAAAGTAATGGCTACCAGAAATGCTGTTTTCATCGATAAATGGAGGAAGGAGCAGATATCCACAGGTTCAAATGGTGGGCTTGTGGCATGTAAGATCCAAGTTGAGGTCCCAAGTCAGGGTAGGGCATTTGACTTATGTAAAAAGATTTCTCAACCCCTTGCGGAACTTTGTTGTTGGATGGGCAAATAGGAAAAACCTCTTTGTCAGGGAGTGGAAAGTCAGAATGACTGCCAAATGAACCATACTGGAACTCAGCGACAATCAATTCTAGGACATTGTCTACTACGTCTGACAGCAAAGAGGAAGAGGGCAGAATGTATCTCAAGTCACACCAATGGCTGAATATTGTCTATTTTTGCAGGTAAGTGTAATGAGCAGACTGTTTACCGCCGTGTAACTGTACTCTTATCATTTCCTTCAAACGTGTTGTTTCTAATCCTGCAAACTATCAACCAGCCATGCTTTGAGGCGAAGAACTCTGGGATTGGGGTGAAGAATTCACCTGGATTCCTGAGGGAGAAAATGAGGGACAGTCTGGAGAGTGATTGGTGGACAAATGGGCAGCTGGATGAGGTAAGGGAACCATGTCTGCCTTGGCCATGTTGGGGCTACCAGAATAACCCTGGCCCTGTCTTTCCTTATCTTGATCCGAACCTTGGATATTAGAGGAGTTGGAGAGACCACCTACAACAGACCCAGAGTCCACCAAAGAAGAAAGGCATCTCCCAAAGACCAGCCCACCTCTCAAGCAGAACTGGGAGCATTTCCTGTTTCTGGCTGTGGCAAACAACTACCTAAAGGGCGCCCCAGCACCAAAATACATGGTGGAGTATGAAGGAATTTAGTTCCCATTCATGATCCTGAGAGAAGCATCTACTGACAATCTGAGCACCCAGACAGTAAGCTGCTGCGATGTAGATCTGATTGTGAATACACCCATTCCAGAGCCTGGCTGCTTTAGCACAGAGGGAAAGTGATTTCACTTCTCCTTGACAGTAGATATAAAACATGTATGACATGTTGTCCATCTTAAAATTTACGCATTTGCCCTTGATCAATGGTAGAAATTGGAGCCAGGCATGGCTGACTGCCTTGAGTTCCAGCAAGTTGATATGTAGAGTGGCCTTGAGAGGTGATCACCTGCCTTGGGCAGTGAGAGTGTCTAGAGGTTCTCCCCATCCTAACGGGGATGATCTCTTTTTATTACTACTGTTGGGGAAGGCTGAACAAAAAGAGTCTTCTTGGAGGCAGCACATTTGCAACCTTGTGTGGCCTATCACAAAAGTACCAGCTGCCATATGCACCAGCAGCTGGAGACAGTTCTTTACCAATGTCTAAGTGCTGAGCTGGACAGCACTGACTAAACTGGACAGCACTATAAATCCATGAATAGGGAGGTAGGCTCTGGATGATATTTCATCAAGGTAAGATCCTATGAATTCCAGTCTTTGTACTGGGGCCAAGGTGGATTTTTGAGCATTCAATTGTAGACCCAGCCTGAGGAAGAGATTTATGGCCTTCTGAGTAGCCACCGAGGCCTCTGTGTAAGAGGCCCCCCTTTGGCAGCCAATCATGGAGGTAAGGGAATATCAAGAGTCCTTCTCTGGGAAGGCAAGCTGCTACCACTGACAAACTTTGGGGGGGAAAAGACTCTGGGAGCAGAGGAGAGGCCAAATGGAAGCACTCAGTATTGAAAGTGGTTCTGACCTAGGGTGAAAGTGAAAATCTTCTGCAGAAGCAGTGGATCGCTATATGGAAATATGTATCCTGAAGGTCAAGGACTGAGAACCACTCCCCTTCATCCAGTGATGGAATTATTGCTGCAAGTGTTACCATTTTAAACATTTGTACCTTCACAAAGGTGTTGAGTAGCCTTAGATCCAGGATGGGTCTCCAACCACCATTCTTTTTTGGAACCAGGAATTAGCTGGAGTAAAACCCCTTCCCTCTGTGTTGCACAGGAGCTGGTTTTATAGCACCCATGTGTAGGAGAGAGCCTATTTCTTGCTTTAGAAGGTGTTCATAAGAGGGGGTCCCTGAAGAGGGACAGAAAAAGGGGGACTGGGTGGCAGGAGGGGGGGGGGGAAATCAACAGCATATCACATGAATATGATCTCCAAAACCCACTTTTCCATAGTGATAAGTTCTCAAGCCTGCTGAAAATGGTGGAAGTGGTCACCAAAGCAAGGAAGGCACAGGAATCATTGCAGCTGGCCTGCAGGGGGATGGTAACTCAGAACCTTGACCACCCTGCCAAAACTGGTGCTTAGAACTGAGAACGGGTTGGTACCAAACAACAGTGAGTCAGGCTTTTCAGACACCACAAGGTCTCAAGGAAATTGGAACTCCTATGGTAGCGAGAGAGTTGTCAGTACTGTGGCAGCAGCCTGGGCAGAGGTGATCATGGCAGAGGAAGCTGACAGTACTGTAGACTTACTGGACACTCCTCGAAGGATGCAAGTGTCAGACTGGTCTTTGGTTCTGAGTGAGAAGAGGTAGACCTCTTCTTGCCACTTCGATCCCTGACATCACCAATGATTTGTCAGAGCCCAAAACCTTAGAGTTTTTGGGTTAGTGACTCCCTCAGTACCTGGGGAAACTGCAGCCTCATGGGTACCAGGTTGGTGACTGGTGGGTGCTGAAATCACTAATTCATTCGGTGACTGTGCTTTTTTTAAAGGTAGATTCCCTACCTGGAGGGCTCGAGATCCATACTTCAGTCTCTTTATGAGAGGATTCTTGGCTCTTCCTCTTAGACGCCCTAGGAGAGTGTAACACTGAAGTGGTTGAGAGGCTGACTTTTTCAGAGACCAGCTCAAAGAGAGGGTCTTCTGGCCTGCATCAGAAGCCAGGCAGAGAGAGCTCTCCATCATGAGGAGACAGAGTTTAATATCCCAGTTCTTTCTGGCCCTAGATTTCAACACCAGACAAAAGTTGCACTTCTGGGGAATGTGAGTGTCCCTGAGACAACAGATATGTCAGTGGTGCCAGTCACTCACCAGGATAGCCTCCGAGCAGTATTTAAACCCAGGAGAACTGGGTATGCCCTCCCAGCAATATAAAGCCCCTAGGAGGGAAGAAACTACCACAAGGACAATGATCCATAAAACAAGAAAAAAAAAACTGCTATGTAAATGTTAAGATTTTTTAAGCTAAAACTACTACCACCACCACTATTCTAATAGGTGAGTATAACTAGAAGAAACTAAACTGCTTAGTATACTAAGAGAGGGATCACATTTGAGGTAAGCTCAATGAGACTCTGCTAAGGCCAAGATGGTTGAGAAGGAATTGAAGGTGATTTGCCCACACAATGCTAGATAGCCACGGTGAGGGGCACAAGGGCTGAGTGGGACATGTGTGGTTTGAACAGGCACTGCTATCTAAAAATCTCTTAACAAAGGTGCATGTGCACCTGGAGTGAAGCACCCATAGGGGCACTACCCGAAGAAGCAGCAGAATTTTAGACATTCTCAATTAGTCAGATTTCATTTGCATGGCATCACCTTACCACTTTCAAGTAATCTACAGAGTCCTCCAGGAAACAATGTAAATGAGACCTTGGTTTCTAATAAAAAAAAAATCAGAGAGGGGGGAGGATTTAAATAACTTTCAGGCCATCTTTACATATCATAAAGCAGCTAAAGGGGGTTTAAACCCAATTCTTCCCCATCTTTTGCAAGTCATGTTTAGTAAGAACCCTTTGTTATTAGATGATAATCAGATATTCTGCTGGTGCTGCTTTAGTATGCTTTGATCTCAATAGTAAACTTCAAGCTTTTTGTTGACACAAGCACAATTAAGCAGCAATGGAGGAGTTAAAAGCAAAATAATGAGACAGGCATACAGTTTCTTCTGCTCTAATTTCTGATCTGATGCAGGATCCAGACATACTAACGTCAAAGAAGGGGGTGATTATCTAACTAGGGGCACACAGGAAAATAAATTTATCGCTGACTATAAGGGCTGATTAAAGACCTGAACGACAACTGAAAGTGACAAATGCAAGCTAACATCACCTCAGTCATTAGTGCATCAAAAACACTTTCTAAAATTATAAATATTTATACTTCATGGCAGAATGTATTTACTTTGTCTGCATACAGCTTTTTAAATATTGTATACATAAAATCAGTTTTATTTTCAGTTTGTCATTACACAACACGTAAAATTCCTTCTACCTCCTCCCTCTCTGCTGCTACTGGAAACAGTTCAACACAAACCAAGAGAGTGCCTTAGTAAGTGCCTGACAGTCCTTGGAATGGGTTTCTGGGTTGTGGTTGGCCTTACTACTGAATTCTCTCTCCCTTTACAACTGAACGCCTGTAGTCTCTGAAAGTGAGTCTGTCATCTTCTCCCAGCAGCAGGATAAATGATACCCCTCCAGCTACTGTCAGGGAGTGCTGACTGAAAATGTGAAAAAAGGACACAGACTAACCTGAATAAAGATCTAGGTTTGCACACATTCAGTGCCTTAGTAAGGTGAAAGTCATTTGGGATATGCCCTTGCTCAAGCACATATAGAATTGGAAAAAACCCTACATTAATGCCTAAAAAACCAAAACACAAGATAAAAGTTTCCAGTCATACTCAAGTCTTGTTTAGTTCGCAAATAGATTACTGTGCCTTCCATGCATCATGCCCAGTAATTAAGACTGTGCAAGCCTACTTCTGGCTCCAGAACCTGTACCACCCCATTGTCTTCACACTATATCCCCAGTGACATCTATGCAACTCCACTGCCTTCAGTGAGCTGTATAAGAATAATTAATTGGTACCATAGTTGGGCGCAGTAAACAATTCTGATGGTGCACAGAAGGGAATAGTATCCATTTCTCCTTTCTACATTGCTTGGGAAGCACTAACACCAGAAAAACATGGTCAAAATGCTATCACTGAAGTTTCTGACATAACAGTGGGATACTGGGAATCAGGATTACTGTGCTCTATTCCTGGCTCTGGCAGAGTTTGGTCTAGTGTGTAGAAGAATAGTTCAGGACAGCATAGCCAAGCACATCGATAGCCACACTGCCTTTTAAAATGAATGTGCCAAAGTGAATAAGCCGTAGGTTGTATCAGAGAGCTGAGTTCTCCGAAGTCACTTCTCACGACCTCTCAGTTACCTATTTGTAAAGTGGATCAATGACAGTTGCCTGCCTACTTGGTAGCAATGTAACAACCAAGCCAACAGCAGAGAGCTGTGAACTGCACAGATACATTGAACATCTACCAGTTGAAGTACCATCAGAAACCATAATCTTCTAGCTCCCAGTTCCATGCACCATCACAGAGGCCAAAGACTATGTGGAGAGTGCTTCTCTCTAACGAGACATTTTGCCTAAACAGGCATGAGAAGGCTTGCAAAATGCACAAGTGTCACACAAAATAAGCTATACCTGGCAGGTTTGATTTACCCATCTCAAATTCATGCTTTTCATTTCACTGGGTAATAGTGAAGCTTAATTATTGTACAATGCTTTGATATCCTTGGAAGAAAGATGCTATAATATATGTGCCAAGTATTGTTAGTATGTAAAGAAATGTCTGCATTACTTCTCAATAATTAAGTTGCGGCTCATGTCTACCTACAGTTGATCTCCCCACCATCTAAACAACAGAGAACTTGGCTAATTAAAAAGGATAGAATTATAATGGGTTCTCTGAAACACTGAAAGCAAAGAGCATTAAAGCTGCTAACCAAGAAAGAAAGAGAACTTAAATGTTCTTTTTCTGCTAATGTAACACCAATTAGCTTTTTAGCTAATGTAACACCAATATTTAAAAAGGGCTCTAGAGGTGATCCCGGCAATTACAGACTGGTAAGTCTAACATCGGTACCAGGCAAATTAGTCGAAACAATAGTTAAGAATAAAATTGTCAGACACATAGAAAAACAAACTGTTGAGCAATAGTCAACATGGTTTCTGTAAAGGGAAATCGTGTCTTACTAATCTATTAGAGTTCTTTGAAGGGGTCAACAAACATGTGGACAAGGGGGATCCAGTGGACATAGTGTACTTAGATTTCCAGAAAGCCTTTGACAAGGTCCCTCACCAAAGGCTCGTAAGCTGTCATGGGATAAAAGGGAAGGTCCTTTCATGGATTGAGAACTGGTTAAAAGACAGGGAACAAAGGGTAGGAATTAATGGTAAATTCTCAGAATGGAGAGGGGTAAGTAGTGGTGTTCCACAAGCGTCAGTCCTCGGACCAATCCTATTTAACTTATTCATAAATGATCTGGAGAAAGGGGTAAACAGTGAGGTGGCAAAGTTTGCAGATGATACTAAACTGCTCAAGATAGTTAAGACCAAAGCAGACTGACAAACTTCAAAAAGATCTCACAAAACTAAGTGATTGGGCAACAAAATGGCAAATGAAATTTTATGTGGATAAATGTAAAGTAATGCACATTGGAAAAAATAACCCCAACTATACATACAATATGATGGGGGCTAATTTAGCTACAACAAGTCAGGAAAAGGATCTTGGAGTCATCGTGGATAGTTCTCTGAAGATGTCCACTCAGTGTGCAGAGGCGGTCAAAAAAGCAAACAGGATGTTAGGAATCATTAAAAAGGGAATAGAGAATAAAACTGAGAATATATTATTGCCCTTATATAAATTGATGGTACGCCCACATCTCGAATACTGCATACAGATGTGGTCTCATCTCAAAAAAGATATACTGGCACTAGAAAAGGTTCAGAAAAGGGCAACTAAAATGATTAGGGGTTTGGAACGGGTCCCATATGAGGAGAGATTAAAGAGGTTAGGACTCTTCAGCTTGGAAAAGAGGAGACTAAGGGGGGATATGATAGAGGTATATAAAATCATGAGTGATGTGGAGAAAGTGGATAAGGAAAAGTTATTTACTTATTCCCATAATACAAGAACTAGGGGTCACCAAATGAAATTAATAGGCAGCAGGTTTAAAACAAATACAAGGAAGTTCTTCACGCAGTGCACAGTCAACTTGTGGAACTCCTTACCTGAGGAGGTTGTGAAGGCTAGGACTATAACAGCGTTTAAAAGAGAACTGGATAAATTGATGGTGGTTAAGCCAGGATGGGTAAGGAAGGGTGTCCCTAGCCTCTGTTTGTCAGAGGATGGAGATGGATGGCAGGAGAGAGATCACTTGATCATTGCCTGTTAGGTCCACTCCCTCTGGGGCACCTGGCATTGTCACTGTCAGTAGACAGGATACTAGGCTAGATGGACCTTTGGTCTGAACCAGTACGGCCATTCTTATGTTCTTATGCTAATAATTAGATCTTTTAACATATCTACTCTATATTAGGACCAATACATGAAATAATAAACTTACAAATAAAAAAGCATCTAAGCAAGCAAGGCAGTTGCATAAGATAATATTCGAAGGAAAATGAAAAAGTTTACTCTCAAAACACTGAACATCTCCCCTCAGCATCAGTGGAGAAGAATAGCACCCATAGCTGTGTACAGCAACACAGAGGTTTCTCAGTACTTGAGAAGGAACTGCAGAGTAGAAGTGATGGAGCTCTCTAACAGGACAGCATAGGAAGATCATGGAATTACCCACAATACAACACAGAATTTAAACCCCCGACAATGGCATGTAATTGAATCTTAAGGGTAAAGTAGAAAGGTAATGTCTCATTAGAGCAAATGGACAAACTGAACAAAAACATCTGTTAAATAATTTTATGATCATTCACTATGGTACATTAGCCTGATGAACAATGGAGCAAGGAAGTTAAACACATCTTAGTTTGCATGTTGGGACTGGTTAGCCACATTAACCTCTATCATACTGACACACCTATGGAAAAAAAGACAGAAATGTACTATTTTCTGCTATGAATTCCATTTAAATGTCTCTGAACACAGCAGACTAAAGCCTGCAGAAGCTCTGTTGATACTAACAATCCCCAAACCCTCTGATTGTAGGCAACCCTTTGAAGTTATTGCAGCTCAGGAAAACCAGCCACTGCAGAAAAGCAGCTTTTAAATTAACCATTTTTTCCCCTGATCAGAAACAAGTTTTAAAGCTCCAATCTTCACGCCACTGGAATTTTTAAGAAGCCAATTTAAAAGCCAGGGTGTTTTTTGTTTGTTTATTTAAATACATTTAGGTTCTCACTAAGACAAGGACAAAATATATTGCTTTGTCCAAAAAGAGTTGACTTTAAAAAAATAATTTAAAATCAGATTTTAATTGTTTAAATATTAGTTTAGAACATTTGAGTTCACAAAAAAAATTAATGTCTCCTGTGCAAGGCCTGATTGACATGTTCTCCCCTGGGAGCGGTGGTTAGCTTTGAGATGTTCAGGCACATGTTCTCCACAAGATGATTCTGGACCCTGGGCAAGTGGTCGGCTATCGGAGTGATACTCTCCTCAATGCAGAACTGCCACAACCGGATTGCCTCTTGGCAGATTGCCCTTATCTGTTCACATAATACATTTTGTGATACAGTAATGTTGTCAGTAAGTATCTGAACCACCGAGCCCCAATACAGTCCAGAAAAGCGTGACATGCATCGAGGGAAGGAAAGGCTGCCCAAATGTGCGCTGCAGACAGCACTGTTGCTGCTCACCACCATAGTAGTGCCTCTGCACTGCTAGTGTATACATCACACCCCAAGCACCATATGGTACCCTAGAGTTCTTGAAGGAATGCGGAGTCTCATCCATCTTGTCCAAAAAAGAAATTGGCTGTCAAAGGGCAAATCCTGTATGGCCTGCTGCACATAGGGACGTGTGCCTGAATTCTGCAACCAGGACCCCCTTCTCATGGTCACTGCCGAGGCCATCACTCTGGCCAAAGTATCCACAATGTCCAAAACAGACTGCAACGAAGTCTTCACCACCAAGCAGCCTTCGATGATAAATGCCCGAAAGTCCTTCTTGAGGCTTCAGGTAGCTGGTCTGCAAACTTAAACACAGCCATCCAGTTTATGTCATCATTTGGACAGCAACACCTGCTGGTTAGCAATGTGCAGCTGCAAGGAAGAAGAAATATAAATCTTCCTACCCCCAAGTCCATCCATTTAGAGTCCTTCTCCATGGAAGTGGACTTAAATCTGCCCTGCCAGGCTCTATCATTCACTGTGGTTACAACCAGAGAATTTGACCCCCTCAAATCCCTTCACCAGAATGAAGTGCCATTTCTGCATGTGCTTCACAGTAGACGGTACCAAAGTTGGTGTGCTACAGAGAACCTTAACAGGTTCTAGGAACGCATCACTAACAGGAAGGGTTACTTTCCTGGGGCAAATGGCTGCAGGATATCCAACAACTTATGGGTATTCTCCTGCAGGAACTCTGCTTGAATACCCAGGGAAGCCGCCCTGTACTGCAAAAGACCCTGGTATGCCTTGAAATCCTCCAATACTGAAGAAGAGTAAGAGCCAGGCTCTGCAGACTCATCCAGGGTAGAAGATTAAGCAGTTAACTGTGCCAAAGCAGGATCCTGCTCCAGGACTGACAGATCTGGACAGGACGACTCTGGAGACTCCATGAGGCGAAGGTTCACCAGTGCTCGGGCCTGTGGCAGACTGACGGTCATCACAAAAGACCTGGCCAGTAATCTCACCTTAGAGCAAGATGAGGAGTGGGGTCTCTATGAGTGAGGAGCATCCATCAGTTCCAAGGAGGCCACTAATATGAATAGCGCATTGGTGGCTAGTAGACCCTGAGCTACAGGGCTCGTGTCCCAACCGCGAGACGCGCGCCAATCCTGGTACCCATAACACTCCATGAACAGCCCCTGATGCAGGACAGGCAATGGAGAGCAAAAAGAGGAAGATCCTGCCCTAGACACCGAGGAGTCCGAAGCTTCACAGGATAAAGATGGAGCCAATCCGGAGAGTGCAAGTAACCAGTCTGACTCATCCATAGCCAAAGATGAAGAGGGAACTGGTGCTGATAGCCCTGAGTATGCCTCCATCATTTCCGGTGCTGGAAGTGGTATTGACCCTGAAGTCAGCAGCAACATCAAGGTGACTGATGGTGCCACATGGAAGGCAGTGAGTGCCGAATACCGCCACAGTAACACCGATGGCACCGACAGCAATAAAGAAGACAGTGCTTAACAAGTTCCCAGTGCTGAGGAGGTTCCTTGTGCCGATTGTGCAAGGGAAGCATTGGCACGTGACACATATAGACCCACAGGATCAACAGCCCACCCAGCCAACGGGGCTCTGAATGATGCAGCCCTGGCAAAGTCCTGGGTCAAAAAACCACCCAGACTGACTTAGAACATTATTCTAGTTAACATCTTTCCCTCCTGCTCTCCCCTCCTCACCACCACTTGAATTCTTTACATCATTTTAGCAGGCGACACTCTCAACTGCTAGAATTGCAGCTTATGTTTTATACTATTGTATTTGGAAGTTGATATTCCAAACTGCTTCCAAACTAGTGATTTCTACTGCTGTGCTAGTGGTTCTCAGCCAAGTGGCCACTAATAAAAACTTAATGGAATAAAAACTGGGAATAAAACAAGACAGTAATCAGATTTATGTGATTTTTAAAGGTTAAATTTCTTTCCAACTGATAAGTCTAGGCACACTTTGGTGAACCAAATGTATTCAGTACAAGTACCTTTTCCCAAGCACTGATCCTGAACCAGAAATTAGAGAAAAAAATGTTAGTCCTCAATTAAAAACTGAACAATTTCAGGCATAAGACAGTGTCAGGACTCCTGACATGCCTCACTTTAGCTGTCTCTAAAATGCGTACCCCTGATTTTTATTATTGGTATTGTGGTAGCAACTAGGAGCTCCAAATCAAGGATTGTTCTAGGCACAATACACATGGAGAACAAAGAATGTCTGGCCCCAAAGACCATATAACCTAGAATATATAACGAGACAATAGGTGGATACAAGTAAATGGGAGAGCACGAAGTAACACTGAAATGATCAACCCTATCTCGCAGGGCAGTTGTAAGAATGCTTGTAAATGTTTTTGATATACACTGATACAAGTTGATTTGTGAAAGTTCAGACAGTCCTAAAAAATAATGTTAAGAAATTTCTGAAGCCATAGTGATTTAGATTTAATCTAGGGGCTTGGACTAGATGACCTCCTGAGGTCCCTTCCAATCCTGATATTCTATGATTCTATGAATTGATCAGCATCATGAAAGCTATTAAGATGTATAAGCCATTGTAAGGGCCTAAAGCCTCTAGGGTATTCAATTAATGGAAAGTGCATTAGTAATGAAGCAGTTAAATACTATTACTCACTGTGTTCCCAAATCCTCATTTTAAAGCTATTTATCACACACTGCAAGCAGACAAAATGTACGTCTGTTTCATTTTTGAAGGACCAACAGAAATTCAAAAACCGTGTTAGAGACCAGCACATTTACAGTGGCACAGTAGGTTTATTTCACAGCTTTGTTATGCTGACTAGCCCCTTACTCCTCTGGAAAGAGGGAAAATCTGATTCACAGATACCATTATTCTAGTTTATAGGGCAAAAAGCATCTGCTGAAATCACAACTAGCATATGGCTACCTCTAGTTTCAGAAAGCATCAGTTAAGTCAATTGAACCAGTCTATAGAGTAGCTTTTACCAGGAAAAGCCGGATATAATGCACACCTGTACTGCAGATTAAGCTTACAAATAAGTGTGATACAAAAACACTTCTCTGTCACTAAAACCTATTAAAACATGAAAACACAATTTATATTACAAAGATCAATAAAAGAACTCCTGATGAGAGAGGACTCACAAAGAACATGGTATTGTTTATACCAATGAAACTTAAATCACGTTTGTTTTAATATTCTGATGAAAGAGACTTACCACTGTAGTAGGGTCTATCTATCTTTTCCCTCATATAACTTAAGAGCCAGTGTAGTGTTTCACATTATTTTCTACCAAGTATGCATAGAGATTGTACCCTTGGAATGTTCCAGTTGCTTCTAATCTAATGATTAACATACAGTAGAACCCTGTTTATCGGTCTAATTGGGACCGGGGCCAGACCAGATATTCAAAACTCCGGATAAACTGGAGAATGGGAAAATGAAATGCTGCAGCGCCATCTAATGTCCACAGGAGACATTGTCTGCCTATGGCCTAAGAGTCCTGGTTATTTGGTAAATGTGGAGAGGGTCAGATAAATTGGGTTGTACTGTGTAGTCACTGCCAATTTCTGGATTCTTTTTAGGTTTGTCAGCCTCACTGGACAAAACCGAAGTTACAGGAAAAAATAGCAAAAAAAATGGTGTGAAAAGTAGAATAAATACTAAAATTTTAAAATGCTGGAATTGGCACCAAGAGGGAAGCACTAACTGACAGCTCAGGTCATTTTTTCAATCCATTGTGACATTAATTTTCATTAGCCAAAAAATACCACCATTAAAATAGTATATATTTAGAGGTGCGTAGATTTTCATTTTACATTTTTTAATATTAATGTGACACTCATTCTCTAATCTGAATTTCATCTCTGAATTTTTGACATAGCCGAACCATATGAACTTGAATGGACACAGTAAGGCTCTGAGCCATGTGTTTATTATGGTGAGTAGTCTAGCTGAAAAGTGATGGGACAACTCACAGTAATAAGTTAAACATGTATATAAGGAGGATCAGAGCTGTTTGATAAATTACAAAGTCAGAGGAACTAGAAAAACTGAATTGCTTTAATCAAAATTAGCAGATTTCATTCACAGATACCAAGGCCAGAAAAGGACCACTGTCCTAATTTAGTCTGATCTGTTGTATATTACAGGTCACAGAACTTCCCCAAAATAATTCCTAGAGCAGATATTTTAGAAAAACATCCAATCTTGATTTTAAAATGGTCAGTGAGGGAAAATCCACCATGACTCTTAGTAAACTGTTTCAATTTTTCTCACTGTAATAATATGCCTTATTTCCAGTCTGAATTTGTAGAGCTTCAACTTCCAGCCATTAGATCGTGTTACATATTTGTATGCTAGGTTGGCACTATTAAATATTTGTTCTCCATTTAAGTGCTTATAAACTTTAATCAAGTCATCCCTTAAATTTCTCTTTGTAAGATAAAGAGACTGAGCTCTGAGTCTATCACTATCTATAAAGCATGTTTTCTAATCCTTTAATCATTCTCGTGGCTCTTCTCTGAACCCTCTCCATTTTATCAACATCCTTCTTGACTTGTGGGCACCAGAATTGGACACAGTATTCCAATAGCAGTCTCACCAGTGTCAATACAGAGGGAAAATAAACTCTCTACTCCTACCCAAGATTCCCATGTTTCTGCATCTTTTGGGCAGAGTCACATTGGAAGCTCATACTCAGCTTATTATCCACCACACACCCCAGATCTTTTTCAGACTCACTGCTTCCCGGTATAGAGTTCCCCCATTTTACATTATTTTGTTCCTAGATGTATATATTTACATTTAGCTGTATTAAAATACATATTGTTTGCTTGCTCCAGTTTACCAAGCAATACAGATCACTCTGAATCAGTGGCCTGGTCCACACTAAGATATGCAACTTCAGCTACGTTATTCACGTAGCTGAAGCCGAAGTACCTTAGTTCGAACTTACCGCGGGTCCAGACGCGGTAGGCAGGCTCCCCCGTCGACTCCGCGTACTCCTCTCGCGGAGCAGGAGTACCAGCGTCGACGGCGAGCACTTCTGGGATCGATCCCAGAAGATCGATTGCTTACCGCCGGACCCGGAGGTAAGTATAGACGTACCCAGGGATCTGCCCTGTTCATTATTTACCACTCTCCCAATTTTTGTGTTATCTGCAAAATTTATCAGTAATCATTTTGCTTTCTTCCAGGTCATTGATAAAATGATGAATAGCACAGGGCCAAGAACCAATCCCTGCTGGATGCCTCTGGAAACGCACCCTTGATGACTGTTCCTTGTTTACATTTTTAGAGCTATCAGTTAGCCAGTTTTTAATACATTTATGTGCCATGTTAATTTTATGTCATTCTAGTTTTTTAATCCAAGTGTCATGTGGCCAAACACCTTACAGAAGTCTAACAATATTATAACATTATAACCTTTATCAACCAAACCTGTAATCTCATTAAAAAAAAATATTAAGTAAGTTTGACCAGATGTATTTCCCATGCTGATTTGCATTAACAACCTTACCCTCCTTTAATTCTTTATTAATACAAACCTGTATCAGCCACTCCATTATATGGCCCAGGGGCTATGCCAGGCTGACAGGCCTATCATTATCTGGGTCATCATTATAAAAAAATTTTGCCTAGCTGGACTTGACTTTTTCATATTCATTTTGTGGACTCTAAAGCCCGATTTTGAAAAGAGCTCTGCAATCAATAGCTCCCATTTAGGCTCTTAAACAATGTAGTCAAATTTCAGAAGCGTTCAGCACTCTGTAGCTTTCACTGAACAATTAAGAGCTACTAGGGGTTGAGAACTTTTGAAAACTCTGGCTTCGGTGTTAAGATTGCTGCTGTGGCTCACAGAGAGTAACTTAGCTAATGGCTGGTCCCAGTCTTTTCACACTTTAAAAAAAAAAAAAAAAAAAATCATTGAGGGGTTTGAAAGGGAGAAAAACACCTTAGATAAATGAGGCCAGATATGTGTACACGATGCTACATGGCACTGTAAGACCTTCAGGGAAATCAGGTCACAACAGATCAACTCTGCTTTTAGTTTTCAGGCCTCCTATGCTCACCAGTCAAAGCTCCTCCAAGGCTTCCTCTTCTAAACGGTCTTCCATCTTCACTCAGCTGTCTTTTAAACTTAAATGACTTTCCAGGGCCAGAAGAGACTTCAGGGTTGCTGGATTTCCGAAACAGCATAGATGGAGGGGATAATATATGATCAAGCTGCAAAGAAACAAAAAATGCATACTCTTTAAGGGTAGATCCCACGATAGAAAGACTGTCAACATGAAAATTATATTTGTATGAAGATTTTTTTTAACCTAACAGTGGGTTCACAAAGTAAATTACATTTAAAATATATATATATATTGCTAAATGAAGCATTTAAAAAATTAGGAAATGCCAGTATAGTTGCCTGTGTAATTTTAAGTCTGCATCCTTCTACATTAAGATACAGTTTTTCATTATGTGATCTCACACTTTTTTCCCTGCAGGACCCCTGCCTCATTCAGGGTGGACACACAGAGCCAAAATTAAGTCTGCACGGGCATTCGTAAAACCAATATTTCATAACTTTTGAGTGGTTTGCCTAAATAACATTCTTTTAAACCGTTTTTAACATGTATATACTGCAACTTTAAATAAAAAGCCACCAGATGGCAGTATGTCATAAACAACATCATGTAACACACCACAAGTCCTAGGAAACCTATTTAAAACATCAAATAAGAACTTAAAGTTCCACTAACACCATGAGGGAAAATGTTCCATTTAAAGATTATTCTGTGTATAGTCAAATCATTTACTTCTGTTGTATTTCAAGGGAAATATGAATAAGGATGTTAGTTGTTTAGGAGATTACCGCTCTTCCTATTTATTCCTACCCAAAACTACAGTCCTCTGTTCGTGACAACAATTTGAAGATTGTTCTAAGTATCATTTGTGCATTCTGCTATGATATTTCATAACATCCACTCTAATTTCATTGCTTTTAATTTAAATTTCTTTATCCTAACACTAGACAACTTTGGAAACATTTGATCACTTGCTAGAAGATCAGACTGAGTCCAAAGCCTGGATAGCATTCAGAACTAGAAGAAGAAGAAAAAATACGTCTTTTCAATAAAACCTTTGGTCAGAATCATATTTCAAAATCCCACTCCACTGCGTCAGGAGCACGGGGGGGTTGGGGGGGGGGGAGACAATGAGTTTGTTCCAGGATTTTTTTCTTTTTTTTTAATTCTGTGCAGTGCTTAGACACCATGGGGTGAAATCTTGGCTTCACTGAAGTCAATAGATAAACCCCCATCAATGTCAGCAGGGCCAGGATTTCAGATCCTATTTCACGGGACTAGGTTCAACACAAAACCTTTAGCTAGATCAGGATAAGTAATCTTACACACAAAACAGATGCACCAGAGCAAATTAGGGATCAAAATTAAGTTTAAAATATTAATGCTCCTAGTTCTAAACTTCTTTGGGGCTGGAGGTTTAAAGCAGTCCTTTGGAACCTATTTTAATTAGAGATGGGATCAAATCACACACACACACACACACACACACACACACACACACACTCCCCTTCAAGTTTACAAACAGTGTTTCGGCTGGCCATGAAAAACCAAGTCTCATCAGCTGCAGCAGCATCGTTCAAAGAATCTAATCTCATACTTCCATCTTCAGTTACTTAGCAATATTAACATACACCTCTACCTCGATATAACGCTGTCCTCGGGAGCCAAAAAATCTTATCGCGTTATAGGTGAAACCACGTTATATCGAACTTGCTTTGATCCACCGGAGTGCGCAGCGCCCCCCCCCCCCCCCCCCGCCCCGCTTTACCGCATTATATCAGGTCGCGTTATATCGGGGTAGAGGTGTATTACATCTTTCCAATTGTTGCACAGCTTTAGTTTTAGAGAAGGTGAAAGTAAATTTATCCTGAAACAAAATGCTTCTGAAACTATTGTAAAGGATTGTTTTTGTTTCTGATGAGGAAGAGAGTTATTTATGTAATGAAATGTATAGTACCTCTCTCCTTGAAAGAAGCCTGAAAGTTCTATCCTTTGCAGGCTACTGAAACAGCACTTTCCTTACAAAATTTTCACTTCACTGCAAGCCAAAGCTAAGGCAGCATATAAAAAGATTTTCTATCCACCACAGGACAGTCCCCCGCCCAAGTGAAGTGTTTGCTTCCAAAGAAGCACAATCACCAACTGAGAAACATTTTTAATAGCTCCCGCTTTCCTGAAATGCTTCTTTCACTCTGAAGATGTGCAGTATGGTTTTAAGCAGTGTGGTACGTGTACACCTTAAAAACAAACGGTAATTAGGTCAAATTAATTTTATGTACCGAGCTATATGATGGCTCATGGATAAGACTTTCATACATTTTAAAATAGTGAAGCAATGGAAAGACATACTTCAATTAAATCCATGGTCATTCTCTGTTTGTTTTTCTGGAATCTGTAAAACCACAAGAAAAGTGAGGTTTCCAAATAGCTAGGGGATAAAAACACTGTTGTCCCAAAGAAAGGTGGAGAGACAGAAGGGTTTTTTGTTTAAAATATGCCTCAAATATTTAAACAGTTTAAAAGTGTTCATGTCTTTTCTGTTCAGCGCACAAACCACACACACACACACACACACACACACACACACACCCCTTGACATTAGATTCCAGCAGAGTTATCATCTGCATAATAGTAATGTCATTGCTAGGTGTTTGGGGATGTCATGATGCTGCACTCACGCAGAATAGATAACCAGAGAGAGGTATACATAACTAGATTCTACAGTATAGCTAGCCAGCCAATAAAGGAGCAGAAAAAACAATTGCTATGTTAGTCTGTAGAATCTCCAAGAGGTAGAAATCTGTGCTGAATTTAAAATTTGACTTTTTCTCTGCATGTACATTACCCACTGTCTTTCACCCAAGTTAGTTATTATCAGCTTCAAAGACTGGAGGGTGAGGGAGGGAAATGTATGATAGTGATTGGGGAGAAACTAGGAAAAAGCAATGGATTACTTAACTTTTCTGACACAGCACAAAAACAAAATTAATTTATTAAACTGAGATACAGCTCAAGCTTACATCTCACATTTTGAGGAGCCCACTTTTGGAATACAAGAATAGATACTTCTCGGGGCTGTAAAATGGGTACACATAAAATTTTTCTGATAGATTAGTGTATATATTTGAGAGTTCTATATCTTGAACATACTGTGAATTAATATGTTAGTCTTTGAATTTATACAAAAGAGGTAAGAACTGTATTTTTAGCTTAGTGCACACCATTTATTAATGCCTTTGTTGTTAATATTCCTATAAGCGCATGAATCTGAATTCATGCAAAATGCTTTCCTGGTATCAAACATTTAAGAATTTCCTTATGAAACATACACACCAAGAGTAGGTGAACACATTCCAAACACTAAACTAGTTTAAATTCATTGTTATAAGAGGAGATTAACTTTAAAAATAAATTAATAAAAGTAATTCTTCCGCTCTACTCCGCACTGATTAGGCCTCAACTGGAATATTGTGTCCAGTTGTGGGTGCCACATTTCAGGAAGGATGTGGACAAATTGGAGAGAGTCCAGAGAAGAGCAACAAAAACATGAGGGAAGATTGAAAAAATTGGGTTTGTTTAGTCTGGAAAAGAGAAGACAGAGAGGGGACATGATAACAGTTTTCAAGTACATAAAAGGTAGTTACAAGGAGGAGGAAGAAAAATTGTTTTTCTTAACTTCTGAGGATAGAACAAGAAGCAATGGGCTTAAATTGCAGCAAGGGAGGTTTAGGTTGGACATTAGGAAAAATTTCCTGTGAGGTTGGTTAAGCACTGGAATAAATTGCCTAGGGAGGTTGTGGAGTCTCCATCATTGGAGATTTTTAAGAGCAGGTTAGACAAACACCTGTCAGGGATGGTCTAGGTCAGGGGTAGGCAACCTATGGCACGCGTGCCGAAGGCGGCACGCGAGCTGATTTTCAGTGGCACTCACACTGCCCGGGTCCTGGCCACCGGTCCGGGGGGCTCTACATTTTAATTTAATTTTAAATGAAGCTTCTTAAACATTTTAGAAACCTTATTTACTTTACAAACAACAATAGTTTAGTTATATATTATAGACTTATAGAAAGAGACCTTCTAAAAACATTAAAATGTATGACTGGCACGCGAAACCTTAAATTAGAGTGAATAAATGAAGACTTGGTACTCCACTTCTGAAAGGTTGCCAACCCCTGGTCTAGGTAATACTTAGTCCTGCCACAAGTGCAGGGGACTGGACTAGATGACCTCTCAAGTTCCAGCTCAATGATTCTATTTATATCTGTGTCTAGAATCAGCTGCTTCCTGAAAAGGCATTCCCCTTGCCTTGTCCTGACACTAGTACAGTCCTAGTACTTAAAAGTACACCCGTTCTGCTGAAAAGATGGATTTTTTTTTTTTAACGCAAAATGTTAATCAATGGAATTCACCATGCAGGACAGGTGGCTATTTAAGATTCCAGGGCTGCAATGCATCTGTATTTCAAGCTGTAACTATTACCTATGTCAAAAAGATATATCAAGTAGGTCAACTGGCTAACATTGCAGCCCTATGAAAGTTAAACATTTATACATGACAGTCCAGTTACAAAATACAGCTAATGTTGATTTTTTGAATTGTAATTGACATTTCATGGTAAACTATATGGATATTATCCTTCTTTTTTCTGTTCGTCATACTTCATAATCAGATAAACAAAATGTTTCTTCTTAGAAGTTCATCTGCAACAACAGCTTACTTTTCACCTGAGCCCCAACCAGGTGCCTGGCAGTAGTGTCACAAACACAAGATTATGGATTTCAGGAGGGAAAAATGTATGGCAGCTGAGTTAATAAATTAAGATCATGTAGTCATGCAAATAGTAAGAAGATAAGAAGAAGAGAAATAGGCTCTGGCTTCATCAGGAGCGCTTTAATTATCTGAAAAGGGAATCCTACAAAAAGTGGAAATTGCTAAGGAGGAGTACAAAAGAATAGCACAAGCATGTAGGGACAAAATGAATTACACATAGCAAGGACCATAAAAGGCAATAAGAAGAGGTTCTATCAATATATTAGGAGCAAGAGAAGTATGAAGAAAAACATAGGGCCTCTACTGAGAGGAGAAGGAGAGCTAATAATTGATATCAAGAAGGCTCGGGTGTTTAATGTCTATTTTGCTTCTTCACTAAAAGGTTAATGGTGACCTGATACTTAACATTAAGAACAACAATGGGGAAGGACTGTAAGCCAAAATTGGGAAAGAATATGTTAAAAAACTATTTAGCTTAGTTGGGTGTAAGACAAGTATGCAGGACCTGATGAAATTAATCCTAGAATACTTAAGGAACTAGCTGAAGCAATCTTGTAACTTTAGCAATTATCTTCAAGAACCCATGATGGTCCCAGAGGACTGAAGAAGGGAAACCATAGTGCCTATTTTTAAAAAGGAGAACAAAGATGACCGAGGAAATTACAGATAAATCAGCCTAACTTTGATACCTGGGAAGATACTGAAACAAATTATTAAACAATCAATTTGCAAGCACTGAGTGGCTAAAAGGGTGATAATGAATAGCCAGCATGGATTTGTCGAGACCCAAGTCAAGCCACACCAACCTAATTTCCTGCTTTGAAAAGGTGACTTGCCCAGCTAATGGGGGAGGGGAACAGTAGACATGATATATTTTGGTTTTAGCAAGGCTTTTCACACAGTCATATATGATGTTCTCATATGCAAGCTAGAGAAATGTTTGATGAAATTACTATACAATGGATACAAAATTGGTTGAAAGACCGTACTCAAAGAATAGTGATCAAAGGTGGGATCCTGCAGGGGTCTGTTCTGGGTCCCGTATTAGTCAATATTTTCATTAATGACTTGGATGATGGAGTAGTGGAGAGCATACTTAAATAGCATTTACAGATGACACCAAGCTGGGAGGTATTGCTAAGACACTGGAGGACAGGATTAGAATTCAGAACAACCCTGACAAATTGCAGAACTGGTCTGAAATCAAAAAGATGAAATTCAGTAAAGACAAGTGCACAGATCTACACTTAAGATGGAAAAATCAAATGCACAACTACAAAATGGGGAATACCTGGCTAGGTGGTAGTACTGTTGAAAAGCATCTGGGGGTTATAGTGGGTCACAAAATGAATATGATCCAACAATGTGAAGCAGCTGATAAAAAAAGGATAATATTCTCAGGTGTATTAATAGTAGCATCATATGTCAGACAGTAGATAATTGTTGCTCTATATTCAGTACTGGTGAGTGCTCAGCTGCAGTACTGTGTCCAATTCTGAGCATCAAACTTTAGAAAGATGTGCACAAACTAGATGGAGTCCAGAGGACAGCAACAAAAATGATAAGAAGTTTAGAAAATTTTACTTATGAGAAAGGTTAAAGAAATTGGGCATAGTTACTCTTGAGAAAAGGTGACTGAGGGCGGTCCTGTTAACAGTCTTCAAATATGTTAAGGGCTGTTATAAAGAGGACGGTGATCAATTACTGAAAGTAGGACAAGAAGCAACAGTCTTAATCTGCAGCAAGGGAGATTTAGGTTAAATATTAGGAAAAATCTTTCTAACTATGGGTATGTCTACACTGCAGTGGGAAGCGAGCCTTCCAAACCAGGTAGACAGATGCACCCTAGCGAGGCTTGAGCTAGCGAGCTAAAAATAGCAGTGTGGACACTACGCCACGAACGGAGGCTCGGGCTAGCCACCCAAGCTTGAACAAAGCTGTTGACCTGGGCTGGGAGGCTCACTAATTTTTTTTTAAAAGACATTTTTGTTTTTCAAAATACTTATCTTTTCTGACCACCTCTAATCTCTAAATAGAAGGAATATTCAGATTTCCTACTTGGCATTAAAATATAGGTGCAGGTTTTAAATGACTTATTCCAAAGTACTCATGCAAAACATAGGGTTGCAGGTGTTTAAATTTGTTACTCTTAAATATAACAAGATTTAATATCCATTATCATATCTTTCATACAAACCATATACATACACACATTTCTTAAATACAGTGTTTGCTGTCATTCATGCCAAAAATCTTTTTAACCATCAGGCAGCAAATGTAAAAAAAAAGAGGAACGTACAATTACCTCAAAACATGTACAGACTACGGGTTGAAAATAAAAAGGGTTTGCTGTGCATTTAGTGCTAAACAGTAGGCCATTCTCTTTATTTTAGAACAGAAGCCCTAAACTAAAGACCCAATTCCTGCCATTAAAAATTTAAGCACCCGGGTGTCCACTGTATCTACTTATCTCAATGACTGAAGGGAGCAGTATAGCAGGATGAAAAGTATCTTGCTCAAATTCTATCCAGGTAAGACCGACATGATTCTGATAAGCAGAGAGAAGCATTTCGAGTATCCAGTAGGAATTCTGATCTCACTTTATAGAGAATGCCTGCCCTTTGTTATCAAAGCATTGCACAACCTCAGGATCCCGCTGAACTATACTGATCTCTTCTGTATTCCCAAATAGCAGCCGTGCCTGAAAGAGTCCTGTGTGGTCATGAAGGAGCCACAGCTAAGTTCAATAAGCAACTGCTCACTTACAGGTGAGGAAACCAATAAGAACACATCACTCAATTTCTTCATATTTCCATTGGGATCCTTGTGTAGCTCTGGTTCCGTTTTGGATTCTTTTGTCCTGATCTCTAAAGCCCTATAAGTGCTAGGGTCAAGCTCAGAGGTTCAGTAATGGAATGGCCCCAGCTAGGTACTCAGAGCCAAACCACCCAAGTTGGTTTGGACCTGAGGAGAGAGGAGTTCTTATTCTTTGAAAGAACTAATCTCCCTAAATTTAATTAAACAGAGCCCAGATACTTTGGTAACAGCTACCTTTGAAGTGTGTGTAACTATTTCACAAGATGCTGATGAGCTGCTTCATTGGCAGTAATCTTAGCAGAATAGTGAAGGGACCATAGCATCAAATATACAGCACCAGCGAAGAAAATCAAAAGCAAGTCTTCTTTTAAGGAGAGAATCACCCATACCACATGCCTAGCTGTGTGCAATAAAAATCACATCTCTCTATTATCACAGCTACCCACTCAGAATCCAATAGAAGCAAACTGGAGTTAAGAATAGGCATTTAAAAAAAGAATGGAAACAGCATACTGTGGATACCAGGAAGGGGCTCTCTCATGTGCAAGAAATATCTAAATAGTGCTCCATTGAGAATCAAAGTACAATTAAAGCTGATGGTAGACACCACAACCTCCTGCTCTCAGAGAGAGGAAGCCTTGTCTGTGCCTGACGGGGTCAACTCCACAAGCTGTGGGCAATACAAGCACTCCCCTCTCACCCTAAACAGGCTCCACTGTCCTTTAACAGGTTAGCAATAAACACACTCCAAGCCCCAAGCCTCTCTCTGAACTGCTCAGCCCCTGGTCCACTGGACACTCAGAATTCACAGATTAAGCAGTACACATCGAAAAAGCAGGATTCACCAGTTTACCACTTTCTCATCAGATTACCCCTCTATGTAACACACAGCACTTAAAGATATATTTATAGTGAAAACAAGGAAGTTTATTTAACAAAGTACAGAGATTCTGGAAGTAGCAAGTGAAAGTATTAGAAACAAATGATTAAATGTAAAATAAAAATTTTACCCATCTTTTAGAGCCTAGACTTAACTAACAAGATGCTGTCTTGGCTAATGGAGTTTAGCTCACCCATGCTAATACCTTGCAGCATTTTCCAGCCTCTTTCGTCTGTGCTCTGACCCACCTTTCATAAAAGACAGAACACACTGACTGTTCGTCTTCTTGGTGAAGGATCCTGTGTATACTTCAGTACCCCCAGTTACACCCCAAAAATTCATAGTCTTTATTCAAACAGGATGCCCCCCTGCTACTTTTGATTTTTTTCCCCCCCAGATCTTCTCTCATGTGAATTCAGTCTCTTCATTAGTATCAGGCTCAATAATGCAAACAGATTTACACTGTAAGTCACACAACACACAATGACCAGCCAGAGAAAGAAGTGTCTATTACCCCCAGCCTAAACAGAATCTGTTTATCACTTTCTGGTGATCTATCTGAACTCCCAAACCTTAAGAACATAGTTTTCAGTATAGCTACATAATTCCTTAAATATTATCTATGCATACATCCTGCAATGATTAGGATGACTGTTGCATTACTGGCTTTTGGCAGAGACCTTATATGCCACCCTTTGGCACATACTATGTAGACATCAGACCCAGGAGATCCTCAAACCCCTATTCACCCCTTTCTGCCTTCTGCCAGTTGGCACCAAAGTGTCCCTGGGTCACAGTGAAGTTATGCTATTGTAAAAAATCATTGTGAGAGCTGACTCAGGCCTAAAATATTGAACAGAAGCCTACATTTACACATAGAAATGATCCTCAGACGCATATACACACTCGCTCACTCTCCAGCATATGTCTGCAACCTTTGTGAAAGACTATAATCAAGAGTGGAATAGCAGTTTTTTTCAGTTCCAATTAATTTAATTGATATTAGAAACAGACAAACTGAACATAAAAATAGCCAATCAGCAATATTAGGCCAGCTAAATAATTTTCAAGAAAATTCAGATGGCTGGAAATGCCCTGTACCGTGAATGCTGACCCACCAGTGGGTTTGAGGCATACTGCTCAGCAGGAAAGATATTCCCTTCCTTTCTTGTCCTGTGATCTTTTCCTTCTTCCATGTTGGCAGGGGGAAAGAAAAATTGCTCTGAGGTACTGAAATCTTATTGGTGTCTACTACTACATCTGTCTTGTGCGGAAGCTAAATGAGTACAGGGGGAGTTTCATGAGTAAGCCTGCAGACAGGTGTGCCAAGCACTCTAGGCTTCTGTTAGAGTAAGAACACAACCGATCAGTCCTGGACTGGTGAAACCTGAGGGGGCAAGGAGACAAATTTGCTCTTGTGCATTCAGTGTTGTTACTGGGGAAAATGCAAACATTCAGGATAAATTACAGAATGTTATATTGTCCCACAGAAGCCCCACATATGCCTGCAGCCTTCTAGGTTCCATGTGACTAATTGGACAAACTCAGCTTTCTGAACAGAAAATTAATGCTACACACTAACCAAGCCTGAGATCTAAACAGTGCTGAACTCAGCTAGAAAAAAAAATTAGAGGGGACAGGGTGAGTGTGATATGCTTGGTTACCATACAACAAGATATGCCAGCTAAAGAGCAAGCAGCTCTGAAGAAAATGTTAGTTTTCAAATTTAAACAGTCTCCACAGATAAACTAAAACACTATAATTGTCTGTCTGCTTCTTGCAATCTGGTATGCCAGCTATAAACAGCAGTGCTCATTGCCCAATAGAGTACTGCTAGAAAACTACTACCAATATTTTACATGAAGTCTAGAATGTGTATTTGACACAAGAATATATAATTGGTTCCTATAGGACAAAATACTGAAGATACTCTTTTACTGATTTGCCTGTAGGCAAAACAAACTATAAAAGAAGACTATGCACACGAGTTTCTCTCACTAGTTATTTTTAAAGAGATTTTAATGTTTATTCTCTATCAGTTGTTAAATTGTTACTGCATTGTTAAAACTGCCTGAAAGTAACACTTCCTCTCCCCCCCTCACGCGTACACACCCTTTTCTTTTTGGCACAGATGCATTTTTGTTCCTTCATACAGCACAGTCTGTGTTTTACTTCCTTGTCTAATATTAGCAGAGTCTTGGCAATTGTGTGTGTTTGTGCTCTCTCTGCTAAAGCACAAGATAAAGCATTAGCAGCCGTGGCTATTTTTTAATTTCTTCACTAAAAATGGGATATTAGGTATTGAGAACGTAAGAAAAAAGACAACAGACTTCAAAAACCACCATTGACAAAACTCAAGTACTTTAATGACCTTCACGATGGCATAAGAAAGCCAATTACAAATACAATACATTCATTAAATATTTCCATATGTCACAGTAAATTTAACATTATTTTATCAGTGTGGATTATACATAGAGACTTTGGGACGGAAAGGGAATAAATATCACTGGCAGATGCTAAACTGACGAGGATTAAACTATAGTAAACTTTCCTTCAAAGTCACCTTCAATTCCAGAAAAAAAAAATTGAGGTATATTAAGAGGACCTATTCATCTCCATCAGTTGTTGACACCATCATCATTTGGTTAGTGAAAAAATGCTTTAATTTGCTGAGGAGAACATATATCTTCAGGAAGGAAATTTTTCTATTTACCATGAATACTAATGAAGTGAGAGCAGTTTAGTTCATTTGTAAAATCCATTTCTAGTCAGTCACCATTGCGCTCCTAACCTTACCTAAAAAGGTTTCATTTGCTCAGTTGCCTCAGTCAGCTAGTTGTTTATTCAAGTCTATGCACTCCATCCATGCTCAATTAGGTCTCACTTTCCCCTCAGTTACATTGAAATTAAAAATAAAAATGCAAGGTAAAACGTTGCTAATACCACTGACCAGCTTGTTTTAACAACCCATATTTAGAACAATTGCAATTCCAAGCAGCACAGAAGGTCTCTACCAAAATACTGTATTTTTTGTGAAATCCAGCCACTGACTAACAAAATTCCATTCATTAACCTACTCGCTTGGCAAGTGTAGAACATTCTTTTGGCCCCAGAAGCTTGTAATAAATAGTTTTGAGCAGTGAAGTATTTCTGAATTCCACATTTATCAATTTAAAATAAGGTAAAATACCCATTACTTGCCTCGAACACAGACAATATTTTTCTAGGTCAATCAATTATATTTTATGTAGACCATTAAAAATACTGCATAATCCTTTTGGCCCTATGAAGCTTCCAATCCACAATCACTTTCCTTAGAAATAACATCTATCAAAGGATTCACTGAACATTATGCAAGTCAGGTACAAAGCAAAGGAAAAGAAAACCATGGTAAAACAGGCTTAGAGGAGGGGGTTCTCAGTATGTAATAAAGCTGAAGTTGATCTGTAAATCAATGCATGATGACTGAAAAGCTATTTATGTGAAGGACTTGCATAGTTAATTTACACTTTGATATGGAAAAAAAAACATGCTTTACTGGATGTATTAGTGCAAATTCTATGTGCATATACTTGAGTGCAAGATGCATAACTGCCCATTTGCAACATTCCTTTTTATATTTTTAAACTAAATAGTGTTTCTAGCACCAGAAATTTTAGTTTAACTCTGCAGTCACTGAGCTTCACATTTAACATCGTTCTTAAACTTTTAAATAATGTAATATTGCCACAAAAGACTATGCAGGCTTTTTAATCTTTTCCATACCATGCCTGAGATAATTACAACATACCTGAACATAGTTCAGTGGGAAACATACACTTGAAAATTTGTTCAAAGTGAACTGAAATAAGGCATTTAGTGGCTTGGTAATTTTTCAATAGACCTGTAACATAATAAATCAACACCTAAATCTCTTTTCTTAATTGTAGTTAACATATCAGAAGCTCACAAAAAAAAAAAAACACGAAAGATTCTAGAGGCCTAATGACAAGTGTAGATGGGAGGAAGAGCACGGCCCAGATCACTTGTACCTAATTTGTCCTCTTTGTTAAGGGCAATAGTGAAAAACTGTACTCAGTTTTTAAAAGCCTCCATTCATTTCACATCTTCTGGCAGCTGTCATTTGCCAGTCTCAGGCTACTTTAAAATGAGTACATCTAGGTCTTGTTAACTGGAGTTGATGTTACTGAAGGGGCTTAGCAACATTATCTGGCTCAAATAACCCCTTCAAAGACTTAAAGGAGAAAAGAAGTTACAAGCAGCCAGGAGAATGTGGGAAAAGAGAAAGAATGCAGTCAAAAGGGAATCTGTACTGTACTGTTGCTGTCCCTAGTCAATTTTCCAATTCATCTGGTCTAGGCAGACTTAAACATGGCATCCCAATCCCACCTATCTCAATCACTGCAGTATCGAGGATCTGTGCTTAATATAAAAAGCACTTCATATTTTCACTCACCCTCATCCTTCTGGCTTTGTCTAGAACATGACATACACTCAACACTCCATTATTAAAACATAATGCCATTGGTTGAAATAAAATAAAAAAATCCCTATCTTGAGGACCCTGGAGTCGAAAATTAGATCAAGAATTACACCACTGATGAGGACAGCGGCACATTGTGAATCTTACCAGAAAAATATATGAAAATATACATTAATATATATATCATATAAATAATAAAGGAAAAGTAGTAATTGAACACTCAGAACAAACATCCATATAGCTGAAACCATAGTTTTTGGTAAAAAAAATTTTACAAGATAAAGATTGGAGTGCAGCACACTCTGAAGAAATGCTTCTACTGACTGAAGCAAAACACACAATATATCAGGGGGTAGCCGTGTTAGTCTGTATCTACAAAAACAGCAAACAGATGCAACACAGGGTAGAACGCTACCACAAACTCTACTCATGTGAAACCACTGTTTCTGAAGCAGCTAAATGTGATCACCAAACTCCAGACTACCAAAACCATCTATAAATGAGTTTGGAAAGGCAATCATTTCTGTAGCATCAAGAAAGGCTATAGGAAAAAAGAGAATTCCAGCTGAGTTCCTGAAATACAGAAGGTAAGTTGTGCTTGATGTTTTGGTTGCATGCTTGAGGGAAAGAGGATGAGATATGAAGGATACCAACCTCAGAACGTTGCATTAAAAAAAAAAGGAAAAAAAAAAAAAGGGAGAGTGGAGTGATTGCAACTACTACAGAGGAATTTCTCTCCTTACTGTTGCTGACAAGGCATTTGTCTGGGTCACTCTCAAAAGACTGCAAGTTCTTGCTGAACATATATATCCAGGGAGTTAGTGCAGCTTCCATGCCAGTAGATCAACTACCAACCTGGTCTTTGCACGAAGGCAACTGCAAGAAAAAAAAGCATCAAGAACAAGGAAAACCTCTCTATACAGCCTTCATAGATCTTACAAAGACTCTTAATCTAGTTAGCAGAAAGGGTCTTTTCCAATTGCTACAGAGACTTGGTTACCCCCCCATTCCTACTCAGTCTGATTCAATCCTTCCACAATGGCAAAAAGGCTACACTCCAGTATGATGGTGATCAATCTGACAGCTTTGAAGTCTGCAGTGGCACCAAACAGAGATATGTTTTGGCACCAAAACTCTTTGGTATATTCTTCTGTCTGCTGCTTTGTCATGCTCTCTCATTTAGCACTGAGGTTATACATCTCCATATAAGACCAGACAGGAAAAAAAAAAAAAAAAAAAACTCTTCAACATTGCACATCCAAGAACAAAAAGGATAGTCAAACACCTGCTGATAAGAGAACTTTTCGCCGACAGCACAGTGCTCACTGAAGTGAAGAGGAGCACCAGCAACTTTGCAGTAGTGTTGTGCTAACTTGTTATGAATTTGGACCATGTTTCTAAAGAAGTTAATGATTATGGCACAAGTTGAGTTTACTGCACCAGAAGTTTTAATATCTAGCACCACCCTAGAAGTTGTGCACAAGTTCTGCTAACTAGGAATAAATGTATCCGATAAGCTCATCGTCTAGAGATAAGTTAAGTTTCACACTGGAAAGGCAGCTATCACGTTCAGCCAACTGACCAAGCACATTTGGGATAACAGAAAACAAACTGAACACCAAAGGATTGGTCTACCAGACATGAGTTTTGACCATATTGCTGTATGGTGGTGAGACCTGGACCACCTACAGAAGGTATGAGATGGCTAAACACCTTTCACTGCTGCTGCCGCCTTCACTGTATTCTAAATATTGAGTGGGAAACCAAAGTTCTTGACTCCAAAGTACTTGACAAAGCAAAATTACCAAGTCTAATCACTATTCTCAAACACACACATCTCTGTTGGCTTGGTCATCTGCATTGGATGGACAGATTCCAAAGATCTCCTGTATGGAGAATGTGCAGATGCTCCAAGGCCACTGGGTTAACCTAGGCTCAGGTTCAAGAACGTTTGCAGAAGGGATCTGAAGACATTAAACATCTGGGAAGAGGCAGGCCACATTGGAGGCTGAAGAGAGGTGATTGAGAAAAAGGAAAGCGCAGGAGGTCTCAAGCGGTAGGAGTACACCAGCTTCATCTTCTGTGCCTGTGCCTGATGCCTGCATTATCTGTAGCAAGGACTGTCAAGCAAGATTTGGACTTTTTAGCCACTTGCAATGCTGCAGCAGGACACACAGTAACTAGGGCTGTCAAGCGATTAAAAAAATTAATCGTGATTAATCGCACGACTAAAAAAATTAATTACGATTAATCACACTGTTAAACAATAGAATACCATTTATTTTAAATATTTTTGCATGTTTTTCTATATTTCCTACATTTTCAAATATATTAATTTCAATTACAACACAGAATACAAAGTATACAGTGGTCACTTTATATTTAGTTTTGATTACAAATATTTGCACTGTAAAAAACAAAAAAAAAATATTTTTCAGTTCACCTCATACAAGTACTGTAGTGCAATCACTCAGACAAACCAGGCTGGTTACAATTTACAGGAGACAATGTTGCCCGCTTCTTGTTTACAATGTCACCTGAAAGTGAGAACAGGCATTCGCATGGCACTGTTGTAGCTGGCGTTTCAAGATATTTACGTGCCAGATGCGCTAAAGATTCATATGTCCTTTCATGCTTCAACCACCATTCCAGAGGACATGCTTCCATGCTGATGATGGGTTCTGCTTGATAACGATCCAAAGCAGTGCAGACTGACGCATGTTCATTTTCATCCTCTGAGTCAGATGCCACCAGCAGAAGTTTCACACTGGAAAGGCAGCTATCTTTATTGGTGGTTTGGGTTCTGTAGTTTCTGCATCAGAGTGTTGCTCTTTTAAGACTTCTAAAAGCATGCTCCACACCTCGTCCCTCTTAGATTCTGGACAGCACTTCAGATTCTTAAACCTTGTGTCGAGTGCTGTCGCTATTTTTAGAAATCTCACATCGGTACCTTCTTTGCGTTTTGTCAAATCTGGTGTGAAAGTGTTCTTAAAACGAACATGTGCTGGGTCATCATCAGAGACGGCTATGACATGAATTATATGCAGAACGTGGGTAAAGCAGAGCAGGAGACATACAATTCTCCCCTCAATGAGTAGTCACAAATTTAATTGATGCATTGTTTTTTTAACGAGCATCATCAGCATGGGAGCATGTCCTCTGGAATGGTGGCCAAAACATGAAGGGGCATACAAATGTTTAGCATATCTGTCATGTAAATACCTTGCAGGGCCTGTTCTCACTTTCAGGTGATGTTGTAAGTAAGAAGCAGGCAGCAGTATTTCCCGTCAATGTAAACAAACTTGTTTGTCTTAGCGATTGGCAGAATAAGGAGGAGGACTGAGTGGACTTGTAGGCTCTAGAGTTTTACACGGTTTTGTTTTTGAGTGCAGTTATGTAACCAAAAAAAAAAAAATTGTAAGTTACACTTTCATTATAAAGAGATTGCACTTCAGTACTTGTATGAAGAGAATTGAAAAATACTATTTCTTCTGTTTATCATTTTTAGTCAGCAGCGGCTCCAGGCACCAGCGCTCCAAGCGCGTGCCTGGGGCGGCAAGCCGCGGGGGGCGGCCTGCCGGTCCCTGCAAGGGCAGCAGTCAGGCAGCCTTCGGTGGCTTGCCTGCGGGAGGTCTGCCGATCCCGCAGATTCGGCAGCGGGTACGCCGAATCCGCGGGACCTCCCGCAGGCATGCCGCCGAAGGCAGCCTGCCTGCCGTGCTTGGGGCGGCAAAAAAGCTAGAGCCACCCCTGTTTACAGTGCATATATTTGTAATAAAAAATAATAATATAAAGTGAGCACTGCACTTTGTATTCTGTTTTGTAATTGAAATCAATATTCATAGATTCATAGATTCTAGGACTGGAAGGGACCTCGAGAGGTCATCGAGTCCAGTCCCCTGCCCGCATGGCAGGACCAAATGCTGTCTAGACCATCCCTGATAGACATTTATCTAACCTACTCTTAAATATCTCCAGAGATGGAGATTCCACAACCTCCCTAGGCAATTTATTCCAGTGTTTAACCACCCTGACAGTTAGGAACTTTTTCCTAATGTCCAACCTAGACCTCCCTTGATGCAGTTTAAGCCCATTGCTTCTTGTTCTATCCTCAGAGGCTAAGGTGAACAAGTTTTCTCCCTCCTCCTTATGACACCCTTTTAGATACCTGAAAACTGCTATCATGTCCCCTCTCAGTCTTCTCTTTTCCAAACTAAACAAACCCAATTCTTTCAGCCTTCCTTCATAGGTCATGTTCTCAAGACCTTTAATCATTCTTGTTGCTCTTCTCTGGACCCTTTCCAATTTCTCCACATCTTTCTTGAAATGCGGTGCCCAAAACTGGACACAATACTCCAGCTGAGGCCTAACCAGCGCAGAGTAGAGCGGAAGAATGACTTCTCGTGTCTTGCTCACAACACACCTGTTAATACATCCCAGAATCACGTTTGCTTTTTTTGCAACAGCATCACACTGTTGACTCATATTTAGCTTGTGGTCCACTATAACCCCTAGATCCCTTTCTGCCGTACTCCTTCCTAGACAGTCTCTTCCCATTCTGTATGTGTGAAACTGATTTTTTCTTCCTAAGTGGAGCACTTTGCATTTGTCTTTGTTAAACTTCATCCTGTTTAACTCAGACCATTTCTCCAATTTGTCCAGATCATTTTGAATTATGACCCTGTCCTCCAAAGCAGTTGCAATCCCTCCCAGTTTGGTATCATCCGCAAACTTAATAAGCGTACTTTCTATGCCAATATCTAAGTCGTTAATGAAGATATTGAACAGAGCCGGTCCCAAAACAGACCCCTGTGGAACCCCACTCGTTATGCCTTTCCAGCAGGATTGGGAACCATTAATAAAACCATTAATAATATTGAAAATGTAGAAAAACATCTAAAAATATTTAATAAATTTTAATTGGTAATCTATTATTATAAGTTTGATTAATCGTGATTAATTTTTTGAGTTAATCTCGTGAATTAACTGTGATTAGTTGACAGCCCTAACAGCAACTGAACTGCTTTAGGACTTCTACCACCAACTTTTGAGATTCATAGTTGCCATGCATTCATTCATTAGCTGAAACAGCACTGAACAAAGGAATACATATCGAAGACTGTGGTATCCCAATACCTTGAAGACCACCCCTCCTGCACCCCAACCCCCTGCCCTGAGCCCCCTGCCTGCACCTCGCACTCCAACTCCCTGCCTTGAGCCCCCTCCTGCCCGCACCTCGCACCCCAACCCCCTGCCTTGAGACCCCTCCTACCCCCATGCCCCAAGTCCCCTGCCCTGAGCCCCCTACCTGCACCTCGCACCCCAACACCCTGCCCTGAGCCCCCTCAAGCACCCCGCACGCCTCCTCTGCCCCAATCTCTTGCCCTGAGCCCCTTCCTGCACACCGCACCCCCTCCCACACACCGCAGTCCCTCCTACACCCCAAACTTTATGATGTTCGCCTTTAAAAAAAATAAAATAAAATTCCCTAGGTGCACACCCTAATGAAATGTGCTGTGCATGCCTATGGATTAGATTTTTACCAGTAAATGTCAATAAACAAACACAAACACAAAATATTTCCATCAATAATAATTTACAAACAGGCAGAGAAAGAAAAATGCTGCTTGAGAACTCAGTTTAATTTAAGGATATTCACTTTGTATATTTTGACATGTGATGTTGACAATATGAGATTTATTCCTGTTAAAACAAACTTTTATATCACAATGTCTATTGTCATGAAATAATTTATCTGACCCCCAATAATTTCACACAACTGTGAAAATTTAAAAAAATATAAAAAATTTAAAAATGCTTTAAAATAGTTATCAAAATTTTAAAACAAAAAAATGAATTCCACCAACTCTAACTAGGTAGAAGCCACCCAGATTAATGGAAAAACCAGTGCTAACAACAGAAGCTGATTAATTACAAAAAAGTAGTGAAAACACAGTTTCTCAAAAGACATTAATTGCTACATTACAAGGATTTATCATCAAGATTGTATTATATAACTGCTAACTGATCTATCGGTAACATATATGATAATTTGGATGAAAGTGATCAGGATCTGATAGAATTCAAGATTCTAAGGAAAAGAGGACATGAGAACAGCAGAACAAGGACACTTGACTTCAGAAAGGCAGATTTCAACCAACTCCGAGAAATATTAGGGAAGGTTCCATTGAAAGACCAATTAGGAAGAAGAGTCATCAAAGGGGGCTGGCAGTTACTAAAAGATATAATACTAAAGGCTTAGCGTCAAGCTATTCCCATGCAGAGAAAAGATAAGAAGATCCACAGGAGGCCAATGTGGCTGCACAAGGAGCTTTTTAGCTATCTAAAAACCAAAAGGAATATATACAGAGAATGGAAGGAGGGGCATGTCACCAAGGAAGACTGTGCAAAAAAAAATCAGGAAAGCCACGGCAAAGAATGAGTCACAACTGGCAAGAAATGTTAGAGAAAACAAGAATGGATTCTTCAAATGTGCATCAGACAAAAAAGATAGATCAAGGATGGTGTGCGTCTGCTGCTCAAATATAGGTGGTGAGCTGGTAATGGAAGAGGATAGGAAGGCAAAGCTGCTCAATGCCTATTTTGCTTTAGTCTTATAAAAAAAATAACATGATCGGACGACTACCAAAGTTACAATAGACAATAAAGGGGAAGGGATGCAGCTCGGGATAAGTAAAGAACAAGTCAGATCTTCTGACTAATTTGAATGAATTCAAATCAACAGGGCCAGATGCTATTCATGTCCAAATCTGAAGAAATTAGCTGAAGAAATCTCGGAGCCACTGGCAATAATATTTGTAAACTCATGGATGACAGAAGATGTCCCGGAAGACCTGGAGAAAAGGAGGACCTGGGGAACTACAGACTAGTCAGCCTGACTTCAGGGAAGCTACTGCAATGTATACAACATTCAATTAGTGAATACCTGGAGGATGAAGGGGTAATCACTAGCAGCCAGAATGGATTTACTAATAACAAACCATGCCAAACCAGCTTGATTTCCTTCTTTGACAGGGTAACTGATTTGGTGGATAGAGGGAATGTGGTGGACATAATATACCTGGACTTTAACAAGGCTTTTGACACATTCCCACATGACATTCTGATAGGTAAGCTGGAAAAATGTGGGCTCAGCAGAAATGCCATTAAGGGGATACAGAATTGGTTAAACAACAGCAATGAAAGAGTAACTATTAATGGAATAATGTCAGATTAGAGCGAGGTCTGAAATGGGGTTCCACAGGGATCTGTTCTGGGTCTTGTGTTGTTACACATCTTTATAAAATGACCTGGATGTAGGAAGAGAGAGCATAGTGAACAAATTTGCAGATGGCACAAAGCTGGATGGGTTGCCACACCACTTTGGAAGATAGAGCTAAAATTCCAAAGGATCTTGATAAATTGGAGGACTGGGCTATAAAATTAAATTCAACAAAGACAAAATGTAAGATGTTATACTTAGGGAAGAAAAACCTAATGCATAAATACAGAATGGGGAAGTTGTGGTGGATCACAACCTCAATATGAGTCAGCAATGCGATGCTGTTGCAAAAAAAAGCACATGGAATTTTAAGTTGCATTAACAGAAGCATAGTATGCGAATGAGAGTGCTGCTATATTTGACGCTGGTTAGGCCTCAGCTGGACTACTGTCTCAATTTTGGTCACCAATGTACAGAAAGGATGTAGAGAAACTGGAAAGGTTCCAGATGCAAGTGACAAAGATGATCAAAGGGATAGAATGCAAGGCATATGAGCAAAGGCTGAAGGAACTGAGTATGTTTAGTTTGGAAAAGAGGAGATTGAGGGGGGACATAACAGTTTTCAAATACTTGAAAGGCTGCCATAAAAAAAAGATGGAGAAAAGTTGTTCTCTCTTGCCATAGAGGGGCAGGACAAGAGGCAATGGATTCAAACTACAGCAGAGCAGATTTAGATTAAATCTCAGGAAAAACTTCCTAACTGTAAGAACAGTAGGGCAATGGAACAGACTGCCTCGGGAGATTGTGGAAGCGCCTTCAATGGAGATTTTCAAAAAGAGACTGGATAGCCATCTGTGTTGGATAGTTTAGATCAGGGGTCTCAAACACGCGGCCCGCGGGACTCTTGAGTGTGACCCGCCAAGATCCCTGCGCCCCACCCCCCTCTGCCTACCCACGGGATTGCCCCCTGTGGCGTTGCGAGCCCCGCGCCGCTCTCTGAAGCAGCTGGCAGCACGCCCCTTTGGGCCGGGGGGAGGGGGAAGGAGGCAGAGGGCTCCTGCATTGCCTCCTTCCAGGCACCGTCCCCCGCAGGGAACCGCGGCCAATGGGAGCTTCGTGGGAGGTACCTAGAGGAGCGGCAAGAGCAGCACACGCACGGCACCCTGAGCCTCTCCCTCTCCCCCAGGGGCTGCAGGGACACGGTTCCATCTGCTTCCTGGAGCAGAGTGGCATGGGGCCGGGGCAGGCAGGCAGGGAGCCTGCCCTGGCCCTGGTGCACGCCGCTGCCACCCCAGAACTGCTCTAGGTAAGCGGCACCGGGCTGGAGCTCGCACCCTGAATCCCTCCTGCACCCCAAGTCCTTGCCCTGAGCCCCCTGCCACATCCCACACCCCTCCTGCATCCCAACCCCCCGCCCTGAGCCCTCTGCCACATCCCACACCCCTCCTGCACCCTAACTCCCTGCCCTGAGCCCCCTGCTGCATCCTGCACCCCCTCCTGCACTCCCTGCCCTGAGCCACCTGCTGCACCCTGCACCCCGACCCCCTGCCGCATCCCTCATCCTCTTGCACCCCACACACCAACTCCCTGCCCTGAGCCCCCTGCCGTACCCTGCACACCTCCTGCACCTCAACTCCCTGCCCTGAGCCCCCTGCCGCACCCTACACCCTTTCTGCACTCCCTGGGGGCAGCGTTAGGGTGGGGACTTCAGGGAAGGGGTTGGAAGAGGTGGGGCAGGGGCAGGGCCTAATGGTAGGGGTGGAGTGGGGACGGGGCCAGAGGCAGCGAGAGGGGGTGTCAGTGATGCGGCCCTCGGGTCAATGCACCAGTCCTCATGTGGCCCTCATGGTCATTTGAGTTTGAGACCCCTGGTTTAGATCCAACAAATTCTGCATCTTGGCAGGAGATTATACTAGATGACCCTGGCGGTCCCCTCTAACCCTATGGTTCTCTGATACTATGATATCTACTTTTACCTCAAATGAACAGCATACCATTTATTCAGTGTGTTCTCAAAGGTAATTTTTACTTCAAGCAGTGTAACATTTTATACAGCAACAGAAGCTGTCTGGAACAATACCAAAAAGCATAAAAATCCGGAGTGGCATCTTTTGGCTCTGCCTAATTGATAAGTTACAGGTAAAAGTCATTCTGCATTAGTGGGCACAACAAAAATATTTGTTACAGAATTAGATTTAAAAAAAAAAATGACACCCAGGAGAGATGGGTGCATAAACACATTTGAAAGCATTTGAAATGATAAGTAAGGCTGCGAGTCTGTCACGGAGGTCATGGATTCTGTGACTTTCCGTGACCACTGATTTCTGCAGAGGCTGGTGCTGGCCCAATGGTTTGGGTGTGTGGGAGGGGGCTCAGGGCTAGGGGTAGGCCACCTAAGAACTGCAGGGACACTGAGCCAGGTAGGGAGCCACACCAATCCTCCCTCCTCGGTACCAGCGGGGGTCCTGGCTGTGTCCTCTCCAATAGCTTCCTCAGACACAAATCACCTGCACACAAAAATGTTTTGTGAGGATGATGTGAGAAGAGTACATGTCTAGAAACTACTGTGAATGAAAAGACAAAAATTTTCCATTTGACCAAATATTACATTGACTCCCTCAGGGAACTGATGGGCAGGATCCCCTCGGAGAATAACATGATGGGGGAAAGGAGTCCAGGAGAGCTGGCTGTATTTTAAAGAATCCTTATTGAGGTTGCAGGAAAAAACCATCCCAATGTGTGGAAAGAAAAGTAAATATGGCAGGCGACCAGCTTGGCTTAACAGCGAAATCCTTGCTGATCTTAAATGCAAAAAAAGAAACTTACAAGAAGTGGAAGATTGGACAAATGACCAGGGAGGAGTATAAAGATAATATTGCTCAGGCATGCAGGAGTGAAATCAGGAAGGCCAAATCACACTTGGAGTTGCAGCTAGCAAGAGATGTTAAGAGTAACAAGAAGGGTTTCTTCAGGTATGTTAGCAACAAGAAGAAAGTCAAGAAAAGTGTGGGCCCCTTACTGAATGAAGGAGGCAACTTAGTGACAGAGGATGTGGAAAAAGCTAATGTACTCAATGCTTTTTTTTGCCCCTGTCTTCACAAACAAGGTCAGCTCCCAGACTGCTGCACTGGGCAGCACAGTATGGGGAGGAGGTGACCAGCCCTCTGTGGAGAAAAGTGGTTCGGGACTATTTAGAAAAACTGGACGAGCACAAGTCCATGGGGCCGGATGCGCTGCATCCGAGGGTGCTAAAGGAGTTGGTGGATGTGATTGCAGAGCCATTGGCCATTATCTTTGAAAACTTATGGCAATTGGGCCCATCTTTAAAAAAAGGGAAGGGGGAGGATCCGGGGAACTACAGGCCAGTCAGCCTCACCTCAGTCCCTGGAAAAATCATGGAGCAGGTCCTCAAGGAATCAATTCTGAAGCACTTAGAGTTGTGCTTCAGTAGGAAAGTGATCAGGAATAGTCAGCATGGATTCACCAAGGGCAAGTCATGCCTGACTAACCTAATTGCCTTCTATGAGGAGATAACTGGGTCTGTGGATGAGGGGAAAGCAGTGGATGTGTTATTCCTTGACTTTAGCAAAGCTTTTGATACGGTCTCCCACAACATTCTTGCCGGCAAGTTAAAGAAGTATGGGCTGAATGAATGGACTATAAGGTGGATAGAAAGCTGGCTAGATCGTCGGGCTCAACGGGTAGTGATCAATGGCTCCGTGTCTAGTTGGCAGCTGGTATCAAGCGGAGTGCCCCACAGGTCGGTCCTGGGGCCGGTTTTGTTCAATACCTTCTTTAATGATCTGGAGGATAGCGTGGACTGCACTCTCAGCAAGTTTGCAGATGACACTAAACTGGGAGGAGTGGTAGATACGCTGGAGGGTAGTGATAGGATACAGAGGGATCTAGACAAATTAGAGGATTGGGCCAAAAGAAATCTGATGAGGTTCAACAAGGACAAGTGCAGAGTCCTGCACTTAGGACGGAAGAATCCCATGCACTGGTACAGACTAGGGACCGAATGGCTAGGCAGCAGTTCTTCAGAAAAGGACCTAGGGGTTACAGTGGATGAGAAGCTGGATATGAGTCAACAATGTGCCCTTGTTGCCAAGAAGGCTAACGGCATCTTGAGCTGTATAAGTAGGGGCACTGCCAGCAGATCGAGGGACGTGATCATTCCCCTCTATTGGTGAGGCCTCATCTGGAGTACTGTGTCCAGTTTTGGGCCCCACACTACAAAAAGGATGTGGAAAAACTGGAAAGAGTCCAGCGGAGGGCAACAAAAATGATTAGGGGCCTGGAGCACATGACTTACGAGGAGAGGCTGAGGGAACTGGGATTGTTTAGTCTGCAGAAGAGAAGAATGAGGGGGGATCGATAGCTGCTTTCAACTACCTGAAAGGGGGTTCTGAAAAGGATGGATCTAGACTGTTCTCAGAGGTAGCAGATGACAGAACAAGGAGTAATGGTCTCAAGTTTTCACTAGGAGGGTGGTGAAGCACTGGAATGGGTTACCTAGGGAGGTGGTGGAATCTGCATCATTAGAGGTTTTTAAGGTCAGGCTTGACAAAGCCCTGGCTGGGATGATTTAGTTGGGAATTGGTCCCGCTTTGAGCAGGGGATTGGACTAGATGACCTCCTGAGATCCCTTCCAACCCTGATATTCTATGATTCTATGATTCCATGAGGCCATTTGCAAAGCAATAAGAATACAACAGCTGCTATTTGACAACTGGTAAAAACCCTTTTCTTAAACTAAATATTATATACACAGATCCACAAACAACTAACCCTTGAGCATATTAGATTCCAATAAGTAGAGAACATTTAAATAGTGGTTTGAGTTTTCTTTTCTTTTCTTTTTTTTTTTTTTAAATAAACAGCACCTACAAGGAATAATTTTTCTCAACCACTTTTCTATAAGTGGGTATTTGTTTTCACAACCGCTGTGTTAAAATATATTTATTGGCAGCAGTCACATTAAGAAAAACGTAATAACTTACACCCTTTACTAGCTCTGGGTGTCCCAGAAAGGCAACAGCTGAGAAGCTGGAAGCCGAGAGTAGGTGCCCGGGCTGGATCACTGGGGGAAATACAGGTGCGAGTTGCCCTGAACTGTGACAATAGTTGATAAGGATGAAAAAGTCGTATATAATGGTCCACTTTTCCTCATTGTTCCAATCCTGACCCCTCTTCTCCAGCACCAGAGGGTCCTGGGTCACTTCGACCTCCTCCCCCAGCACCCGCGGCGCCCCTGGCTTTCCCCCCCCCCCCGACCCCCCCCCCCCCCCCCCCCCCCCTCTTACCATCCCGCCTTTTTTTTCCCCCGTCATCCCCCGGTCCCCGCCCCTGAATTTTTTTTTTTTTTTTTTTTTTTTTAAAACACAGCCCGTGACTTTTACTAAAAATACACGACTAAAATGTAGCCTTCACGATAAGTGGTTTTCATTCAGCTTCTTCAATGGTTGTAGCAATTTTGTAGAATTACCTGTCTTTTAATCATGAGGCAAACATGCTCATTTATTAATTTTAAAATGTAGTAGAAGTAGTTAACGAGCACAAGACTAACTGGGACATACAAGGTGGTTTCTTAGGGTACGTCTATACTTACCCGCTGGTTCGGTGGCAAGCAATCGATATTCTGGGATCAATTTATCGTGTCTTGTCTAGACACGATAAATCGATCCCGGAAGTGCTCACCGTCGACGCCGGTAATCCTGCTCTGCGAGAGGAGTAGGCGGAGGCGACGGGGGAGCCTGCCTGCCGCATGTGGACCCGCAGTAAGTACCTTTAAGTTCGAACTAAGATACTTCGACTTCAGCTATGTTATTCATGTAGCTGAAGTTGCGTATCTTAGTTCGAACTGGGGGCTTAGTGTGGACCAGCCCTTAGTGACCTCCTCATTATTTCCATAGCAACTTCTTCTGAAGATTATTGGGAACAGTCAGCCTAATAAATAACAAATGGACAGAAGAGCTCACAGCCACAAACACCATTTTATTTTACTTTAACAATTCATTAAGCAACTTCCTCTGGCTAATGTTTACATAATGTTTTTCTTAATTAGTGGTGGTTAGTGGTTTCAAAGATCAAGATAAAGTCCATCCAGGTTAAAAATAAGACCATATTTGGTATATAGCGATGTTTTACAATATACTTCCAGCAGGGTGAACACTGGGCAGTTTAGTTTTAATGTTTAGGTTGACTTCAAACTATCAACGGACATTCAAGTTCACCAGTAATGTAATCCATAGAGATAACAAGAAGGAATCTGACAAAATGATTCTAACATACACATCTCCTTTCCCTCCCCTCCCACCCTCACTCACTCTTGTATTTACCATGCAAACGAAAAGACCACATTTTGTGGTAACCCCTCCCTCAAGCCAAGGATGCTGAACTGTGTTCCCTTGGGATCCAGTCAATACCTCATCTCCACAGCCTTTGGAGCTGCTCCTGCCAGCCCAAGGAGCACAGAACCCAAAATGCTTTCCTATAAAAAGTACATACCATGCCAGCCAAAGACAGTAAGATTTAAAGCCAAGACTGGTAATTACATATGATTTTCTTTTCCCCATTTTTGAGGGAAATACAGCTTGCATGCATGGTGGAAGTTTTATAAATGCTCATAGAAAGTAGGTGATTGGTATGTGTTTAATATTAAACTAAAAAAAAAGTTAGCACTACAAATCAGTCAACTAGATAGCGGCAAGTATCAGAGGGGTAGCCATGTTAGTCTGGATCTGTAAAAAGCGACAAAGAGTCCTGTGGCACCTTATAGACTGTTTACTAGGATCTTCAGGTGCCGAAAGAGGAAAAGCCTCTTCAAGAGAGATTTGCAAGGCTTCCCACTGGCTTCTGACCACACCTTTGCCCAACAGGATAGGTTTGTAGATACAGCGTTTGCAGAAGGATATTACAGTCAAATGATAGTTCAACCACAGGATGCTGGTTTCATGCAAACATTTTTCTTCTGGTTTGGTCTGCATTGGTTCTCATCCATCATTTTCACTTAGTTTCAGATTGAAACAAATCAAAAATCTTAAAGCACCACTCCACTAAAGAGAGCTGAATTTTGTCAACTTCCACACAGAAAAGTAATCTATGTTTACATTGTTTCTGCATAAAACCTTTAAAATTGGCCCAGATTTGCCAAAGAGTTTCATGCACCTTAGGAAATCTTTGAAACAACATGGTCTGAGTTTTTAATTTACCAGGAAACCTGGTAAATTTCTTACCATTTGGGAATGGGGATAAATTTAGATGGTTTTCTACACAAGGTTTAATTGCTTATCGGTTACCCTCTTGTTTGAATTCAAGTATGAATCATTGTTAAAAATGGACTTTTGTCAAGATGTGAAAAAAAATAAGACAAGTTGCCTTCTGATTTCATTTCAAGGAAAAGAGCAGCTCCATTACAATGTCCTTCACCCTGTTCTTCCATTATTTCTCTTGAAGCCAACAAACAGTTATTAAACAGTAAAAGGTTGCTATGAAACTGCAAACAAATTATAATTAATGGGTTCTACTTTTCCCTGATCAAGTGTTTATAAACTCAGCTGGAGAAGTAGTTTTGAAACATTTTTCTGCTTATCCCTCACCTCTTACACAGCCAACAGCTTTAAATTAAATATCTGCCACCTTCAGTTGACTTAAACTTCAAGAGCAAATAATCAAAAAATGCTAAGGCCTTATCCACATTATAAGTTTGGACAGAGGCTGGCATGGTTAACATGATTTTCAACCACATCTAACAATTACTAATTCTGAAGCCATGCCTTATACTGCTTAGGGATGGTATATATTCACATGCATGCACACACCAGTATTTGAGCATGCATGGAACATTTAAATAAAAACAAAACAAAAAACTGTTAGCAAGGGACAGGGAAGCCGCAGTTTTGAACAGTTGTTACTAGCATGATTAAGCCAACATGTGGCTGGAGGATAAATTTGGCATTGTATTTGCCATTCTATAATATATCTAAAATCAAAAGGAAGAAGAGCCTTAGAATGAAAGTTCAGTTTAATGGACTGCACTTCTCCAGCGTTTTGATTTACTTAGTTCCATAGCTTAGATAGCGTAAAAGAAACCATAACATGTTACCACTTTGAAATGTTTTACTTTTCATTAAGCAGAACAGTGGTACTTTATTGCAAGACAGATTCAGAAGGTAGCACTTATTTTCATTTTGCGACCTCACGCTTGTTGCGCAATTGGAGAAAAGGGGAAGTTGCTGCTGAATTCAATTTTCACGTGTACAGTTTATCATCAATACGGAGACTGTGGGGAAAGGAATTAAATCAAGACAAACATGTCTGACCTATTTTGCTTTAGAGTAAATCCTGAAATTTCTTCCTCTTACATTTTGAATGTAGGAAAACCAAAGGAAAGCAAGTTAAATATAGCACAATCAGTTTTGCTCATAATGTTTATTCAGCTGATAAACGTAGCCCTTTATACTAACCTAAAAAAATGAGTTGGTTTGACCTTTCCCAAACAAGTTCGGGTTAGCTAATGAAGAGGATAGGAAGACCAGATTGCTTATTCTGAATAAAAATTAGTGGCTCTTGATGTTGCTACCCTTTAGCGTGCTTAAAAATGACAATTAAGTACCAATAAAAAGGCAGAATCTACACTAATGAACGTTTAGCTTGTTTTAAATGGTTAATTTCAAAGCAAATCTAATGCTTTGCAGATAGTGTGCAATATGCTGTTTACTGAATGGGATAACGTTACATGAAAATGAAATTTTAAGTTCAAATTAAACATTAGAACCTTAAAAACTAATGAGCTAGATTCCAGAGCATTCAGGAAATTAAGACTCCTAAACACGACTAAGACTACACCTGAGTTAGGAGAAGACAACAAACAGGGGAAAAATTAACTTTGTGCATATGCAGATGAATAGGTTAGGTTGTATTTCAGGTTTTCCATTTTGGAAGAGCTTGGAGGCTAGAAGAGCTAGAAAACGGCATAATATGGAACTCAATCACGCTGTACGTTGTTCTCAGATTACTTATACTTGCACAAGTCTAAAAGTAACAGCAACTGTCAGAGTCATGTGATGGGCAACTTGTTATTTTAATGCATGTACACTAAACAGGATAGCTCTCAGTCTCTTAAATTTTATGTCATCTTGGGTGCTCAGCTGAGAAAATTCACAAATAAAACAGCTGATCGTGAGTTCATAACTCAGGGCAGAAAACTGATGCAATCAATGATCATGTCCTCCTTTTTAAAGTACTTTAATCAACCTTTATATATTTAGGAAAGAATATGTACAGATTGACTAAATTACAACTAATAAGGGGAATATGACAACTCTCTACAAGGATTTGTAGAGTGTAAAGGAATTATTTATATCTGTGAGTTGAAAGATAGAAAAGACTTAAGTCTTCTTGCCTATCCATACTGCATTTCTATGATTCTGTTGTCACACTGGAATCTGCCCCAGAACAGTCCCACAAGCCAAATAGTGTAATTGGGAAGAGTGCCAAGGAAGCTATTTTTATGGTAGTTATCTCTGGGATGTTTGACAATAGAGACCAGCACTTTCTTTGTATTTGCATTTTGATCGGGTTTTGAACATGGCTCTCTCTCTTCCCTAATCTCTTGCAGCACTAGGGAATCTCTGCTCCACAGCAGCCACCAGGACAGGCAGAGAGCTTATCCAGCCTTGCAGGGAAACTTACCATCACCTTCCTCAAGGTGACCTCCTCTGTATCAGAGATGGCATGAGAGAAGACCCCCACCTCAGCTGCCATCACCAAGAACTCACTCTGCTCCAGAGCTTCACTAGACCAGGCAATTAGCTAAAGAGCTGAGCAGAGCAGGAGGGACAGGAACTAAAGGCCCGGCTCAGCATGAATCCAGTGACCATTCAGCCTTGTGAAGCTATTCAGCCTTGTGAAGCTATTCATCCTGGAGATAACACCTCTAAGGTTGACTTTCAAGCTACATGACTCCTACAGTCATGTACTAAACTTAAAGCCCAAATGACAGAATAAGGACTGATTATACAGAGCACAAAAATTTGTTTGAATAGAAAAAAACAGTAAGTGCAGCTAGGGGCAATTGTATTTAAAACAGGAAATCTATCACTTACAGAAAAAATAGATAGCACCGAGAGAAATGTTTTATGTTCAGGCAACAATTTTAAAATCAAATAAACTTCATCCTCATCTTTCTTATCTGAAAAATGAAAGTAACGGAAGAATTTAGTTTCCCAGACACACGTGAGATTCTGAGCAAAGGTAATAAATACAGTTAGCTGTGTATGTGTGTTAAAAAAACAAGTATAAATAAAATTGATATTTAGGTCAACAATTGTACAACAGTTGGATCAGGTGAATCAGTGAGGTGGATCATTGAGACTTACTCACTGGGAAATTCAACAACGTATGCACTGAATAATTATTCACTACTATATTTTCCATTATTTGACCAGCTCTGTAGGTGGTAGAAAAGTTATTAACAATGTATGTCAACTGACATACAATTCCCAAAGTGGTGCTAAACTAGACTTTAAACAGAACACTGAGCGCTGTGAAATCACCACTGCATCCAGCGTAACTTTTTAAAAGTCAAAGCAACAAATGAAGCCAGTTAAGCAGAAAGCAAATGTCTTCACACAGGTGTAAAACGGTGAGCTGTAACTTGCTTCTTGGTTTTGTTTGTGTTAAGCATATCAATTTAGAAAGCTTTTGGAGACCCTCCTTTTCAAAACAATGCCATTTACACGAGGCCTTTAAATACCACATTTTGCTATTGTGCGTTGACACACTTTGTGAATATAACTTAATGCATAACAGACAGCGTTACTTAGAACTGACTGATTGCTGTTTTCTGTAAAGTGACCAGATATTCTAGGCACTGTACCAAGATATACAGTCCCAGGGGATTGACAAGGCTGTCCTACCTGAGTTATTGTGAGTCTGCTAAGGACTTCGCTTCCTGCCCCACCTTTCAAAATAAAAGATGTGTCCTCCTCCTGCATGGATTACACCTCTACCCCAGCTCTGCTCTGTTCCTATTACTCAGCCTCCTGGGAGCTCATTCTCATTTCCCATGCATGACAAGAAGCACTGCCTCCAACAAACATTGTTGATGCAACACGGAGAAGACAGAGCCAAAGGCCATAGCAGAGAAGCAGTCAGCCGCCAAACAATGGAGAAATTCACAAGAAGCAGGACAACGATTTTGAAGAATCCACAAAGGGTGGCTTTTAAATTGGTAAATTATTATTTTAAGATCATCATGCAGGAATCACAAGTTTAAGAAATTCGAGCCAACCAAGCTTACATGCCACATGTAAGCATACATTTAATACAATTGTATTACAAATGTGTAGTAATTGGTGGTAAATGTGGACTTTTTAAATGGCTACCTTGGTTCTCTAATTAGATGTTAGTCATAAAAGCTTATTACAGTGAAAAAAGGGTACAAAATCATACCTGCATCTATCAATTTAGTTTGGCTTATGGCTTCCCCATAGATCATGTGTTTCTTGCTTTCCAATTCTATTATTTTTGCTGTAGCACCAGTAATTATGTACCAGGGCCTCACCTTGCTAAGCACCCTAGACACATAATTAAAAGATAATCCCTGTCCTAAATAGTTTACAATCTAAGTAATCCTAAACATAAAATATTTATGCTTGTTAATTGGTGTATTACATGTTGCAAATGCAATAATTTATCATATAAAAAAGCAGGAGAAAATCTAAAAATACTAAATTCTGTTAAATTTGGGTACAAGCCAAAGAACAAATGCTCAGTTGTGGAGCGCTAAAAAAAAAAAAAAAAAAAAAAATCATGAATCTATGATTGTTAGGACATTCTTTGCTAAGGAAGCTGGTAGAGTGAATAAAATCAGACAGACTGAAGTATGGGAGCACAAAACATATAAAGATGGAGGGGAAGGTATTCAGAGACTTTTACTCTATCTGGGCATGCCTGTTGATTAAAAAAAAAAAAAAAAACCACACACTTCTGTCAATTAAGTGACCTAGAGGATATGAGTATCAGATATTTCATAACATGACTGAAGAAAAGCAACACACTTAAAATAAAATTCAGGAAAGGTGGAGGAGGAAGAGGAGGTACACAGAAAAAGAGAGGGTTTTTTTTTTAAGTGAGTAAACAAGCCTGAGTTAGGGCCTGAGGCCAACATTTTTAGTTTAAAAGCCTAAAGTTATGTATTTACAGGTCTAAGTAAAAGTTAGCCTATTTTTAAAATAGGCTGAGCACCTGCAGTTCCCATTAATTTAATAGGATATGTGAGCGTGCAACACTTCATTTATTTGGGTGCCTAAATTTGGATTAATTTTTCAAAATTAAAAAAAAAAAAAAAAAAAAAAAAAAAAAAAACCTTGCCAAATAGACTCTGCCCAAAATAAAGGTAGGGTTAAAAAATGGGGGGGAAGACAGAATCTAATATGCTTTTTGATTAATTGCTTTTCCTTTTAAAATTTCTGTCAAAGAAATTATAAATATTTACATCTAATAAGCATTCCCCTATAGCACTAGTGCATGAGAATCAGAAAATGACTCGACACAAAAGCCCACCAGTTTAGCCTCATTATTCAAGCCAAATGACATGCAAATAGAAACAAATTGCTTATACTGCAAAAGTCAAGTCAATTTTAAAAATTATTTTAGCTTTGAACACCTAATATTCTATTAGTATAGGTACGGAAATTTTTAAGGATCATTTTTTTTGTTACCTTAAATGTCTGTTTTTAGAAAAAAAAATTTAAGAAATTAAAATTGAAGTATAAACAAACAATATGCAAGAAAGAAGCCAGTAACAACTATAGCGATTTACAAACTCAGCTGAGTTAGAAATTGCTCTGGGTCAAAGCTACCATTTGACTAAGAAAGAAATACCTTTTCCAGAGAGTAAGTATATGTCTACACAGCAACTAGATACCTGCAGTTGGCCCATGCCAGCTGACTCGAGCTCACGGGCAGAAGTGACACATAACTGTTGATGGGGGGTGGGGGGGAGGGAGAACACAATTTAAAGGTTGGAGGGAGAGGCACATGACTGCCCCATGCGTCGTCTTTGGGTGCAGGAACCTTCCAGGCCCCACCTCCCTGGGCCCGGGCAACAAATCCCACCAGCTCCTGGGGGGCTGGGGCTGAGGCTGAAAGAGCAGGGAGCACGTCCCTCCAGGCCAGTCCCAGCCCCAGAGGGGGACTCACAGCAACAGAGTTTCTCCCCGGCTCCTTGTCCCCTCGTGGACACCTCAGCAGGGGAAGGGTGCAGGCAATGCCCCTAACTCAGGATGAGCACAGGGAACTTGCTCCAGACACCTTCCCCAGAGACCCTGCACCCGGCCCTGCCACGCTCTCCCCACCCCACCAGGGTTACCTGCCACATGGGATGCTGCTGCCTCCCAAGCCGGACTCTTGCAGGCAGCCACCACGCTGCACAAAAGCACAGAGCAGTCTCCCTCACCCGGCAGAAGAAGCAGCTCTGTCCTGCCCACTCTACTCCCTATGCAGGCCCAGCTGAGGGGGAGAGGGGCCAAGCAAGCCAGAAATGTGCCGGGGTGGGGCACAGCATGAGAAAAACAGAGCCAACCCCTCCACCCTCTGCTCCCAGCAGGCTAAGCAGAGCAAGCCATGCAAAGGCAGCTTGGTGCTTTCAGAAATCTGGGGGGCACGTGACCCCACATGACTCCCGCAACGCATTGCCTCCACTCACGGGAATGAGGCTGCAGGGCTGTTTCATTACTGTGTAGACTTCTGGGCTCGGGCTGGAGCCTGAGCTCTGGATCCTAGAGTGTGGGCTCCAGCCTGAAGTTTACACAGCAACCGAACAGCCCCACAGACCGAGCCCTGCAACCCCGAGTCAGCTGGCACAGGCCAGCTGTGGGTATCTAGTTGCTGTGTAGACATATCCTAAGTGGCCTAAAAGGTTCTGATCATGACAGTGCAGATATTTGGAAATTTAAACAGATGGCTAAGGACCAATCTGAGATTAGGATTGCCAACTTTCTAATTGTACAAAACCGAACACCCTAGGCCCGCCCAGGCCCCGAGGCCCCGCCCCCTACTCACTACATTTCCTCTCCCTGAGTGGCTTGCTCTCCCCCACCTTCACTCACTTTCACTGGACTGGGGCAGGGGTTGGGGTGCAGGAGGGTGTGAGGGCTCTAACGTGGGGCCAGAAATGAAGGGCTCAGGTACGAGAGAGGGCTCCAGGCCAGGGCATGGAGTTGGGGTGTGGGAGCGGGTGAGGGCTCTGGGGTGGGGCTGGGGATGAGTGGTTTGGGGTGCAGGAGGGGGCTCCAGACTGGGGGGTGGGGCCGGGATTCAGAATGCGGGAGGGGGCTGCAGGTTGAGGCAGGGGGTTGGGGTGCAGGAGGGGGTACGGTCTCTGGCTGGGGCTGTGGATGAGAAGTTCAGGTTGTGGGAGGGGGCTCTGGGCTTATCTTGGGCGGCTCCTGGTCAGCAGGGTTAAGGCAGGATCCCTGCCTGTCCTGGCTCCGCACTGCACTGCGCCCCGGAAGCAGCCAGCAGGTCCGGCTCCTAGGCGGGGGGCAGGAGACTCTGCACACTGCTCTTGCCCGCAGGCACTGCCCCCGCAGTTCCCATTAGCCATGGTCCCCGGCCAATGGGAGTGCAGAGCCGGTGCTCAGCCGGGGGTAGCACACGGAGCCCCATGGTCCCCCGGCCTAGGAGCTGGACCTGCTTGCTGCTTCCGGGGCGCAGCGCGGTGCCCCAGGCCAGGTAAGGACTAGCCTGCCTTAGACCCGCAGCACCGTCTACCGGACTTTTAATGGCCCAGTCGGCAGTGCTGACCAGCACCGCCGGGGTCCCTTTTCGACCGCGTGTTCCAGTCGAAAACCAGACGCCTGGCAACCCTAGCTGAGATGAATCATATTTCAGATTTTTTATAGAAAAAGCCAAGGTAGTAGAAAGGTCACTTAAAAGTTTGTCAGTTCATGGAGAATTAGAGTGACTGGAGAATGTTTAGTAAGGCTCAGTAGGTAAAGAATGAGGACCAGATCCCCAGCTGATGTAAAGCATAAAGGCTCTGGTGAGGAGATAAACTGATTTACAACAACTGAAGATTTTTCCTTTGAGGGAAGATGCCAGGAACTATAAACAAACCCAACTTTAATTTCACTGGTGAGGAAAGTTACGGGAAGCTAACTTAACCACAATATTTGTTTACCATTTAAGGACTGAAATTGTAGGAAGGGGGAAAAAAAGCCAGAATACATTTATCAAAAGCTCTACATTATAACCTAAATGCAAAAATAAAGTGACAAGTTTATTTTAAATTGATCCATTTAAAAAAAGAAAAAGCTAACATTCATGAGAGAGCACCCTTTAAACATGCACACATTAAAAAGAAAGCATGCACTGGGTTTTTCTGGTCCCTGAAGGGCTTTACAGTCTTTTAGCGGACCCAAGAGTACTACCATCTAATATGATAGGGTCCATCCCGTCTCCATTTCCTTTCTGTCCACTGCCTACTGCCAGTTCAATTTGAGCTTTACTGTGGAATTTTAACAGTAAATACCATCCTGCAAAGCCTGGGAAAATGCATGAATGCAAGCACCCCAAGAGCACTGCACAAGTGGTGGTCTCATGCTGTCGCATAAAATAGCAATTGCAACTGACTATCTACAAAATAGGAGAACTGACAATACACGAAGTGCTGTCAAATGTCCAGCATAAACACACACGGGTGAATCGGTAAAACAGATGTTTTTTCCTCTAATCTCCTTCAGTTCTTCTAGGACTTTTGTCTAACAATAGTAGGTATAAAGTACTCATAAGAAGATATGATTTTCAAATTAGAGGCATTTCTTCATGTTTGAGGCATTTTAAGGCAAAAATTCCTACAGCTAAGTGTTTCTTCCATTATACTAACTTAGCTCTTTTGCAAAGGTAACATATCAAACAATAGATAAAACTATGTAAATAACCAATTATATATTACTGTTTACATTTTTTAAGATCTTGGTCAAGGCTTCAACCCATTTCCCTCACAGTAAAAGGCTAGCGATGTGCCACCTAGCTCCTGATTTAAAGTTTTCTCAAAATTAACTTGTAATTTTAAAAAGTTACATGCTCTCACTGTTAGAAATAACTTGTTAGATTACAATTTCTTAGCTACAGGATCTGAAAATTTTGCACAAAATAATCAGTCTCTATAATTCCAAGGCCTTGTCTAGACACTGAAGCTGCACCATTTAACCAAGTCAGTAAGGAACTGACTTTAATTAAATCAATATAAAGCAGTCAAAACTGATTTCAAAGCATTCAAACAAAGCGACTGTTCAGATTTAGTTAAAATCAGGGCAAATTTTTGTTCACATAAGGCCAAAGAGTCTCCCAGAGGATTTTAAAGCACTACAAATATTAATGAATTAAGCATCTGTCAGGGGATTGGCTGCGTGCTCTGGGACAACAGTAGTGCCTAACGGCAATACTCTGAGGCATAACACCTATTGAGCAGAATCCAAGCATCAGTTTCCCAGCTAGGGTAATGTCGCCCACTGGTGAGAATCCAAAGGCTGCCTTGCCTAGCAACAACAGCCCAGGATAGTATCACTCACTTGCGAGTGGGAAGGAGTAGGGAAATCCAGGCCCACCCTACTCCACCATGTTCCAACCCAGGGCCCTTCGAAGCAGTAGCCCTTGTACTCCTAAGTGCATTTCCTGGCTCACTTCCTACCCTTGTTCCAGTCCCTCCGGCACCAATTCGGGCTGGACTTGGGGTCCCTCCTGTGTTCCCCACTGATCTATCTCCTGAGTCAGCAATAGTGAGTCATCATCTTCAGCTCCTGTGGTCAATGGGCTTCCAGAGGTTTGGCTACGAGGCTCAATCCCAGCAGTTTGGCATCCTGGTGACATCTCGGCAGGAGGCTGCTACACCTAACTGCTGTCCGCCAGACTGAACTGAGTCGCTCTTTTTTTAAATGCTCCCTCCATTGGGAGCACGCACAGCAGAGGCAAGGGGGCGTGGCCTCTTGGGCTCAGAGCAGCTCTTTAACGCTTGCCTCACCAGTGTGGGGTTGGTACACCCCCTGACACAGCATCATAGCACCCTTAGGTAGTAGTCAAGTTTTGGTGTTTTTTTTCCACATTCTACTGGCAGGGAAACTAAAAAAAAAAAAAAAAAAAGGTACCGAAGTTAATTCCCAAGGTCACACAGTAACCAGTAAACATCCACAGTGCTTTACTTAATATACATAGTGTACAACTGGTAACATCTTTTACATAAAAGGGCTTGTTTTTTATCTCTGCACCTCAAGAATTGGCCTGGACAGTGTGTAAAAACTACTGTTTGGAAAGGATTGGGTGGGAGGTAGAACTATAGAAGTGAGTTTTATTAAGAGTTACTCTAACTTCAGCTAGCACAACCACACAATAATGGCTGAAATCTCCCTACACAAAAAGTTGAATGAGTTTAACTAAATTGGAGCAACATCATAAGTGGCACAACTTCCGCGTTTATAATGGATTGGGGTTTTTTTTTTAGTACGAGACAAACTGAAAATAAAAACCAGTTATACATAAAACACTATATAATGCACAATACAAAAAAATCTATTATACATCATCAATTACACTCAGTTTAGATGTTACTTTTAACCATAGATGCTACAAAATTTTCAGGGAGAAATGGGAAATTTCAATTTGACAGTGCTAATATAATAAGGTTCATTGATCACACAGATTTGAATTTCTCTACTTTTAGTTCTCAGTAATTCAGTGTATTAAGTAAGAACTTTATCAACCTATGTGTGTGGTTTTTTGGGGAGTGGGGAAGGAGGAGAGAGGAAATGAATTAATTCCCACCTCTTAATTCTTTTTTTTTTTTTTAATTATGCACCAACTCTTGTTATTTAATTAAATCAATACACTTAAAATGTGTTCAATATGTAAGTAGATACTGCATATGAATACCCTGATCTAAATGAAGGATGGCATCACCCACCAGTAAAACATTGTTTAAGATTGGCTTAAACCACTTATCGCTGTTTCCAACATTTTGTGCACCAATGACCCAATCTAATATTCTCAGTCTGATACACAAGCCCATACTTCATAGCCTGACGCATTCAACTAAACTGGCTCTACCCAAGAGGAAATGTATCATCATATAATTCATGCATATTGAAGTTGCTAAAACACATCTCATAATGGGTGTAACTTGATCAAAGCTACATGAGAAAGACAAGAATTTGCTAGCTCTCTGTACAAATTGTTCAGATATCTATCTGGTCAGCAAATCAGGGCATGCACTACAGAAGATAGGCACATTTATAATACACATTGTGGGTGTGACATTAGCGTTCAGGTTAAATGGAACATTTTATAGAAACCTTGATTATCAGTCCCCTAATAACTATTAGGTGGAAAGTAATTTTTGAGGGAGGTTGTTTTGTTTAAGTTTTTTGAGGAGACCTCAGCACAAAATTGAGACTTTGGAAAGTTTCACAAAACCCAATCTGTTATCTGAACAGGAGAAGAAACAGTTTTCAGTGTCACATTTTTGTTTGGGTTCTGAACACATTGCAAGCTGTCCTGTACAAGGGGTATGTCTACACTACGGGATTACTCCGAATTTACAGAATTCGATTTTTGGCAACCGATTGTATAAAGTCGAGTGTATGCGGCCACACTAATCATATTAATTCGGCTGTGTGTGTCCATGTACCGAGGCTAGCATCGACTTCCGGAGCGTTGCACTGTGGGTAGCTATTCCATAGTTCCCGCAGTCTCCTCCGCCCATTGGAATTCTGGGTTGAGATCCCAATGCCTGACGGGGCCAAAAACATTGTTGCAGGTGGTTCTGGGTACATCCTCCCCCTCCCTCCATGAAAGCGACGGCAGACAACTGTTTTGCGCCTTTTTTCCTGGGTGAACAGTGCAGACGCCATACCACGGCAAGCATGGAACCCGCTCAGCTCAAGACAGCAGTCATGAACACTGTAAACACCTCACGCATTATCGTGCAGTTTATGCTGAACCAGAACCTGCAAAACCAGGCAAGGAGTCGGCGGCTACGGCAGCGCAGCAACAAGAGTGATGAGGACATGGACACAGAATTCTCTCAAACGGCAGGCCCCGGCGCTTTGGAGATCAGGCTGTTAATGGGGCAGGTTATAGCTGTGGAACGCCGATTCTGGGCCCGGGAAACAAGCACAGACTGGTGGGACCGCATAGTGTTGCAGGTGTGGGACGATTCCCAGTGGCTGCGAAACTTTCGCATGCGTAAGGGCACTTTCTTGGAACTTTGTGACTTGCTTTCCCCTGCCCTGAAGCGCCAGAATACCAAGATGAGAGCAGGCCTCACAGTTGAGAAGTGAGTGGCGATAGCCCTGTGGAAGCTTGCAACGCCAGACAGCTACCGGTCAGTCTGGAATCAATTTGGAGTTGGCAAATCTACTGTGGGGGCTGCTGTGATCCAAGTAGCCAAAGCAATCACTGAGCTGCTGCTACCACCAAAGGTAGTGACTCTGGGAAATGTGCAGATCATAGTGGATGGCTTTGCTGCAATGGGATTCCCTAACTGTGGTGGGGTGATAGATGGAACCCATATCCCTATCTTGGCACCGGAGCACCGGGGCAGCCAGTACATAAATCGCAAGGGGACTTTTCAATGGTGCTGCAAGCACTGGTGGATCACAAGGGACGTTTCACCAACATCAACGTGGGCTGGCCGGGAAGGGTTCATGATGCTCGCGTCTTCAGGAACACTACTCTGTTTAAACGGCTGCAGCAAGGGACTTACTTCCCGGACCAGAAAATAACCGTTGGGGATGTTGAAATGCCAATAGTTATTCTTGGGGACCCAGCCTACCCCTTAATGCCATGGCTCATGAAGCCATATACAGGCAGCCTGGACAGTAGTCAGGAGCTGTTCAACTACAGGCTGAGCAAGTGCAGAATGGTGGTAGAATGTGCATTTGGACGTTTAAAGGGTTGCTGGCGCACGTTACTGACTCGCTCAGACCTCAGCCAAACCAATATTCCCATTGTTACTGCTGCTTGCTGTGTGCTCCACAATCTCTGTGAGAGTAAGGGGGAGACCTTTATGGCGGGGTGGGAGGCTGAGGCAAATTGCCTGGCCGCTGATTACGCGCAGCCAGACACCAGGGCGATTAGAAGAGCACACCAGGAAGCAGTGCGCATCAGAGAAGCTTTGAAAACCAGTTTCATGACTGGCCAGGCTACGGTGTGAAAGTTCTGTTTGTTTCTCCTTGATGAAAACCCACCCCCTTGATTGACTCATTCCCTGTAAGCAAACGACCCTCCCCCCTTTGATCACAGCTTGCTTTCAAAGGAAATAAAGTCACTATCGTTTAAAAATCATGTATTCTTTATTATTGATTATAAACGTAGGGAGAGAACTGACAAGGTAGCCTGGGTGGGGTTTGAGAGGAGGATAGGAGGAAAGGAAAAGGCCACTTCAAAAGTTCAAAATAATGACAGCCTTTTGCTTGGGCTGTCCACTGGGGTGGAGTGGGCGGGTGCACGGAGCCTCCTTCCCCCCACCCCACGCACATTCTTACACGTCTGGGTGAGGAGGCTATGGAACATGGTGAGGGCGGTTATACAGGGGCTGCAGCGGCACTCTGTGGTCCTGCTGCCGTTCCTGAAGCTCCACCAGATGGCGGAGCATGTCCGTTTGATCCCACAGTAGCCCCAGCGTTGCATCCTGCCTCCTCTGATCTTCCTGCCGCCACCTCTGATCTCGAGCGTCCCTCCTGTCCTCACGTTCGTCCCTCCTGTCCTCACGTTCGTCCCTCCTGTCCTCACGTTCGTCCCTCCTGTCCTCACGTTCCCTGGCATCTTTCCTGTACTTTGATACCGTGTCCTTCCACTCATTCAGATGAGCTCTTTCATTGCGGGTCGATTCCATGATTTCAGAGAACATTTCGTCTCGCGCCCGTTTTTTTCACCACCTTATCTGAGATAGCCTTTGGGACGGAGGAGGGAGACTTGAAAAATTTGCAGCTGCAGGAGGGAGGGAAAAAAGGGAGAGAAGTATTTAAAAAGATACATTTTACAGAACAATGCTTATACTCCTTCACGGTGAACAACACTATTCATATTACATAGCACATGTGATTTTCGGTACAAGGTCGCATTTTGCATCTTAATATTGAGTGCCTGCGGCTTTGGTGTTAGAGATCACAGACGCAGGTCCGGGCAACAGAATTCGGCTTGCATGCGGCCATGGTAAGCCATTGTCTTTTGGCTTCTGCAGCCTTCCTAAAAGCAGTGCCCTCCTTTCCCACATACCAAGCAAAGCCTGTTGAGTGCTGCGGTTTTCCTATTAACGTGCAGCAGCAGAAACCAAACTAACCCCCCACACCACAATCCAATTCTCTGGGATGATCGCTTTACCCCTCCCCCCACCGCGTGGCTGGTATCAGGGAAGATCCCTGCTAGCCAAATGTGAAAAGCTCATCGCCAATGATCCCCCCCCCGGCTTGGCTAACTGCAGGGAAGGATTTCTTTTCAGCCACAGGCAAACAGCCCAGTAGGAACGGTCACCTCTGTCCCCTTAATTAAATTCCCGTATTTCAACCAGGTTACCATGAACAATATCACTCTCCTGAGGATAACACAGTGAGATAAAGAACGGATGTTGCTTGAATGCCAGCAAACACCGGGACCATACGCTGCCAGGCTTTGTCATGCAATGATACCAGATTATTTGCTACTAGCATGGCATGGTCAAGTGTCCTACCATGGAGGACGGAATAAGGTTGCACTGCCCAGAAACCTTCTGCAAAGGCTTTTGGAGTACCTCCAGGAGAGCTTCATGGAGATGTCCCTGGAGGATTTCCGCTCCATCCCCAGACACGTTAACAGACTTTTCCAGTAGCTGTACTGGCCGCGAATGCATCCCAAGTCCTCAGGGCAAATTAATCATTAAAAAACGCTTGCTTTTAAACTATATTTTATATTTACAAAGGTACACTCACCAGAGGTCCCTTCCATGGCCTCATTGTCTGGGATAACGCCTTGGGAGGGTTAGGAGGGTACTTCAGTCAGGCTGAGAAAAAGATCCTGGCTGTTGGGGAGAACGGAGTGCTGTGTGCTCTCCACAAGCTAGTCCTCATCCTCCTCCTCCCCGTCCACAGAATCCTCAGGCATGGCTGAGATTACCCCCTCCTCGGAATCCACGGTCAGGGATGGGGTAGTGGTGGCGGCCCCCCCCCTAGAACTGCATGCAGCTCAGCGTAGAAGCGGCAGGTCTGCGGCTCTGCCCCGGACCTTCCGTTTGCTTCTTTGGTTTTCTGGTAGGCTTGTCTGAGCTCCTTAACTTTCACGCGGCACTGATATGAGTCCCTATTGCGGCCTCTCTCCATCATGCCCTTGGAGATTTTTTCAAATGTTTTGGCATTTCATCTTTTGGAACATAGTTCTGCTAGCACGGAATCCTCTCCTCATATAGCGATCAGATCCAGTACCTTCCGTATGGTCAATGCTGGTGCTCTTTTTCGATTCTCGGACTGCACGGTTACCTGTGCTGATGAGCTCTGCATGGTCACCTGTGCTCTCCACGCTGGGCAAACAGGAAATGAAATTCAAAAGTTCACAGGGCTTTTCCTGTCTACCTGGTCAGTGCATCCGACTTCAGATTGCTGTCCAGAGTGGTCACAATGGTGCACTGTGGGATAGTTCCCGGAGGCCAATAGCGTCGAATTGTGGCCACACTAACCCTAATTCGAAATGGCAATGTCGATTTCGGCGCTACTCCCCTTGTCGGGGAAGAGTACAGAAATAGATTTTAAGAGCCCTTTATGTCGAAGTAAATGGCTTCGTTGTGTGGACGGGTGCAGGGTTAATTCGATTTAATGCTGCTAAATTCGAACTAAACTCGTAGTGTACACCAGGCCAAAGACTAAAAAAAGGCAACTTGAGAAACTTAGCAGATGTGGTTTTGAAGTGAAATTCTGGCTTGTTTAAAAGTACTATATTAAATGTATTCAAGGGTCAAAACTGAAAAAAATGCCAGCAATTGTTTAAGGTCATGAGTGGTTTCATTATGTTTATAGATAGCCATTTACCAATGTAGACACACACCACAAAAGCCACGTTACAGAAAATATTCTTCAAAGGATTGCCTATACTCCAGAAAGTGATAGTGAAATTGCAGAATTACTCATTAAATGTGAAATGTCATCTTGGTGAAGAGCTTCTTATAGCCAACATTCATTTAAAAGGCTGCAGAAAGAGACATTTGAAGGACGTATGACTGCACTACTACCTCTTTCTAATAGGAAGACCAGAGACGCTCAAATGAGAAACAAGAGGACTCAAACTTACAACTGAAAAATAATTCTAAGTAGATGGCTAAACAGAAAAGCCCAGAAATCTTCAAACTTAACATCTTACTGGGACTATTGAGATAAAATTGTTGAAAGGAGTTTGCGCAAAGGACATCATGTTATACTAGCACCCAATTATTCACCATGCGGACTGGATTGTAGATTAATGATGAAGTAGACTGTAAAGAAATTAGAAGGGATGGAATGGATAAGACAGTCTGTCTGCGCCAAAATCACTTTCTTGAAGAAAGCTACCAGAGGTTCCCCCGATATAGTGCCTGGGGTATGCTACAGACCACCAGGACCCAATTTGGATATCGATAGAGACCTCTTTAATATTTTAATGAAATAAATACTACTGTGAATTGTGTGATTATGGGAGATTAACTTTCCACACATAGATTGGATGACAAGTGCTAATAATAGTAGGGCCCAGACTTTTGTGGCTGTGATAGCTGACAGATTTCTTCAACAAATAGTTGCTGAACCAACAAAGAGGCGATACAATTTTAGATTTGGTATTGGTGTGTAGTGAGGACCTCGTAGAAGAACTGATTGTAGCGGAGAACCTTGATCCGAGTGATCATGAGCTAATTCAGTTTAAACTAAATGTAAGGATAAACAAAAATAGATCTGCAACAAGGGTCCTTGATTTCAAAAGAGCTAACCTTAAAAAATGAAGGGAATTAGTTAGGGAAGTGAACTGGACTGAAGAACTAAAGGATCTGAATGTGGAAGAGGCTTGGAATTACCGTATATACGTGATCATAAGCTGGTTCGTTTATAAGCCAATCCCCACAAGATGGATAAGTAAAAATGGAAAAATTTTATGACGCATTCATAAGCCGACCCTATAATTCAGGAGTCAGCAAACTCTGGCTCCCGGACCATCAGGATAAGCCGCTGGTGGGCCGAGACGGTTTGCTTACCTCGAGCATCCGCAGGCACGGAGGTAAACCTAAGTAAACAAAGTGTCCCGGCGCGCCAGCTGCTTACCCTGATGGGCCGGGACAGCAACTGGTGGGGAAATGTTTTTTGGGGGGAGAAGCTGGGGGTCAGGGGAGTAATTCCTGTGATCACCCCCCACATGACTCCACCCCTAGCCCAAGACCCCCACACTTTCCCCATCCCATCCCGTCCCACCTTATCTGGGGAGGGTCAGGGGAGGATGGGCAGCGCAGCCGTAGCCTGGTCCAGTGGGCCAGACTGGAAGGCGCAGCCGCAGCATATTCCAGTGGGCTGGGCCGGGTGGCATGGCTGCAGTGTGCTCTGGGGGGTGGGGCCGAATGGCATGGCTGCAGCCTGCCAACCCCGGAGCTGCAGCTGCTTTGGAGGCTGTGGGGACAGCAGCGTGGCCAGAAGCGGAGAGACTCTGGCCCCAACTCTTCCCTTCTGGCTGTGCTGCCTCTCCTTGTTACCTCTGTTGGGGGGAGGGGCTGTGTCCCACCTCTCCCTCTCTATACCCGTTCATAAGCCAACCCCCTTCTCTGGTGCTTCCCTTTTTTACTAAAAAAAATTCAGCTTATGAACAAGTATATACGGTACTTTAAATCAAAGGGATAGTAGCAGGGTGGCTAATGGCAACGGGGATATGGAGGTGGAAGTCAAACTCAAACAGCTTAATGGCATTAAAATCGGGGGGACCTAGATAATCTAAATCCAAGAATATTAAAGGAACTGGTACCTGAAATTGCAAGCCCAGTAGCAAGGATTTTTAATCAATCAATCTGTAAACTCAGTGTTTGTACACTATGACTGGAGAATTGCTAATATAGTTCTATTTTTAAGAAAGGGGGAAAAGTGATCCAGGAAACTACAGGCCGGTTAGTTTGACTTTAATTGTATGCAAGCTCTTGAAACAAATTTTGAAAGAGAAAGTAGTTAAGGACAGAGGTGAACAGTAATTGGGATAAAATACATGATTTTACAAAAGATAGATTGTGCCAGACAAACCAGATCTCTTTCCTTGAGAAGATAACTGATTTTTTAGACAAAGGAAATGCAGTAGATCTAATCTACCTGAATTTCAGTAAGGCATTTGATACAGTTCCACACTGAAAATTATTAGTCATATTGGAGAAGATGGGATTAATCTGAGAATTGATAGGTGAATAAGGAACTGGTTAAAGGGGGGACTACAACAGGTCATACAGAAAGGTGAACTGTCAGGCTGGAGGGAGATTACTAGGGGAGTTCCTCTGGGACTGATTTTGGGACCAATCTTATTTAACATTTTTATTACTGACCTTGGCACAAAAATTGTGTGCGCGCTAATAAAATTTGTGGATGACACAAAGTTGGGAGGTATAGTCAATATGGAGGAGGACCAGAATATCATGCAAGAAGATCTGGATGACCTTGTGTCACGGAGTCCCCAAGCGATGCTCTGGAACTGCTCCCCACAAAGCCAGTCAGGACTTTGGGGAGCCTCCTTGCCCTGAAGACAGTCTGCTCCATGGGAAAGAAGCTCACACGGCTTCACCTCCTGGGTCTCTCCTGGGAGCATTCAGCATATGCCCCTCCGTGCGCTTCCCACAGCGAGTCCGCCCAGGCGGGGTCTTGGGGAAGCCAGAGGGTCCTGCACGCACCCCCACTTCGCAGTCAGACGTGACTCTCAGCCAGCCAGTAAAACAGAGGTTTATTAGATGACAGGAACACGGTTTAAAACAGAGCTTGTAGGTCCAGCGAACGGGATCCCTCAGCCGGATCCATTCTGGGGCCCAGTGAGCCAGACAACCATGTCTGCACTCACTCCGCGTCCCCAGCCAGCTCCCAACTGAAACCCCCTCCAGCCCCTCCCTCTCTGCTGAGTTCCTTTCCCGGGCCAGGAGGTCACCTGACCTCTTTGTTCTCCCACACCTTTAGCATCCCCTTGCAGGGGGAAAGGGCCTGGCCATTAGTTGCTAGGCGACAGAGGGTCGGCCAGAAACTGAGGTACCCACACAGTATTCAGAGGAAACATTAAGAACAGTCCCACTTCGTCACACCTTGTAAACTGGAGTAATAGAAATGGGATGAAATGTAACAGTGCAAAGTCATGCATTTAGGGACTAACAACAAGATGTTTTGCTATAATCTGGGGACTTATAAATTGGGAGTGACAGAGGAGAAAAACTGGTTGATCACAGAATGACTGAGCAGTGAATGTTATGCGGTTGTGAAAAAAATCTAATGCACTCCTAGGACGCATCAGGTGAAATATTTCCAGTAGAGACAGGGAAGGGTTAGTACCATTATACAAGACACTGGTGAGACCTCATCTGGAATACTGTGTGCAATTCTGGTCTCCCATGTTGAAGAAAGATTAATTTAAACGGGAACAGGTGCAGAGAAGGGCTACTAGGATGATCCGAGGAATGGAAAACCTACCTTATGAGAGGAGACTCAAAGAGCTTGGCTTGTTTAGCTTAAGCTAAAGAAGGCTGAGGGGAGATATGATTGCTCTTTATAAATACATCAGAGGGATAAATACAAGGGAGATAGAGGAGTTATTGAAGTTAAGCACCAATGTGGACACAAGAACAAATGGGTATAAACTGGCCATCAACAAGTTTAGGCTGGAAATTAGGTGAAGATTTCTAACCATCAGAGGAGTGAAGTTCTGGAACAGCCTTCCCAGGGGAGCAGTGGGGGCAAAAAACCTAACTGGCTTCAAGACTGATCTTGATAAGTTTATGGAGGGGATGTTATGATGGGACTGCCTTCAGTGGCGTGTGGCCCATCATTGACTGCAGTAGCAAAAATCCCCAAGAGCTGTAAACAGGACACTAGATGGGGAGGACTCAGAGTTACTACAGAGAATTCTTTCCCAAGTATCTGCCTGGAGGGTCTTACCCATATGCTCATGGTCTAACTGATCGCCATATTTGGGGTCAGGAAGGAATTTTTGGTCAGATTGGCGGAGACCCTGGAAGGGTGTAGATGGTGAATTATCTGTAACTTGAAGTCTTTAAACCATGATTTGAGGACTGCAGTAACTCAACCAGAGGTTAGAGGTCTATTTCAGGAGTGGGTGGGTGAGGTTCTGTGGCCTGCAATGTGCAGGTCAGACTAGATGATCATGATGGTCCCTTCTGACTTTAAAGTCTGAGTATTGAGAAGTTTAAGAACAGAGCCAGAGAGATCTTATTTCAAGCAGACATGCAGGTTACCAGCAAAGATTGTTTCCAAGGGTGCAATCTGCAGGAAATACTGGAGACAATGCAAGAGTCATTTAAACCTCATAGAATTCCTGATCACACTTGGTCCAAGGTAGGTGCAGATCTATTTGAATTCAAACACAAAATTACTTGTTAGTGGACAACTACTCAAATTCCCTCGATTTTACACTGTTGTACAATATAACAAGTAATAGTGTCATAACACATTGTAAATTGCAGTTTGCTCACAACTGAGTTCCAGTTAAATTAATAGTAGATAATGAGCCACAATTCACAAGTGGCTAATTTCAGCAATTCTCTGATAGGAATTCAAGCACACCATGTCAAGTGATTACTATTCAGAATCAAATGTATGACTAGAAAGTCAGTACAAATAGCAAAACAGTTTAGATTTAAAAAGCCCTGCAGATTCAAGGAATCCATATTAGCATTGTTAGAATATTCTAGCACACCTCACAATCAGCATCACCAATTCAGAGACCCACAGTCAAGATGACAAAAGAAAATCTTAGTGCCAAGATCTGACAAGCTTCCTGGTCCAGTGACACTTAGCACTGAAGGATTTACGGAAGAGCTGTAACAGGAAACTAGGACAAATGAAATACTTTGACAGGAATCCCAGACAGACAGTTACAAACCAAAATTGTGTGTGTCACCCACATCCCAGCCCGGAGGAGGTACAGAAGTCATTTAAATAACACCAAGGGCAACCCTGGCTCATTTCTTTGAGAACATCCAGAATGTTACTGAAAGTGCTCCTGTGTTGATAGACGTAAAACATGCTGCTCACAGACAATGACAATGAAAAACACTAGGAGCAATAAGCATCACAGCTGCTGAACACATCGTTACAGAAAGTAGTATTTTTCCAAACAGCCATACCTAACATCAAAACCAATTTTTTTCCTCACACAAGGCAAAGGCACTAGTTCTCAGTGAGAATCAGGTGTATACCAACTTGACTTATATTTTTCCCCACTCTTCTGTAATTAGAAGAAAAAAGGAAACAGGCAAAGATCATGGAAAGTTAAGTCCAAAGGGGATGTTACAGAAAGTTGAGAAAGAACAAAGAGTTGTAATGGAAACTGTAGCTGTAGCATTTCAAACATAGACAAGCCCTTAAAAATATACACAAGCTACACACAAGATGAGCAGAACTCCACCTCTAACTTTAAAATGGAAAAAAGATATAAACTACACATTCAGACACGGTAGATTTTGGTACAACCTTGTGGCTTTCATGGGTCATTAGAATGTTCAATTTGAAACAAAAAACATCAATAATCAGAACACAGATCTCTATCCACCAGCCCCCTAGCAAAGCTGTTTTTTCTTCAACATATTCTGGTTGAATTGATCACCCCTAAAGAGTAATCTCAATGTTCAGGCAAAACAGACTTCAACACACTGGGCTCAACACACCCTACTGGCACAGAGGAGTGAAAATTGCACCCTTCAGTGCCAAACGAGGACCACAGTAACCTCAGTGATTCACTCCAGGGAGAGGGTAAAGCAGTATTTGCACCATCCCTATCCATCAAGCATATCTGCTAAGTAAGGGCAGCTTTAAACTTGCCCATCAGGAAATGTGGGAAATCAGTGCATATCAATCATCTTTGCCTGGCCTTGACTCCCAGCCACGCCATCCACTACTGAAGCAGAGGCACCTCCTGGTAAAGCAGAGGTTTCAGGCAACCTGAACTCTGTTAGGCTTTCTATACAGTTGCTGTCATAGGCACTCTGTCCTAGGTTACACTAGCTGAACCAAACCCAATTACTGTTGAGCATTCGAAAGTTTAAGTACTCCAAAGTGAAAAAAAATTACTATAGAAGTTGATGCGAGGAGCGGCACCAGGAGCCGGCAAACAGGGCTGCTAACAGGGGAGTTTAAGTGGGAGTTTACAGGGGGAGGTGGAAGGGGAGGTAGGGGGGCGCGGCAGGCGGCGGTCTGTGTGTTCCCAGGAGCAGCAGGCAGAGACCATAGCAGCCATGAGCCAAGCAGCAGGGGACAGTATGCAGCTGATAGCATGCAGCAGCTGTGGTATGTACATGGTCCTCACTGGGGAGCCCGAACAAAGGTATGTTTGCATGAAATGCCGCCTAATAGACCTGCTAGAGGAAAAGATTAGAGGGCTCCAGATGCAGGTAGATACTATGGTAGAGTTTAGAAGGGGATTCGAGCAGCTAATGGAGGAGAAGCTGGGTGTGGCAGAAGGGGAATGCTCAGGGGTACAGGTGGAAGCACAGGCTATGGTCTGTGAGGGGGGAAGGTCAGGAGCAGAGCAAGATCAGTGGAAGCATGTGACTGTGAGGAGCAGGCCAAGGAAAAGGAGGGCTAGTGAGGGGGGAATAGAACTCAGGAACAGGTTTGAGTGTTTGGATAACGAGGAAGAGAGGCAGCAGGTGGTAACTGATGGTGGGAGGCAGAGGAAGAAGAGAAGAGCGGCTAGTCCAATAGAGAGAGGGCAGGAGTTGATGGAGACAGCACCTATACCGGGCCCCAGTAGGATACAGGATGGCACTAGGGGGACTATAAGGGAAAATAGAGAGACACAAGAGGTACGACTACAGGGGACAGGGGATAGATTTGTACAGAGTACAGTCACCAGGCAAAGGCAGGTTTATGTGATTGGAGACTCCTTGCTGAGGAGGCTGGACAGGCCTGTGACCAGAGCGGACCCTGAAAACAGAAGGGTGTGCTGTCTGCCGGGCGCTAAGATAAGGGATGTGGACCTGCGGTTGAAAAGGATCCTAAAAGGAGCAGGTAAGAACCCTTTAATCATCCTTCACGTAGGAACGAATGACACGGCTAGGTTCTCGCTAGAGAGAATAAAGGGAGATTATGCCAGGCTGGGGAAGACGCTTAAGGAAATGGAGGCTCAGATTATCTTTAGTGGGATTCTGCCTGTTCCAAGAGAAGGACAGCAAAGGGCCGACAGAATTATGAGGATAAATAGCTGGCTAAGGGAGTGGTGTTATAAGGAGGGCTTTGGGATGTATGGCCACTGGGAGGCTTTCGGGGACAGACAGCTGTTCTCGCGGGATGGACTTCACCTGAGTAGGGAAGGGAATAGACTTCTGGGAGGGAGGCTGGCTCATCTCATCAAAAGGGCTTTAAACTAGGAACTTGGGGGAGACGGTTGGGAGACATTCAGGTAATCTCCACGCCAGATTCCAACACAGAAAAGGAGTGTGAGGAGATAAGCACAGACATAGATAGGGGTAGGGAATTGGACATAAGGAAGAGGGGGCGGATGGACAGCATGGGGTCCGTTCCAAATTGCATAACTAATGGGAGAAAGGATAGACAGCATACGGTAAGATGTTTATACACCAATGCGAGAAGCCTAGGTAACAAAATGGAGGAATTGGAGCTCCTGGTCCAAGAAATGAAACCTGATATCGTGGGAATAACCGAAACGTGGTGGAACGGTAATCATGACTGGAGTACAGGTATGGAAGGGTATGTGCTGTTTAGGAATGACCGGAAAAAAGGTAAAGGTGGGGGAGTGGCATTATATGTCAATAATGAGCTAAAATGTAAGGAAATAATAAGCGATGGGATGGATAAGACAGAGTCTGTATGGGCAATACTTACACTGCATAAAAGAACTACTAGAGCCTCCCCTGAGATAGTGCTTGGGGTATGCTATAGACCGCCGGGATCTAGCCTGGAGGCGGACAAAGAACTACTTAATGTTTTTAGGGAAGTAAAAACTGATAAGAACTGTGTCATCATGGGGGATTTTAACTTCCCAGATATAGATTGGGTAACAAATGCTAGTAACAATAATAGGGCTCAGATGTTCTTAGACGTACTAGCAGATGAATTCCTTCATCAAGTAGTAAGTGAACCGACGAGGGGGGATGCCATTTTAGATTTAGTGCTGGTGAGTAGTGAGGACCTCGTTGAAGAAATGGTTGTAGGGGACAACCTTGGCTCAAGTGACCATGAGCTAATTCGGTTTACACTTAATGGAAGGATTAACAGAAATGATACTGTAACTAAGGTTTACAATTTCAAAAAGGCCAACTTTAATAAATTAAGGCAACTACTTAGGGAAGTGGATTGGGCTAACATACTTAGGGATCTAAAGGCAGATGACGCCTGGGATTATTTCAAGCAGAAGTTGCATGAGATGTCTGAGGCCTGTATCCCAAGAAAGGGAAAACGATTAGTGGGCAGGACATTTATACCTAGCTGGATGAGCGGGAGTCTCAAAGGGGCGATTAAGAAAAAACAGAAAGCGTACAGAGAATGGAAGAAGGGAGGGATCAGCAAGGAAACCTACCTTAGTGAGTTTAGAGCATGTAGGGATGCGGTGAGAAAGGCCAAAAGCCGTGTAGAGTTGGACCTTGCGAGGGGAATTAAATCCAATAGTAAGAGGTTTTATAGCCATATAAATAGGAAGAAAACAAAGAAAGAGGAAGTGGGACCGCTGAAGAATGTGGATGGAGTGGAAATTAACAGTAATCTAGGCATGGCACAATATCTAAATGAATATTTTGCTTCGGTCTTTAATAAGGCTAATGAAGGGTTTAGGAATAGAGGGAGTAGGACAGAGGGGAATAGAGGAGGGGGGATAGACATTACAGTATCAGAGGTGGAAGCCAAACTTGACCAGCTAAACGGGACTAAATCGGGCGGACCGGATGATCTTCATCCTAGAATACTGAAGGAACTGGCGCGAGAAATTGCGAGCCCCTTGGCGACAATTTTTAATGAATCTGTAAACTCGGGGGTGGTACCGTTGGACTGGAGAATAGCTAATGTGGTTCCTATTTTCAAGAAGGGGAAAAAAAGTGACCCGGGTAACTACAGGCCTGTTAGTTTAACTTCTGTAGTATGTAAGGTCTTGGAAAAAATTTTGAAGGAGAAAGTAGTTAAGGGCCTTGAGGTGAATGGCAATTGGGACAAATTACAACACGGGTTTACGAAAGGCAGGTCGTGCCAAACCAACCTGATCTCCTTCTTTGAGAAAGTAACAGACCTTCTAGATAAAGGAAATGCAGTGGATCTAATATACCTCGATTTTAGTAAAGCGTTTGATACGGTTCCACATGAGGAATTATTGGTTAAATTGGATAAGATGGGGATCGATGGGAAAATTCAGAGGTGGATAAGGAACTGGTTAAAGGGGAGACTGCAGAGGGTTGTACTGAAAGGTGAACTGTCAGGTTGGAGGGAGGTCACCAGTGGGGTTCCTCAAGGTTCGGTTCTGGGTCCGATTTTATTTAATCTATTCGTTACTGACCTCGGAACCGAATGTAGGAGTGGGCTGATAAAGTTTGCGGATGACACAAAGTTGGGAGGCATTGCCAACTCAGAGAAGGATCGGGATATTCTGCAGGGAGACTTGGATGACCTTGTGAATTGGAGTATTAGTAATAGGATGAGATTTAATAGTGAGAAGTGTAAGGTGATGCATTTAGGGATGACTAATAAGAATTTCAGTTATAAGCTAGGGACGCATAGGTTAGAAGTGACTGAGGAGGAGAAGGACCTCGGAGTCCTGGTTGATCGCAGGATGACTATGAGTCGGCAATGCGACGTGGCTGCGAAAAAAGCTAATGCGATCTTGGGATGCATAAGGCGAGGTATTTCTAGTAGGGACAGGGAGGTGCTGCTTCCGTTATACAAGGCGCTGGTGAGACCTCACTTGGAGTACTGTGTGCAGTTCTGGTCTCCTATGTTTAAAAGGGATGAACTGAAACTGGAACGGGTACAGAGAAGGGCAACTAGGATGATCCGAGGAATGGAAAACCTTTCCTATGAAAGGAGACTCGAGGAGCTTGGTTTGTTTAGCCTAACCAAAAGAAGGCTGAGGGGGGATATGATTGCTCTCTTCAAATATATCAAAGGGATAAATACCAGGGAGGGGGAGGAATTATTTCAGCTCAGTGCTAATGTGGACACGAGAACGAATGGATATAAACTGGCTGTGGGGAAATTTAGGCTTGAAATTAGACGAAGGTTTCTAACCATCAGAGGGGTGAAATTTTGGAACAGCCTTCCGAGGGAAACAGTGGCAGCGAAAGACCTCTCTGGCTTCAAGATTAGGCTAGATAAGTTTATGGAGGGAATGGTTTGATGGGATTACATGATTCTAATCAATTAGGCAATAACGGCCATCGCTGGTAAAATGAGGGTCTGGCTAGAGATTCTTGCCTGTATGCTCGGGGTTCTGCTGATCGCCATATTTGGGGTCGGGAAGGAATTTTCCTCCAGGGTGGATTGGCAGTGGCCCTGGAGGTTTTTCGCCTTCCTCCGCAGCATAGGGCAGGGGTCGCAAGCCGGAAGATTCTCTGCGACTTGAAGTCTTTAGATCACGATCTGGAGACTTCAACAGCAGAGCTAAGGGAAAGTGGGGGGGTCAGCTTTTGTGGCCTGCATCATGCGGGGGGTCAGACTAGATGACCATATTGGTCCCTTCTGACCCTAAAGTCTATGAGTCTATGAGTCTATGAGTCTATGATGCTATAAACTGTTATCCCTTAATCTGCCCCATTTTCATATCATAAAAGGAGTACCCTTATTAAAGTTATCTTCGGCATCTACCAGTTGTGTTATACAACATTATAGGCTCCCATACAGTACACTGAAAAGTTTAAAATATGCTACTGTTGACCTAAATCATCCAACACCTGCCATCAAATGAGTGCAATATATTACGATAAACAACCTGGCCAGAAAACGAAAGCCTCACTATAATCATCATCCGACAGAACTGAAACAACTGCTCTGGGCATCTTGCCTAGCTACTCTTGCTCCCAATCCCAAAGTCAGTAAAAGAGTACTGTGCATTCATCTCTGTATTACTGAATGTCCCAATAAGAACCAGAGAACGGTTCTCTGTGTAATTTAACTATGATATCATCTCTGTACTCCATTAACATTGCCAACTAAGTGATGTGCAAGTCATACAAGGGTAACAAGTGACTCAAATTGTCTTTTAAAAGCAAGACAGTTACATTGCTTTCCTTGCACATTGTTTAGTTCACTTTTGGCATAGTATAGGTCTATTCAAGGTAAAAGAGTTGCACTATAAAGAGTAAACCAAAAGCAGCTGCACTTAGATGAAATGTGGATATGTTATATCATTTCACCAAACAAAAAAACCCTCCAAGTTTATATTTGATAAACGTATTTTGATTAGTCACAGCAAAATAGTCAAGTCATGCCTAATACAACATATTACTACCCACATTCATGCATTTCTATAGATTTCAGTTCTTAGTCACATTCAATACTAAATAGAACACATGTACCATACAGTGAAGAAATTTTTTTGCACTCTCTTTTCATGTAATTGATAAAACTAGATAGTTTGCCACTGTTTTTGCTATGGCAATAACCAAACTCCTATACAAAGAGACTTCAAAAGTCTATTTATTCTTTTATAACCAAAATTAGATAAATCCTTCCCTTCCAATTTGTCTCAAATTTTCAGTTTTAAATGGTCAGTCTAATTGTACTGCTGTTTTATATTTGCATATTCATTTTAAAGGTCATGATCTTAAACGTTATATTGCCCTTTTTTTTGGCATTAAACATGCACTCCATCCAGCTTAGAAGTATATTTATTTCATTATCAGTCTTTTTGTTTAAAACTTAAAAAATACACAATTTCAGAGGTTAAAAATATTTAATTCCTTAGTAATGGTAATTAATGGTTGGTTCTTTTTCTTTTCACTCATGCAAAGTAAAAAATGCATCCAGAAGAAATGACCATTTTTAAAATAATTAAACCCCCTTCCTGGGCAATTGAAGAAATAACCGATTCCCAAATATATTTAATTGAACTTACTGCTGCTTCAAATTCAATTTCTCTTTAATTGGTAACTACAGTGTGTGTGAATTATTAACTAGTAATCCTCAAGAACAGGATATAAAATAGAAAGAGAAAAGGCTTTCAATGTGGCTGCAAGGTAAGAAGCTAGTATTTTCCAAGACCATCTGTAGAATTCCTCCCCCACATCTCTTTATACTACTCTACCTACGAGTTCCACTGGAAGGTTTCCTCTGAGGTGCTACAGAAACTAGCTTGGGGACAGCAATATCGTTATTCTCATCTGCTCTGCACTGTTACACAAAGATTTTAGAGGGACTCTCCACAACAGTTTGTGCTGCTGCTTCCACAGGCGAAAAAAAACAGGTACAGAATTACAGCATTGAGCCAGGTTGTTCTTTGTACACTGTGCAACTAGTCTATGCCTTCAAAAGACACTGCCACATTGGCAGTGAAACTGGCAAAAATCAACTGGAAATATTCTGAGACCATAAAAAATAGGAATATTAATACACAGGACTCAATGCTAATAGTATGAACCTTACAGAGCTATTTCTGTGTGTGTGTGTGTGTGTGTGTGTGTGTGTATACACACACACACACACACACACACACACACACACACACACAGCACAATTATTGTGAGGACTGTTTATATATCTCTTATCTTAAAAATGATTGGTGTGTTTGAAGTGCTCTTTCTAGTTTCCACCTTTACGCCAAATATTAATTTCTTCATTGGTATGACCTTGTGTCTGTAGTTAGCAGCATTGCCAGCTCTTGCGATTGTATCATGAGTCTCATGGTATTTAGTATTTATCCTAAAGCCCCAACTGATTATCAATAGACTGCAGGAGAATCTCAGCCTTCATTTAAAATCAAAAGTTTCTAGCCTTGATGGTTGTGGAGAAAACATTAAATGAGTGCACCCTAATGGCTCAGAAACTGGAAGACCAAGACAAAGAAGCCCAAATCTATGCTTTTAAATCTCATTATTAGGCCAATCTCATGATTTTGGGACCTGACCCATAATTTTTTGAATACTTGAGGTTGGAAATACTGATACAGATAAGTCCAGTGCAGGACTACTACAGATTTACTAACATAATTTGTGCTAAAATTATACAAATATTCAAAAAAGCACCTTCTGCACCCTTGTTTAAAGAATTACACTTTTGTCCAGTTGACATGGTTGCCTTTAATCCCACTCAGGCAGTAGAGGATGTAAGCAATCAAGTACACAGACAAGACCAAGGATCAAGACTGAAGCAGAAGATAATTTGACATAGGTGTTAACACTTGAATGACACTTTTTTTTATTTGAACAGCAAAAAATCTGAAATCTTATTTCCTAATCTTAATAAAGAGAAGTATTTTTTGTATCAAACATTGACCGAGAGAGAGAGTACACTCTTAATGGCCAACAATACAAGTTTAGACAATGAAGCACGAGACAACTTTTTCAACTGCTTCATGTGTATGAGGGAGAGATTTGTTTATCCAATCAAGTGTAACATACTACCCTGAATGGTCCATCGTCAAAACAGACTGTTGTAACACTACCAGAAAGTCTAAGTACCCTCAGGAGAGAATTAAAAAGTTCACAGTTCCAACCCAAAAAGTGAACTACATAACAGAAAATGGAGATTACAGATGATACCTTATGTAGCAACCTGCACGGAAATTAGAAGGAGCACTGAATGTGCCTTCAGTTTTCTGATCACACTTCTTCACCGAGTGTCTCCAGATAGTCCACTTCCCAGAAACTGGAGTAGTCTAGACATGTGCACAAAGACTGAGCTCCTGGTGCCTCCTCCAAACGTTTCCCTCAACAGCTCAGTCTGTGTGCACATGACTTTGAGTACAAGATGTCTTCTCCTAGATATTCAAAAAGCAATGGGAAGGCAGAGACAGCAATAAAGACAGCCAAGACATGGATGGCAAAGACAGGAAGGAATCCCTACCTGGCAATATTGGACCATTGCAATACACCCTTCCAAGGGCCTAGATAGCAGCCCAGGACAGAGACTGATGGCCTGGAGAACCAAGACACGGTTTCCTACGAGGGGTAGTGTGCTACAGCCTGGTGGAAGGTACTGTATATAAAAGTAGTTAAGCGAATACCAACCTAGGGAGGCAGCCTTGCTACAACAAAGGAGCCAGGGTCCTGAGGCCACTCTACACACAGATGAGTGGGTCTGGGCCCATCCGTCACATAGCCACACAAAGCAATGGCAAAAGGCAAAAATCCAAGCAGAATTAGCATGAGAGAAAACAATCACTGATGCCTCAGTATATAGCACCAATACAGTGAGTGCATGACAGTTCTGCTGGAGCAGAACATTTAGTAAAAGGCTACTTGAGTCAAAAGCATGGTCATTTAGAGACAGATTTTCAAGGTCTTATCACCAGAGGTGTATGAATAACTGATTTTTTTGGTTCATTGGCAGATCTGAAAAAAATTCATTTTGGGGTGACCCAAAATTTCAGTTTACAAAAAAAAAGTTTAAAAAATTGTTTCGGGCCATATATATTAAAATTAATTTGAAGGACCATTTGAAAATAAAAATTCTTTTAACTTAAAAAAGTCAAAATGTTTAGTTTCTAAAGTGTTGAAACAAAAATTTTCAACTTTTTCAGAAGTTTTTTCTACTACATGAAGAATTTAGCAAAAAATACATGAATTTGGGAAATATTTTTATGTCCCCAAATCTGAAAAAAGTTTTGGCTGAAAAATTTCACCCAGCTCTACTCAGCGCCACTACTGTGACGTTATTTTCAATGGAGCTCAGCAACCAGCAGCACCCATCTGGACACCAAGGCCCCAATTGTCAATGGAACTCAGCTCAGTGTGCTGAGCTCTTTTGAAAAACTGGCTCCTAGTAAAAGAAGCATTTTAATTAATGCTGTATTTTTTTTCTAAAAGATGTGCTTTAGCTCAAATAGGTATAAATTCAGGAAAGTGCTTATGGTTGGTGTTATGCAGGAGGTCAGGCTAGGTGATCACAGTGGCTTTATAAACTATGTAAGTCTTTGCTCAGAACCACCCAATAATCCGTATGGCATTTTTATTCAAAGAAATAAAACACCTGGCTAATTGCTGCGAATAGGAAAGCAGGAAACTCACTTCTGGAACTCAAGACATAATAATAGTTCTCTAATATACTCTTGAATGCTTTGCCCAGTCTATTTTAAATAACTCAAATAATGGAATTTACCATTTCTCTTGGGATTCTCTCTCATACTCCAATAGGAGGTTTCCCAGTACACCATTCCCAATACAGCAATCCCATGATCTAGGTGTCCCTACGCCTCTGACTGATAGATGCTGGGACTGGATGACATGGGATGGATCACCCGATAATTGCACTGTTCTGTTCATTCCCTCTGAAACATCTGGCATTGGCCACTGTCAGAAGGCAGGACACTGAGCTAGCTGAACCTTTGGTCTAGCCCAGCATGGTCATTCTTATCTTCTTATACTAAGCATTTCCCTCGCCCAGTTTCATCCCATTGCTCTTACTCCCTCAAAATCACCCTACAAAATCCATGGCATTCAGAATTTACACCCTATGAAATTTCACAGGCCTGGCAATCCCACAGATCTTCCTGTGCCACATTAAAGAATAATTTTAGCAACTCTTCCATTAGGAGTAACAATCCCATGCTGGGCGAGGTACATTTTGACTGCGTTCTGAAATTTGTTTCAGGAACATAATCAAGATGAATTTTTCCCATATTAGTTTCTCTCAGCTACCAGTGTAGCTCAGAAGAAATGTGCTTGGTTTCGGTGCTTATATAAAGCTTCTCAACAAATCCATGGAGTTTCCATAGCAAAAACTGTTTCTGGGATCATATGCAGCATCCCCCAAAAGAAAGGTCAACAAATGCCAGACAGCACTTCTTAACATGAAGCACACATAAAATATGCTTCTTAACTAAAAGCCAGCCATAGGGAGAAGAAGGGCAGATTCCCTGAAAGGGACACAGGAGGCCTGGTTGGAAATTTTCTGTCAGTTATTTTCCCAAATTGTATTTTTGACTAAACAGAAAATGTCTGCTTTCCTCAATGAAAATTTCTAGGCAAATTGAATTTGACCCAAAAAATGTTTTTTTCACTGAAATTTTTGACAATTCCCCCCACCCCTAGAAATTTTCCACAGAAAAAAGCCATTTTCAGACCAACTCAAGGAGAGTCACCTTTTAAAAAAATAATAATAATAATAAATCTGTAAACTTAACTAGTTTATACCCAAGAGTACTATATCTCAAGGATATTAGAGACAAAATAAATTGTACTTGATTTTCAGTTTGATTTTATAGAGGGAAGAGTGAAACCCTGCCTTTGACAGCATTTTGAGTATCAAATAAGCAAATATCTGTGTTTGTGTGGGTCTTTCACACAACAGGAGAGGGAAAACATTTTCCCATCCGACACAAAATTGGAAAGCCACAAGAATCGGCAGGAGGTACTACAGGCATATATAGCACCTGAAACTTATTTTTGGAAGTGACTTGATTTCAACTTAGGAAAAAAGACCCAATTACAAACTTCAGAACCACGTCTGCCTACACTGAATTCGAATAGAAAAATTCTCATTGACTTCTGTGATAAATGAAGTGGGGGATGGGGAGCTCCCTTTTACGGACACCCAGCCAGCCAGTTAGCTATAAGTCCCTCTTGGTGGCTGTTCTCTGCTTGCTTTACCTCTAAAGGGTTAAAAAAGTCCCCCAGGAAAAGGAAAGGGAGTGGGCACCTGATCAAAAAAGCCAATGGGAAGGCTAGAACTTTTTTAAATGGGGGGGGGGGGAACTTCCCCTTTGTCTCTGTTGTGGTTCTCCGGAAAAGAGGGGAACAGGTAGCAATTATGCTATGAGAAGCTTTAAGCCAGGTATGATCATAGCTCATCAGATCATACCTAGAACTACTTATTAGGAACCCCCAAATGTGTAAGTAGATCAGGAATGTTTAGAAAGACGCGATTAGGTTTATTTCTCTTTATTTCTTATTCCTCTGTGCTAACCCCGGATGCCTTTGTTTGCTTGTAACCTTTAAGCTGAACCCCCAAGAAAGCTATTTTGGGTGCTTAATTTTTGGAATTGCTCTTTTAAAATCTAACAAAAGCCTAAATTCGAAATGTATTTTCTTTTTTTTTGTTTTTAATAAAAATTTACCTTTTTTAAGAACAGGATTTAATTTTTGGTGTCCTAAGAGGTTTGTGCATATGTTGTTTAATTAGCTGGTGGCAACAGCTAATTTCCTTTGTTTTCTTTCTCAGCTCTTCCCCAGAGGTGGGGGTGAAAGGGCTTGAGGGTACTCCACAGGAAGGAATTCCCAAGTGTGCTTTCCTGGGTTCCAAAAAGGGGTTTTGCATTTGGGTGGTGGCAGCGTTTACCAAGCCAAGGTCAGAAAAAAAGCTAACCTTGGGAGTTTAATACAAGCCTGGAGTGGCAAGTATTAATTTTTAAAAATTCTTGCAGGCCCCTACCTTCTGCACTCGAAGTGCCAGAGTGGGGAATCAGCCTTGACAACTTCAATTAGAGAAGCATCAGGACCTCAGTCAGAAACTAGACTAGATCAACCTTGTTAATCAAATTTCAAGAGTCTTTGGGTGAAAAAAATTGACCGGAAAGGGACAAAAGGTCAGAGATTAAGCCTCTGAAACATGCTTTCAGCACAATTTCTTTCACTAGAAACACATTTTGATTGTGTCAACTTCAAACACTCCTCCTGCCTTTCTTTCCTGTAACCCACAGCATAATTTTTGGAGGACTGAGCGGAAAAGTGTGTCCCTTGAGGATAACAGAACATGACCAAATTCTTCAAATTCCTGTTACTCAGCATTTAAAAAGGGTCTATATTCAGCTATAATCTGACACCAAATTTTACTGTGAGTGAACTGCTTTCACTCTAACCTCTACTTCCAACAATTTATAAGGACTGATGTTCAGTAGGGATCTGGGTGAAAAAAATAAATATAGTTCTCTGTTTAATTCTCATGTGTGTTGTACTAGCACTTCTAAAAAAGATCCTGTCTTAACTTTAATTACCCCTGAAGCTGCAAAAAGTTCCCTCTTGCAGGATTTACATAAATATCCTTTTTAAGCCTAAAACTGACACTTACATGGATGAATCAATATATAATTTTCTAGCATGAATCACTATTTCATAAAATTAAACATTAAAAAAACTACATACCAAACAAAACGTTGCCCTAGTCCCAATTATCTTAAAAATCTTATAATCATTTAATATATTAAACGACATGATCTCTCAAAACTAGTAATTTAGCTAGTATTGTGGCCTCTTTGGCATTAATTATAAAGAAAAATCTCATTCTCACTGAGCGAAAGATCAATCCCTTTGTGATTTCATCTTCCCAAATAAAACAATTTGTATTCTTTATTACGAGCCTTCTGCAAACTCTTAAGGATGAATTAATATTTCTGCATTTAAGATATTTTCTCACAGCCGAAAACTCACTTGATTTGCAGTAGCAGCCACTGACAAAAGGAATCTATTGCTAGGTAGTTTGGCATACAAATATGTGCACTTCCACTATGGACTTTTCCACCATAATTAAAGAATTAAAAAAAAAAAAAAAAAAAAAAAAAAAAAAAAAAAAAAAAAAAAAAAAGGGCAATCACGAGCACTAGAGAAACACACAGCAGCAAACCCGGGTCTCTTACTGCTGACACTGTCTGGGCCCAAGCATCATAGAATTAATCTAGGAACTTCAGCCTGTACTGGTTATTTTTTATGCCCTTCATGGCTAAATGTAGAGCTAAACCGCAGTTTTAGAACTGCCAGACACCAAACCTGAGAAAGGATTCAGAGAGGCAACTGGGGGGCGGGGGGGGGGGGGAAGGAGGAGGGAAGGGCAGCTGTGGAAAGATAGTAAAAGGAAAACCATCAATACATAATGATTAAGTGGGGCAAAGACTTAGAGGGGCCTACCAGACTGACTAATATATTGACTCATTTGCTTGAGTTGACTAGTGCTCTCTTGACATGGTTCTGGCTGAAATAAGATGCTTTGGGGTCCACACACACACACACACACACACACACAAATAGGGTTGTCAGACATCCGGTTTTTGACCGGAACGCCTGGTCAAAAAGGGACTCTGATGGCTCTGGTCACTGGCACAGTGGGGCCCTGGGGCTAAGGCAGGCTCCCTGCATGCCCTAGTTCAGTGTGGCTTCTGGAAGTAGCCGCCCGGTCCTTGTAGTCCCTAGGCGCATGGGCAGCCAGGGAGGCTCTGTGCGCTGCCCCTGCCTCTAGTGCCAGTTCCGCAGCTGGAACTGCAACCAATGGGAGCTACAGGGGTGCCGTCTGCGGGTGTGAGGGCAGCGCACGGGAGCCTTCCTGGCCATCCATGTACCTAGGGACTGCAGGGACTTGGCAGACGCTTCCTGGGAGCTGTGTTAAGTGCCACTGGGACCCCGCACTCCGAACCCCTCCCGCACCCACCCAACACCCTGCCCTAGCCCTGAGCCCCCTCCTGCACCCAAACCCCCGCATCCCCGGTGTGACGTTGTGCAGTCTATATGGTTTTATAAAAACATGATAATAAGTGAATATAATGTAACTGGGATAGTTTTATAAAGATTTGATAATAAGTGAATATAATGCAACTGGGATATGCTTCATGCAAAAGGTCTCTTGTAAGGTATCATTACAAAGCTTATAATCTACTGAGTGTGATCATCCTATTTGTAGAAATGTACCACTCTTGTATCTAAAACTAGAAAAATAATATAAAACTCTGAGGGCCTATTGTAATTATGTAAAGTGTAGGCCATTAATGATGGTTTGGAATCTTGATGACTCCCATTAACCAAGACCATTGTCTGCAGATGGCTGTGTTTACCTGTTAGTCTTCCTGTATATGTGTGTGCTGGCAAGTGGGTAATGAAGTCTTGCAGTGACATGTGATCGTGTCACCTGAACTGGAATCCATCTTTAACCTGGTGCTTTTCCAGGGGGGGAGTGGAAACCCAGAGGGACAAAGGGTTCCCGCCTTATGCTAAAGATATATAAAGGGGTGGAAGAGAACAGAGGGGGAGAGGAGCCATCATGAAGAATCCCCTAGCTATCACCTGAGCTGCAACAAGAGCTGTACCAGGGGGAAGAATTGTGCCCAGGCCTGGAAGGTGTCAAGTCTGAGAAAAAGCTTACTGAAGCATCTCTGAGGGTGAGATTATCTGTATTCAGTTTGATTAGACACAGATTTGCGCATTTTATTTTATTTTGCTTGGTGACTTACTTTGTTCTGCCATTTACCACGTGGAACCACTTTAATCCTACTATCTCAGTGGTTCCCAAACTGGGGTTCGTGAACCCCTGGGGGTTCGCAAAATGTTCCAGGGGGTTCTCGGGAAAAAAATCCCTAATGGCGGACAGAGCTGTCCCTAGGGACCCCGGACAGCACGGGGCCAGCAGCCTGGAGCCCCTGGACTTCCAAGAGCTAAGCAGATCAAAGCAAGCCTATCTATCACATTGAGGAGATTTAAACTTCAAGACTCCTTATAAGAAATGGAAAGGGAGGTGGATATTTTTTGCTGTTTTTAAAATGAAATAGGCAGCTAGTGTTGTTTTTAAAATTATTATGAAGAACAAGTTTAAGCTTTGTTGTAATGTGCGTTGTTTGCCTGGACTGCTCAAGACCTGAATGCTTGTGTAGGAGGAACTCTGAGTTGACTTCTTAAATACCTTCCTGCTGTTTCACATCTGATACTCCTTGATGAAACATAGGAACCTTGTCTTATAACAGGCTTATTCGAAGTGATACAAGCTACAATAGTGAGATCTTGGAAGAGTGTTGCCGTTTTCATAATGTAATAAAAATACTGTAATGATAAATAATAATTAATAATAAATAGTGTGTAATAAGCATGTCATAAAAACAAATTGTGTATTTCCAAGATCACTGCTTTTATAATTTATACTCAGGTAAAGGAGAAAATCCCTGGAAGTATTCATTTTTAGGAGGGGGTTCGCGAGACTTGACATTTTCATGAAAGGGGTTCACAGGTTGTTAAAGTTTGGGAACCACTGTACTATCTGTATTTAATAAAGTCACTTTCTACTTAGTAATTTACTCAGAGTATGTATTAATACCCGGGGGAGCAAACAGCTGTGCATCTCTCTCTATCAGTGTTATAGAGGGCGAACAATTTATGAGTTTACCCCGTATAAGCTTTATACCGGGTAAAACAAATTTATTTGGGTTTAGACCCCATTGGGAGTTGGGCATCTGAGTGCTAGAGACAAGCACACTTCTGTGAGCTGTTTTCAGGTAAACTTGCAGTTTTGGGGCAAGTGATTCAGACTCTGGATCTGTGTTGGAGCAGACGGGAGTGTCTGGCTCAGCAAGGCAGGGTGCTGGAGTCCTGAGCTGGCAGGGAAAACAGAAGCAGGGGTAGTTTTGGTACATTAGGTGGCAGCTCCCAAGGGGGTTTCTGTGATCCAACCCGTCACACCCGGCCCCACCCCACACCCACAGCCAGAGCCCTCACCCATCCCCCGCACCCCAACCCGGTGAAAGTGAGTAAGCATGGGGGAGAGCAAGCAACAGAGGGGAAGGGGCGGGGCCTCAAGGAAGGGGCTGGGCAGGAGTGTTCAGTTTTGTGCGATTAGAAAGTTGGCAACCCTAATCCATTAAAAAAAAAAATCACTGTTTTAGAACTTCTCTTCAATAGTACTTTATGTCGATTGTCCATTACACAATCCCCAGTATTTTCTTACTTATGAAAAATAAAATCAAGTCATTTTAAATCTATGTTCTATATAGAATAAATTGTTTTTGTCAATTTCTTGTCCCACACTTAACAAGTCCTTGCGACAATCCCCCACAAGTCTTCTCCTGTCGGACATTCACCAGGCTGCTGTGTTTGGGTCCCATCACGTTGGACTCATGTGCTTTAAGCTTCTCTGGGTCTCAACAGGCTCCAGCCTCTCTGGCACACTTCCTTGGAACAGACTTTCTGCTACCCATTCCCAGAATTGGGACCTCAATGAACAGCTGCCCTAGGCCTCCAGGACCAGTGCTGACCTCCTACATCCTCCAAGTAGCTTAACACCATCCTCTCCTAGAGCTCCAAACTGGTGGTTTACCAGATACCTCATCAGGGACACATGATAGCTGAAGCACATAACACACAGGCTTTGTAAAAGGGATTCTTAAAACATCACACTTTACTTTAGTAAGCACAAGAAATATACAGATCAAGACAAAAGAACAAAAACATTTTCCTGCCTCAGTTCCTCACCATTCAAGCGTTCTTTAGACTTTGGTCAGAGTTTTTTAATCTCAACATTGGCCTCAGTTTCAGATTTTAAATCTCTAATTTAATTTTCAGGTGAGTGCCCCATTCAAGATATACAAATGTAAGCTCATTCTAGGGCAAAGTTAATCATAAGTACTCCTTCAACTATATGAATTTTTAAGCTTGCAATAAATTCTTTAGCAGTACAGCAGACCCTTATTGTTTAATGAAAGTTTCGTTTAAAACATTGCTTTCCTCTATTTTAGGCGACTGCCCTGAAATTTCCTGGATTTCATTTAGAGTGAGGTAAATAATTTCTCCCTTTCTAAATTTTAATTTAAGAATTGGCCAGGATTTGCTGACATACACTTCAGGTCCCATTTTCACACCTCAACTACATCAAGTAATCTGTATTGTAAGGCTCTGAATAGAATGACTATCCCATGTTAACAGTCTGCCTTAAAAGGTATGGGATAGCAGTAGCAGCCATCTTAGACCAATGTGCCTTGAGAAAAAAAAAAAAAAAAAACCCTCAAAGGAGTTTGAGAACCTGCAGCTAGAGTTTTAGAAAGAGTAAACTCAGAATTTAGCTTTAACTTACACAAATGAAGCTGAACCCCGCAACTGACTCCAACAATACCGGTTCAGTTTTGGCAGCTTTTTTGGTATATACATATTATAAGAATGGAAGACCGACTAAGCCCAACACATGTAGCAACATCCCTTGGTATACATGGCCTGCAATCATGAGGGCACCAAAATCTTCGGTGATTGTATATTCAGTTTATGTCCATCACTGGTCATCAGACCACCTGGAGCACCATGCCAGAGATCGAGCTGGGTGGCGTTCAATTTGCAGGGAGGCCACGACCATTTGGGATTTACCATGATGATGATTCACAAATGCATGAAGCATGAAACCTTAACTATGGGCATTGCTACCAGTTCAACTATAATACAGAAGAAATTTTAATCACCAGATTACAATTCCGTTTTGGTCCAATACCTTGTGATCATGATTTTTCATCTTAAAGGCAGAACAATGTTATAACTACAATCCAGGTTACTGAATTCCCATTTGCACAAAAAAGGAAGTGCTTGGGAAAAAAATGCCTGAATGTGTAATATTTAATTAGGCAAACACAAAGCTTCTCTAAGTACAGTACTTTTTAAAAGGGAAGTAATTTCTTCACAGGCTTCATAGACTTAAAATTTTTCACTCACTACTAGAAATTGTGTGGGTCAGTCCATCCACAGTAAGGTAACTGAATACGTTCAGTAATGAAATATTAAAGCCTGCATGAGAACTCTGTGCCACCTATTTGTTATCCAAGAGGCATTCTAATTCAGTCCTGCAAGGTAATTACTGCCAAAAAGATAACTATCTCCAAGGTGTAAAAATTCCACCTGCTTGGTTTATGTAAAAAATATTTAGTTAGGCTGCATACACAGTTTTATATCTGCACAAGGATTATGAAATTTCACTGAAAGATCAAATCTGCTTGTAAATAGACAATGTATGGATGCTAATCTATTATTTCAAAAAAATGGAGCCCTCTAGTTAATTGAATGGCAATTTCTTTGTATAAAAAGGTATTAATGCAATTTAACTATGCAGATGAAATATTTTAGCAAGCACACGAGTATTTACTACAGTACTATTATATTGCAACAAAGAACAAAAATACACCGGCTAACATTTTTAGCCAGTTGGAAACAGGAAAAGATGTAACAGTTATGTTTTCTTTTACATCAGAGTACAAACATTTAAATTAACACAAGAAGTGGGTGGTAGCAGAGAGAATTACTGAAAAGATTAAATCCCTAAACATAATTCAGACATAAACTTGTACCTTTGTACACCATGCATGGTTTGGTGTAACACTGCACAGCACAAATACACCTCTACCCTGATATAACGCTGTCCTCGGGAGCCAAAAAATCTTAGCACGTTATAGGTGAAACCGCATTATATCGAACTTGCTTTGACCCGCCGGAGTGCGCAGCCCCACCCCCGGAGCACTGCTTTACTGTGTTATATCGGGTCATGTTATATCAGGGTAGAGGTGTACATCTAAAATCTATTGGTACGTCTCCATCCTAGCTGTTCTGGGAGATTAATGGCCTTCTCTAACTATTGCAGCAGTGTCCAACATTTTCAGTCTTCAAGCTAAACATATTATTTCAAATAGGTCAAGGTACCACTATCAGCAATTGGGGCGGAATCTGTCCTACTCCATGCCAGTGGCACTGAAGGAGAAAAAACTCTGTCAGTCCATTCCCTCAGCATGGAAGAGCCCCCAGGGGACACAAAGCCAGCACAGCCAGACTCCCCCATCTGACAGACCCTGGTGCAGAATGTATGTTGAGGAGGCTAGAGATCAAGGTCCTCTGGCTACTTCCAGCTAGCGCAAGGTCCACTAGACAGACCTCAGCCAGCTGTTACAAGTAAGAGAGTAGTCTGGGGACTGGTCGAACTTGCTCCAGGACTGAGCCAGAGAATCTAGGAGCGGTACCTGGTTGTTGGTTCCCAGTTCATCATCTTTCCTAGCCTGCCATATGGAGCTGTGGGGGGGAGAGGAGCCATCCATTGCATTGCTAAGTGCAACTCCTAGGCTCAGGCAAAGCTAGCTGAGCTCCCATCCTACTGCAATAGGGCTCCCACAGTCTGGCAAGGAAGTAGACAATGGAGCAGCCAGAGCCCCAGCAGCTGCTTCTTGTGCTATTTAGCCGCCCATACCTGTAGCCAGAAGTCATGTCAGCTGCTCAGCAGAGGAGTTAGCTGTGTTAACTTTAGCATAATTAGCAGAAGCCCATGCAGTATAACCCACTTGCAAATTGGCCTAGGACTTTTGTCTTCTCCTTACCCATAAAAGGGATCCATGGGTATATGGATGTTTGATGGATCTCAAAGGGGAGGAAATGATCTTTCCCAACAAACTTTCAACCATAAAACATTATAAATTGACAGCTATATTTTCAAGGTTTTCTTCACAAAGGGCTGAGCATCTTCTTTCAATATGAAAGAAGAGATTAGCCTTAACACTTGCACATTCACAAATATGTGGAGCCCTTTGCAAGACCTTAAGATAGTTCTGCTGCTGTGTTCTGTGTACTGCTTAGCACGCTATCAGGACTGTATAGAAAAGGGGTACTGGACCAAAGTGTGCACTCGTTTACATAGGCATCAACGATTAACACAGTAAGAATAGATTTTAGACTATTGTTTTTCTCTTCTGAAAATTTCATTCACTTATGTTCAAACTAAAGACAAAAGAAATTGGAAAGATTCAATTAAAAAATAAGTTGTCATTTTAAAATAAACTATCAATTGACTTTAATGTAAGAAAAACAGCTATGATGGTCCAACAGCATCCAGTTTACCAGTGTATTTACCACATAGCACTGTCCTATATTACAGAGCTCACAATAAAGACATCCCACCCAAAAAGGGGGGAAAAAAATCAACAGACTGACAATGTATGTCACTTCCATTAGCATTACAATAAGTCTTGCATGTATTAACAGCCAACGTTTAAGTTAATTTTTGCTTTGTTTATGCCAATTCCATAACAATGACTAACATTTTTAATAAAAGACAAATTCTGATAACACATTTGGTTCACATTAGATTCCCTGATTTAAAAAAAAAAAAAAATTTAAATAAAAAGTTTTCTGGCCATCTTTTTACATCATAAAGCAAGAAAAAGGACACAAACCCAAGATTTAAAAAAAAAAAAAAAAAAAATGTAAACAACTAAAAAAAAAAAAACAAAAAAAAAAAAAAAAAAAAAAAAAAAAAAAAAAAAAAAAAAAAAAAAAAAAAAAAAAAGAGGCTTGCACCTTTAAGTTGCAGTGCACAGAAGACAAGTCATAACAGCTACACATTACATACCCCACACCATCCAGTCTGTCACTCAGGGACACCTTGCGAAAGAACACCACAAGAAATGATGGGGATACAGTAACTACCATCAAAATGAATGCATTTTATACTGTTGTGACACATTTTTCTTCCTTCGCTGATCCAAACGGCTATATACTTGTAACTACGGTATTTTGGGTGGGAGACAAGGAAATAATCATGCATCATCAGGACAACTATCTGATGACCTAATAGATGTTAAAGATGAGCCAGATACAGTTCTGTGATAAAATTTGGTTTGGAACAAAAGATTTTGTTCCTTTTTTCTTTTTCTTTTTTTTAATTAAATTTAATTTAAAAAAAAAAAAAGATACTTCTGTTGAAATAGTCATGTTAGTTTCTAGATCTCCATGTATGGGATCTTAGTAATAGATGGTATTCTCTCCTTAATGATAAGATCGACAGTTGTCCCTCTGCCACAGGAATAGAAAATTGTATGAGTACCCTAGATAGATAAACTGCTGATTTCGGCTGGACAAGGGAATATTAAATTAGTATTACTTCTTGCAAGCATCACTAGGAGGCAATATTGTGTCAATGACTACAGACAAAGCATTATAAAAAATAGATGAAAGCATGTGTTTAATCATATGAGCACTGCCATCTTTAAAAACCAACACCAGTAAGAAACTTAAAAATGATATACAGGTATCGTATGTACAACATAAAATAGCACCGCTAACACACACTTAAACAAACAAGCAGAAGAAAAATCCAGAATACTGTTTATAATGGAATCTACCCATTGGATAAGCATGACAAGAAGTTGCATACTTTAACTGATGATGAATAATAGCTTCTGTGGTGGCACATAGATTTTGCCCTCAAGAATGCCCAATATTTCCAGAGGTGAAAGGGAAGAAACATTCCATTTAATCAGTACATAATCTCAGATATAGTCAACAGTTAAACACTTCTGAGTTGCTAGTTACACAACATTTGGAATTTCCCCTTCTGTAATCTATCTTGAATAGCATGGGGGGCGGGGGGAAGGACTGAGATTATAGGTTATAAACCTTTAGCAAGAAGTTCACTTTAAACAGGATGAGAGGGCAGTGACATGGCAGTCTGTGTCACTGAGTGTGAGCCAGATGTAGGGCCCAAATGGAAAGAAGGCACAAAGATGAGGGAAAGACAACAACACTAAGAAAAAAGATAGCCATGGGGTTAGAGAATACATTGCTTTCTCCACTATCACTTTCTACCATTGAATGTTGTAATGTCGCTTGAGGGCTTGAGAGTTTGCAGGAAAAATGCTTGATTTTTGGAGAATACGCACTAACACGCACTAACCACTTGAAAACATACCACTAACATACAATTCTACTGAGGTTTAAGTTTCACTCATTACTTAAGTTTGAAGGTTTACTAAAATATCCTATTATTCCACTAAGTAACAAAAATTCAATACCTGCAAAGCAGCATCAACATGTGTTATTTTAAACAAAGAAAGCCTTTGTACAAAGTCAGAATTCAAGAGCCGCTTTCAAAAGCATGATCAGCCAGTAATTTACTCAAAAACTTTACCTGACTAGAACAATAAGTCAAGCATACTAAAAGCTTTTCATCTGACAATTCAAATTTTGAAAAATGGAGGCAAAAACAAACTATTTGACAAGACTTTTATTAGTGTCTCAAAATGCAGTGCAATTGTGAGACAAAAAATTCTTCTAACATTAGCCTACATGAAATGTTAAACAGTACAGCTCACCTACAACTGTACGTAGTACTTCAGGCATATGCTGCTATAAATTCACTTATGCAAAGGTAAGATCAAGTTGGGCTCTGTCTACATTTTTAAAAGCCAAGATATCATAATAGGCTTATTTTGCCATTTACACGCACAGCTTCGCACGGAGGATGGTTTGGAACCAAAAAGCACCTGGACAGCTCATAGGTTGGATAGGGGGCGAGGGCCAGGCTGTTTGGGAAGGCACAGCCTTCCCTACAGTTTTGCAACCCCAGTGTGGCCCTCGGGCCAAAAAGTTTGCCCACCCCTGCTTTACAGTGTCATCCTGTGTTTGATGTCGTTTGTTTTGTTACTTCCAGAACATAGAGTCTAATTTTCTGGATGGGGTGGACGGGAGCCTGAGATCTCACTTTAATATTAATGTTGTAATTATTTTGTATTTATGGTGGATCTTTCCCTAAGGTTCACCAAAACTAACAGACAACAAGCATTGTAATGGGCATTAAAAAGTCCTTTATTTCTGAAGGCATTTTACAGGGAGCAGCTAATTATTTTAAACTTAGAAAGTACTACCCTATTCACAGATATACTGGCACACCACTTCAGTACTTGAGGGGAAAAAAATCCATTACTGCAGCTTTGTTCATCCGGGTAAGCAATTTTTACAAAATGCGCAACAAAAATCAGATTAGTATCAAATCTTCTGATTAAGTGTGACATCTATCTTCAATACTATCTTGTATCATTGTAGTTTATAACCAAGATAGAACTATAAAAGCCTGTTAAATACAAAACTATAAACTCATTATATAAAGAAAATATGACTAATTTCTCTTTTGACATTAATCTGAAAAAGAAGGGGAACTCATCTGAGTGGTTATGCCATTCTGGAGTTATCCAGATTCTAACAAGTGAAGATAAATGTTTTAACAGAGTGAGAGATTTGAGAGATCAGACACCACTGCACAGAGAACAATGAAGCGTGAACTCCAACTGTTGGGTCAGGAAAGGAGAAACTCATTTTCAAATTTTTTATGATGTGCAAATTTTAAGTCATTAAACATAATATATAATTACTTGCTGCTGATATGAGTCCTAGACTTACAGCCTTTATTCATGTAAGTAATCTATCGTGCAAGTGATCCCACTAGCTTCCATGTGACTCCATTACCTGAGGGACTACTTGTGAGCAATGGCTGCAAGATCAGGACAGTAGTTTTGTTTTATTTTATTTTTTTAAGTGTTTCTGCTCCCACCATTCCTACCAACAATAAATCTTCCCTTTAAAGCAACCTACATTCAAGTATTTAAAGTACAAACATTTTCACCAAGTTGTTCGGTTACTTTACAGTAAGCATAACATGAATATTTTTACACTATTCTACTCTGCATTGTCAAAAATGCTGAAGTGTTTCTTATATTTGAAAAAATTCAAGGTTTGAGCAGATAATTAAAGTAATAATAGACTGGAGTCTTGCTGATGCCTGCTGTTAGGGTTTTAAAAGACATATTTCAATGCTGTCAGGCTACGTTTGTGAAGCCTACCCTGGAAACATTGCCACTTCAAAATTATTTACTTCAAAGTGTGTGGAAATATATTCTCATCCAGCGACTCGTGATCAAATAAATTCCTCATAACCAGATCTGATTTGACAGCAGGTAAAAGAGCTTAGAATATTCAATAGCAATCTAGTTTACAACTCTATCTAAAACATATGAAACACCAAGAATAGCCATTTACATAGTATTTTCTGTGGTACTACAGTTAAGTTTAGCAAGTGTTAGCAAACTATTTTTTCAGCATTTGCCAAAAAACCCACCTTATAAACATTTAGTTACCACTTATCTTTCCTCTGCTTTTTCCTATACTACAATGAAATGGGGGAAGGAGAAGAAGGGATCAAGGTTAGAGTCCAAAAGAAGAGGACATGGAGGCGACAAGAGAAATACAGAGGGCTAGTAAAACAAGAGATGAATCAGGATAATACTAAGTCCCAGAAGTCCAGAAAACATTTTCAACCTCTCCTAATGTTGAATGCATACATTATTTCATACTCCAACTCCCTGTCCCTGCCAAGTACTTTTGATAAAATGATGAACAATTCTCAAGGGTACCACTTGGTAAAATTTTTTACTCTGGCCTTGACAAATGCAATTTTGCCTTGCTCATCTCCATTCAGAATGCTGCTGTAAAGATCAGCTTCCTAGCCCACAGCTTTGACCACATCATCCCTCTCTTTGCCTTCCTCCACTAGACAAAATGGCAATAGATGCACGGACCATTGAAGCACATAATGATATGAAGACACTGTACATCATTAGACAGTTATCAGAAAGAAAAACAAATACCATCCGACCAGGGACACGGTCCAGGGCCGGAGCAGCGGCCAGGAGTCAGCCGCCAGGGCTGAGTCCGAAATACATTTTTTTAGATGAATTTTGGAGGACCTATGCCCCTTTCCCCCCCCCCTTGGGCACACCACTGCATCCAACTAGTTCAAAACTATGAGAGCAACTTAATAATGAAGACATCAGAACAATATGTGGAAGCAACATACACTAGTTAATGAATATTTTTATAAAATGTTGTCAAATCTCTCCTCTGAAAAAGAGGCACACAAAGTAAAGATAGAAAGTGCGTGGCAAAGTTCAGATTCTTTGGGAGATTCTTTGTATACCGCTATGTCCTACTGCAAATTGTCTGCATATGTCCTAAACATTTTTAGTGGCTATTCTATTTTGACATGCCACTGAATGTATGCAATACAGCAAAGATATTATAAAATGTAAATGGTGCTTTACAAAACACAACAGCTCAAATATGGCTTTTCGTTGTAGAACCTGTCCTACTGAGACAAGGAACACTGACAAGTATGGAGCAAGGGTAATCACTTTTTATATGGGGCAGGGAAGGGGAAGTGGAGACCAGATGAAACAGGACACCAAGGCTGGATCACTGAAAAAAAATATTCAAACAAGGACTGAACTTAAATGTGGAAAACACTAAAATACAGCTAATCATCTGACTTAAATTGATCAGACAGAAGAATTTAAGGCTTAAAATGTATTTGCTTGATGCAGATGCTCTATTTCTCAATTCAGGTACTAGTGGTCTCTGACCAGTCCCTTTTTATTTTAAAGAATTACATAATATAGGTCAGGAGTAGCACGTGTTCAGCTAAGTATTCAGCATTATCCAGAGTGCTTTGCAGAGTAATTCAACCAAGTTAAACTTATAATGGGTGATGAAATAGTAATAAAAATAATCAAGATGTAGAGAATGAAACATCAAGTCCAAAGTGAGTGGGAAAGGGGTGTTAGTTAAAAGGTATGTGATGCAGTACATTTCACAGCTTTGTGCACTGCTGAGCAAGCAGAAGGCAATGGAGGGTGACCAAGTGCACAGAGGAAAAGCACCAGCATTATATATATCGTTAACAGGTTCTTCCAGTGTTCAAAGCATACCACAAAGCTCACATCTCAGAGCAGCAGCTAGGCAGGAAACAGAAAGTGCTTTGATTCAGGTGGTAGACACTACATTGTTTGACTACAGGAGATATCATTTAGAGCAGTGGTTCTCAACCAGGGGTTCGGGGCCCACTGGGAGGCCCCGAGCAGTATTCAGCCAAGCAGGGCTGGCATTAGACATGCTGGGGGTCCATGGCAGAAAACTGAAGCCCCACCACCTGGGGCTGAAGCCCGGGGCTCCAAGTCCCGCCAACCAGGGCTGAAGCCGAAGCCTGAGCAACTTGGCTTCACGGGGCCCCCTGTGGCGTGAAGCTCCAGGCAATTGCCCTGCTTGCTACCCCCTAATGCTGACCCTGGGTTTTATATGCAGAAAAACATTTGTGGTAGAGATGGGCTGTGGAATTTTTATAGCATATTGGGAGGGGAGGAGGAAGGCTCAGAAAGAAAAAGGTTGAGAACCTCTCATTTAGAGAAATGTAATGCTAAATTCAAATATCCAGAAGACCAGCATCTTTTTTATTGTTTTTCCAACCAGTGTTTTATGCGAATCTCTGCCCTAGGAAATGAGCATTGAGACTCAAAGTACATAAGAGCTCGAAAATATTTTCCCTCACCCCACGCAGACACCCACATACTTTGTTTTTGCAGCTTGCCTGGAACAAATGTTTTAGCACATTTAAGGTGTTCCTCTAAATATTTAAAAATAAAGTCAACTACCACCTAGTTCATCTTCTGTTCAGACATCTTCATGCTTAAAAATTTTCTTTCTACTTATACTCAAGATATTAAAGAGCAACTGATGTTTCACAGAAACCTTTAACACATTGTGCCTATACACTTAGACTACCTACACCTTTCTTCCCTCTGCCCCTATTAGTAGGAATCTGGCAATTTCTTACTTAAGAATTCCCCAGCTTTTACTTTTTATAAAACACCTTTCGACCAAGAATCTCAAAATGCTTTAGCATTAAGCCTCACAGCACACCTGTCAAGGTAGGTAAACAAGAGGCTAAATGATTTTTCTAAAGCTACACAGCAAGTCAGCAGCTTTGCTGAGATTAGAAGCTCAATCCAAATAAGACCAAGGTGATGTTGGCTTTGGGAAAGCCAACCAAAAATATGGAGAAGACTATCTGTCCTCCTTATTGAGGGTGTCTGCAGTTTGTTACCAGAGTTTGCAATTTGAAGATGCTGTTGGATCCCCAGCTGCTTTATTAGGATTGTATAGAATCAGTGTCAAGGAATTCATCTCACCTCAGTCCCCATTTCATTTGGAGTCTGTGGCCATTTCTTTCAGACACAGACCTTGCTACCACGATTCAGGCCTCTATCACTCAAGACTAAATAACTGCAATGTGCTGTACCAGACACGATGGCCTAAGACAACCCAGAAACAAGCTGGAGCAGAACACAGCAGCCCACTTATTACGCAACATAACTTGGCACAAGCATGACACCTGTGCCACAGAACGTGCACTAGCTGTCTGCTGGTTACCAAGCGGAAACTAAGCTGTTGGTTTTGACCTATACAATTAAATGGCTTGAGACCTGCCTGTTAAGAAGCACTCTCTCCAACATGCCATACTGTCACAGTTGCTATAAGCAGGGGCACCGAAGCAAGAGAGGGGCTGGCGGCAGGGTATTGTTTCAAGCCTATTACCCATCTGTCTGAAAGGGCCAGGCTTCTACAGCTATCAGGACACAATGCAAGTTTTATTTATTCTGGCTTTCGGGGAAGTAGATTTGTTGGCAACACTCCTGATTTTATGACTCTTATGATATTTGATACTTTTCTGAAGTGCCAGATCTGAGGTCCTGTGATTACATGAGATTGTCAAGATTTTGTTTATTTTTTAAAAGCGAGTTTCTAGCCTTCGTGCTTGCAGATAAACGCTGAAAAAACATGAACCCTAAAGACTCAAAAAAACAGAAAGCAGATAAAAAGATCTCAACTTAAAAAAAAAAAAAAAAAAATTATGATTTTAAAGCCACTCATGATTTTTGATCACCTGGCGTTGGCAAAAGTAGAGAAGGACTTCATGGGATCGATGTTTGTGGAAGTAGGGAACTTTGATCTTTAATTTACAATTTAGTAAAAGCTTACTCAGAAGTTAGTTATTTTGCTTTATCAAGTTAAAAGGATGTTTTATGGATTACATTATTTTAAAATAGGTGTTAAAATAGCCAAGGCAAAATAACATCTTTTTGGTCCCCTACTGTTGAGGAGGTGCTTAAATGTACATGTTGTGTTGACAAGAATTAGAGTTTGTTATTACAGCACTGCTCACTGAAATGGCAATATGCAATAAAAATATTGATCTGATTTTTAGAAGTTATGTCAAGTGACTCCTATTACTTTAGCCCTGCCTTCTCTCAGTGTAAGAAAAATTATATTGTTATCAAAATGATGAACAAATGGACATTGACGAGAGAACTGTATGGATACCTGATGAAGTGGATAATATTAGATTAAGAAAAAAAAAAATATCTAAGTACTAAATTCTTTCCTGAATTAAGCCTTCCAAGTTTATCAGCACAAGTATTTTATTCCCTCTGCATCTATGATGAATGAAATCAATACTTTTACCTCTTCATTCAGCAAACTCACTTTGGAACATTATATATATGCAATGCAACAGACCTCTTCGCTATCCAAAAGGCATCAATACTGCAGTACACATTTTTATGAGTTTTCAGAGGGAAATTTTTTTTTTCTGAAAGGACAAGATAAGACAAAACAAGACTTGACAACTCAAAGTAACTGAAATATATGTACACTTTGACTCTAGTTTTCCAAGTGCTGGATGCAAGAGCTCCACAACTGAGCTGGATTATGGTTTGAATCTGCAGAGTTAGGCAACACCAGCACTACACAGCTCTGTACACAAATACAATTCTGAAAACTACTAAACAGACACAGGTTATACAGGAAACATTTTCCCAGACTAACTGACATTAATTGTTTTTTAAATCTTACGATTGTTGATCAAACAACTGAAGCGTCATCCTTCTCTAAAAAGTGACTTTGTCAGGTTCCATGCTCAAGGCACGTAACTAATTCTATGTATGAACTCAGGATATGTCTACACTTAAAACGCTACAGTGCTTCAGCTGCAGTGCTGCTGCTCTGCTTCAGTGTAGGCACTACCTACACCAATGGGAGAGGTTATCCCATTAGCAAAGGTAATCCACCTCTCCGAGAGGCAGCAGCTAGATCAATGGAAGAATTCTTTTACCTACCTCGCACTGTCTATAACCAGGGGGTAAGGCGGTATATCTACTTCTCTTGGGATGTGGATTTTTCCACACCCCTGAGAGATACAGCTATAGCAATATAAATTCGTGGTGTAGACCAGCCCTGACTCCGGGTTCTGACAATCAATCTAGGCTCTTTCCATCATATACACCATCACCATTACCAATGAGAAAGGCTCAGCAGGCTAAGCTCTGTCCCCTCTTACACCTGTACAACATTACTGTTTGCAGATTAAGCCCTCAGTAAAATTATCTATCTATCTATAAATTGGTTTGTGCATGTTTATTGTATGTGTGTGATGAGAGCATCGTTTAAAGAAATGGAATTGCACAGATGTAGCTGAGAGCTCAATTTGTCATGCAAACCCTGTGATACTGGTGATACTGGAGGTGTTAAAAAAAAAAAATCCACTTGATTGTCAAAACCCAGCACGATTTTGCAGGGCTGACTGTTAGACAAAAATCATTTCTATTTACTTGTAAACAGAGCAAATTTTATATGGAAACCAGTGATATAATGAATGTGGAACTATATAATACCTTTATATACATACACTTGGTTACATTGGTGGATAGAATGCCATTCCAACGTTTTTGTACTGCATTATACCCTTAAATTGGGGAGGTAGGAGGACTTCCAAGGTGACAAGGAATTTTAAAAAGACTCTACTAAGGATAATTGGACACACCTGTGAAACTCTACTGACTAAAGTGAGATTGCACAGGTGTATGTGGCAGAACTTGACCCACAGAATCTTCATACTAGTGAAGATGCAGAAGGAGGCAAGCACCCCAAAGAGTTAGCCAGGCTAGGAGATAGTCTACAAATAAGTATTTTTGCCTCAGCAAATCTGACCTGGAACTATCCAGATGGCCACGGTGCCATTTTTTATTCTCACAAAGCGTGTGGGTGGAATACAGAGGGAAAGATAGGGACAAGACTAATCCTGCAAATTTTAAGAGATTTCATGGTCAAGCACTCAAGAGCCAAAAATACCAAAGTGAAGGTTGCACATATAGCTATAACTCTCCTGTCTTGGATCTACAGAAACCGTATTTTAAGTACTCATGGTATTTCTCAAGTACAATACAGTTTTTCCTATAGTTTCAACAGGAGTAGCACCCTGTATAAACAAGAGTTCATAACACAGTATCTGAAAGTAACTGGCAGGTATGCAATAAAACACTTAAGAAACTATTACCGATGCAGTATAGTAAAACAGGGTAGTAGTAATAATATGAATAATACCTAGCACTTATATAGCACTTTCCATTAGTAGATCTCAAAGCATTTTAAGAAGGAGGTCAGTATCATTATCCCCATTTTACAGATCGGGAAACTGAGGCACAGAGGGGAAGTGAATAGCGTGTCTGTTCGCATATAATCAAGATTAATATTATGAATTCTTAATACCCAAGTAACTATCAGTCACGGGCCTAAATCATGCACTCCATACTCAAACAGATCTCCCAATGACACAGAATTGAGTCTGCTGTGAATATACCACTCAAGAAACCCACTTGTAATTATATGGAAAAATTCAGGTTTCACTTTGCCTTATTTGTGAAGATCAAGATATACTTAACTTTACAAATAAATTCTTGACAAGTTGTCCTGGAGATATATGTATGTATGTGTACGTATATTATAAACACATTCTCCAGTAATACAGAAATGAGATTCAAGAAGCCTCTGCTAAATGCTTCCAATACCTCATCAATACATAAAAACTTTACAAACTAAGGCCGCCAAACATGCAAACATCTTCATATTCGAGTAACATTACACACAAGTAGCCTCATTAGATTCAATGGGAGTACTCATGTGCATATTTCTAAAATTGGCACCTAGATTTGTAACAATGGACATATTTTTGCTTCATATGTAAATAAATAGTGATAATTTGTTGCCTGCAATGCTTATTTAAATAACTTTATTGGCTTTAGTTGGTTAGATAGCATCTAAGTACAGGTAGTTGAGTATTACAATTATCATCTAACTTCCAGCCAGCTATAGAAGCCTGCTAGCAACAGTGTCAGAGATAAATTAAAGAACAGGTCAAACCATCACACTTACCAGAACTACCTAATAGTCTATTTCCTCACACAGTTTCATTCATGTACCATATTTCACCTGGATTTGAAACCAAATTCTAAGAGTTGTGTTCAGTCTTCTATTCCCAGTTCCGCTCTTGGCTTTTATACTGACTCATCCATCACTGTGTAAATCTACATTGAGATTCATAATCTCTTTGATTTACCGTTACGTAATTTGATTACTATGCAAAAATCCTTACCTAGTAGAGTCACACTGGGAGAGGCCAAGCTGGATTCAAATATTTTAGTTCTCTCATAGCTATAACTTGCTTGTACTTACTTGCATGAAACCAAGGCGCACATAGTTGTAGACACTCTTTCCTCATCATCTAGGAGATAAGTTGTCACTTGCATTGCACAACTATACCCGTTGGTAACATCCAAGTGAATTAAACGGAAGGGTGTAATAGCACGCCAAGCTTGCGCCCACTAGCTACTGTAAGTGGTTACAAATGTGTCAGTGGTAGAAGACTTGCCCTTACTTTACCCACCCTCAGAAAGCTAGCACTGCATCCAGAGTTGCGTGTGGGGGATTTTTTTTTTTTTTTAACCACTTAAAACTTGTTACATTGACTACCATCTTAGATTTGTACAATGCATCTTCTTTTGTTCATTTTGTTTCTAATGGCTTTTCAGAAAAGTCCACTGTGCTAGCAGAGTGTCACACAGACAGACATGGAAACATAAAGGCTGCAGAACATTATGGGGCTGATACTAAAATGGTGTAAGTTGTCCTAGCACCTGTCCTGGTTGCAAAGATAGCTGCATCTTTGTCCCAGAGCAAACTCACTTCAGGTGTCAGGCCTTGTGCTTACCTCTTCTGGAGTGGAGTTCTACAATTCTCCCACTCTGAGACCAGACTCTGGGCTACAGTAATCTGTGCATCAAACTATGCTTACCTAGCAGGTCCAACTGAGTTTGGTGCCTGTGGTCCTTTCCTTCAGGAATTTGTGATTAGTGGTGAATATAGTGATCAGATGGCCTTCTTAAGTCAAAATATTGTTTAATTTTTCATAGTCAGAACACCACATTTAGAGTAAAAGGATTTTAAAACAAACTGTGTATGCATGTGTGTCTGTGTCTTACCTAAAGTTCACCATCCTGTGAAGGTGTCCTAGCTTCTTCAACACTGCAGCAGGTGCCTGTCTTAGTCTGCTTCCCCAAAGAGCTCCTCAACAACTACTTCCCCTCTGGAAATAAAGAATCTCTTTTTATCCAGAGAATGTTCCTTGGGTTGTAACTTCCTAGGTTTTGGGCCCTGCTCATCATAAACCAGTTCAGTGAACTCTGCAAGTCATGACAGAGTCCTCAGGGTTAAGGCTCTGCCACGGTCCCATAACAACCCTAAACCCGCTGTGGGGTGGTTTACCTTGAGCTGTTCTTCCTGCTCGCTTGTTTTCCATACAGCCCACTGTTAAACGAAACCAATATATTCATATAGTGAACATCCCAATAGCAAGGTCAACCTACAGTATTCATAAGTTACTACAGAAGAGCTCCATATCCATCACAGCTCCAAAGAAGTCGATGGAACTATGACAATTTACATCAGCTGAAGATATACCTCTAAGTTTTCTCTAGTGTGTCATAAGCAGAAGAACGTCTGTGCTAAGTAAGGGAGAATCAAAAACTGTAAGAGATTAAGACAGACCAGTTGGGTGGAAACCACCACCACATACAAGTGTGACTTTTTAATAACTCATAGCTCAAAAATGGCTTATCTGCCAAAAGATAACCTCCTTTGGTATTCCAGTATCTCTGAACAAAATACGATTACACATTTCCTCCAAAATTTTCTATACACAAAAATTAAAAGACTCAGACTTTAAGGCCAGAAGGGACCATCATGACTATCTAGTCTGACCTTCCTGCACATTGCAGGCCACAGAGCCTCACCCACCCACTCCTGTAATAGACCCATAACCTCATGTCTGGTATGAAAGAGGTCTGACCGAGACATTTTTGGTAAGGTAAAGTATGAAAAATAGAGGCTTATTCTGTTAATATCTTCTCAACCATAATTATAGCATAGTTACATTCTAATAAAAGTTGCCTAAAGACAGGAAGATAACTAGCAATCTGAAGTGTTTTGGGTTTTTTTTAATACACTGGCTGATCTGTACACCCACCCACAGCACACTATCTCCCAAGGTAGGAGTGCTATTAGACACAGTAAGATCACTCACAGAACAGGTGTAGCTAATTACACAGTTCTAGCAAAGCGTCAAGGAAAGGCTCCATGAAGAAAGAATTTGCCAATCAGTATATATTTAATAAATGCTGCCCTCAAGAAATAAAAATTAAGTCACAGTGTGTTTCTACAGAGACCCATGCATGGAGTTCGCCCTAAATCTGCTGAACGAACATGATGCACAGTAATGTTTCTGTGGGACAACGGAGAATGCATCATCCCTGCTGTGGATTGTATGAGTTAACCCCACGTTCAGCTACTTCCATCTATATTTAATCATTTCTGCAAACACTTTTGTGTTTCTTCCTCTCTGCAAAGTCACTTCTAAATTAAAACGTGAATTAATCAGGCACACTGTGTATGCCAACTTGTGTAGCGCCTTTCAAGATTTAATCCTTTCTATATTCAAGACCTTCAGCCATATCTGCACTGCAAATAACTGTGCTAAGTAGTTCCTGGTTAAGACATGCTTACCATTTAAAATATGGATGGACCGTAACAGTTGTGTTACCAGGTCACAAAATCAGGCTTAGGCCTCTCGAAGACATGGGTAGGCTTTATGTAAATAGCACACAAAGTGTAACCCGGTCAAGGGTTTGTAGGGTAGACGGGAGCCTTAGTTTTATTTGGGTCTCTGTTCGAGTAGGATATCATCATTACATTCTTTCAAAGTGCAGAGGGCAGGTTTTATGGGAGAATTTCTTTCAACTAGATATTTAAACTCCGATAGTTGGGATCAGTAGCTCAAACAAACTAAAAAACTTAAAAGTAAATGGCCTCATTTTAGATGGAGATTTTTTTCATCTATTTTTCCCTCCTCACAGTCCTGCAATTTTGGGGGATTAGTCTCACCAGTCCACTCCTCCCCATCCTCTCATTGTCTCCCCATCACTCCCCCATGCACTCAGCTGTCAGCTTTTCTGACTGTATCACAAGTCACAGAACATTTAGTATATTTCCTAAAGCCCCAGCGTCTGAAGTCATGAAAATCTCCATTTATTAATAAAATTAAAAATAAAAGGTGTACCCTTCATGGTGGTGAAGAAGAGTTGGAAAACATGACCCTTAAATGCTCAAAATCCAGACGAGTAACAAAAAGAACCCAATTTTATTTTTAAATTCATTTTGAGGCCTGACTCATGATCTTTGAATAGATTCTAAAACCAGGAAAGACAACTGTAATCATATAGGCAGACCTCCTGCACAATACATACCACAGAACTTCTCTGAATTAATTCTTGTTTGACCTAGAGCATATATCTTTCAAACAAAATACAATCTTGATTTAAAAATTGCCAGTGATGGAGAATCCACCACAGCGCTTGGTAAATTGTTCCAATGATTAATTAACCTATTAAAAACTTATGCTTTATTTCTAGCCTGAACTTGTCTATTTCTAGCCACTGGATCTTGTTATACATTTGTCTGCTAGACTGAAGAACCCGTTATGAAATATTTGTTCCCCCATGTAGGTACTTACAAATAGTGATCAAGTCACCCCTTAATCCCGTACCTGAGGCACTTGACCAAACAAAAAGAAGAGATCTCAGAATCTAAATAATAAAAAGTGGCACTGCTTTTAAAACTGGACTGAATAAAGAAGTTTTTAGGTGTTGAGGCAAATATCACTAGGAAAAGTGGAAAGATTTCTTTACGGATGGACAAGCCCTAAAACAGATATAGCTGATATATTTTTAAAAATATACAATATGAATTTATACAGATTGCTTACTTTTTCAATAAACACTTTCAGATAAAAAAGGAACCAACAAAGTTATATGTATTAGTAAACTTTGTAAGCAGGCTTGAAGTTTCAGCAAACAAGATTATGTCTAGAATATATTAATCTCATGACTATGTTTTAGAGGACAAGCCACATAAAGCTATTGAGCTATGGAGCGTAGACTGTCAATAATGGAATGAGATAATATAGACGATAAATATTGGCTGAAATACTAACCAAGTAGTACAATTTCAGTACTTTTTAATTTACAGAATGCATGTCTCTCTATCTCTACATAATAAAATACATAATATTGCCCCAGATATCTTATGAAATGCAAGACAGCCAGGTTCTCTTTCATATAGAGGATATGGAACTGCTGGGTAGTAGAAAGGTCTGGAAAATAATCCTGAAAGAAATAAAAAAATAATACTAGAGCGATTAAGTTCTGTTAAAGTTCTAAACAAGTGTATTAGTAGTTGGCCTGCTAAAAAGACAAACTAGGAACAAGGAAGCTACTCTTATTCTTGCTCTTCATAGCAAAAAAAAGGCAATCTTTAATTTGTGGGCCCAGGAAACTATTCCTACTGTAGCTCACTGGAATAAACTATTAATAGAGTATCTTATAATGGAAGGTCTAACAACTTTTGTGAAAACAGTTCCAGACAAATTTTTTAACAAAACGTTAAATAGTATACCTTGCATGGGAAACCAATCCAGTAGAAATACTGAAACCATTGAGATACTTTGATATATAGATGCAGTAAGCCTACACTTATAGGATAGTCAGGAAGGATATACACAGAGGATAATAATTGAATTACATCCCTTTCAGCCCCCTTAGCTTTCCTTTTGCTCTATTCTCCTGAGACTCCTCCCCTCCCCATTTCACTCCCAAGAAAACATTCACCTTCCTCCCCCTCCTTCCCCCGAAAAAGTTAATATGAATGGTTACATAAGCACACACACATACACACCCCTATGCTAAGGTTGTGTTTAAATAATCTTGAATAAAATAAAATGTTAACGATAACACAATATGGTCAATAGATAACAATATATGGTAAGATACAATATGTTGCTTATATTATTAATTCTGTATTAAGATATGTACCTACATATGTTAAAACAATATTACTGTACTGTCTTATTGTAAATGACCCAAAACATCAAATAAAGTCTCTTCTCCCCACCCCCCAAAAAGTCACCTCTTTAACCTTCTCGTTGTTAAACTAAATAGATTGAGCTCCTCTGAGTCTATCACTGTAAGGCATGTTTTCTACTCCTTTAATTATTCTCGTGGCTCTTCTCTGAACCCGCTCGTTTATCAACATTCTTCTTCAATTGTGCATGCCAGAACTAGACAGAGTATTCCAGCAACAGCTGCAAATACTGCACTTGAGGATATTTATTATTTGTGTTAGCATCGCACCTGGGAGCCCCGGTCACGGACGAGATTCCCATTGTGCAAGGTGCTGAACCAACACAGAACAAAACATTTGCTACACATCTCTCCCCATCTTCCTCACGGAGAGCCACTAGAGAGATTTTTGCTGTCACAGCAGTGTGGGGGAGTGGTCTTCCAAGCTAGTCTCTGCCTGCAAAGAAGCTAAAGGCTGAGCAGGAGCAGAGGTGAAGTTCCCACTGTCAGAAAGCCAATTTCCCCATCTGCTCCATGCCGGTTATGCTTTTGCAGAATAGAGAAGGCAGGGCCTGCCCAAGTTCTGCTGCAATTGAACTAGAGTCTCCCCACCTCACTGTTGGGTCTTTTATTCTAGAATTTATACAGTGCCCATCACCATGGTATCAGAGCATCTCCATTCTACAAAGCGCTGACCCCTAAGACCGTTGCCTAATAGCTAGATCCTTGTTTATGTTCCTTGTTCTAATTCACTGTGTTTCCTTGGACAAGTCCCTGAACTGCCATGTTTCTGTTTCCTGCATCTGTAAATACAGGATAAATACCTTCCTCTCATGCATGGCATGGGGCATTGACTGGGGTTTGTTAAGTGCTTTGCAATCCTCAGAATAAAGACAGTGTCCAGATGCAAGTTAGTATTGTTAGTTTCAGGAAGGCAGGCTATGAAACTGCTACCCTGAAGTCCAAATTGAGGTCTGATCTCACGCTGAGTGCAGACAGTACAAATACCCCTCTCTCTCAACCTGGTCACCAGCAGCCCACCTGTAAAATGGGATTCTGTCACATGTGGAAAAAACAAAGCTGTGGGTGCAAATGAAAAGCTTCACACATCATGCAGCCAACTCAGGGACTAACGTAGGTACCCTAGTAGCAGATTAAATTTATATGTTCACATTTGTAATAAAGCTTGAGTTTGTTTTTTTTTAATTGTAGTTTGTTTGAACAATCTAGAGGGTTGTGGGTTTGTCCAAGAGTCTTGCAACACTGAACTGTAGTTATCTAGAAAAACTATTTTTCCATGGCTCATTCTATGGTGGAGGTTCATATAGTTAGTAAGACTGCTGGATGCTGAAGCCCGATCTATAGATTATGTATTAATGATATGGATTACTTAAGAATTCCGTTATCACTCAGATGTTACAGGTTCTTGTCCCAAGATCAAGCCCAGTATTATTAAAATTATTGTTTAGTTGGATTACTTGCATTACTGCTGAAGAAAAAAAAAATGCTAAAACTAGCTCTATGGACAATAATGGTAATCTCAGCACAATTTCCTCTCGTTCGCCAAATAAAAAAAGCAAATGTATGGCCCTTTAATTGCTTCTTTATGATGTAGACAGATTATCTCAAAATCTTGTTTTTAAGACTAGAAATATCAGGCCCTCTTAAGGTCCTTCAGCAAATATGGAAAAGAGCTAAACAGTTCTGGCACATGAAAGTGTAAACTGAGCTGCAGCTGAGGCTATGTTTATACTACGCAGCTTTTGGCAACACGGCTGTGCCGCCACAGCTATGCTACTAAAAGGTGCACAGTGTAGCCGCTGTTTGTCGGCAGGAGCAAGTTCTCCGGTCACGAGTGGTGTTAGCTTTGTCGACAGGAGAGCGCTCCTGCTGACAAAACCCTGTTCACACCAGCGCTTGTCAGCAAAACTTTTGTCTTTCGTGGGTGGAGAAGAGGAAGAGGAGAAGAGCGGGTTAACACCTATGAATGACAAAAGTTGTGTCTTTCACTTGCCAGTGTAGACAAAGCCTTAAGTGTAAGAATCAGTCTCTTCAGCACTCACACCACTGAGAGGACAGAAGCTCAGGTTACGTCTTTGTGTGGCATCACCAAGAGTCCTCCAAAGTTCTTGACAAGACCTTCAAGCAAAGAAAGGGAAGTACTAAATCCTTCCAATGTTAAAGACAAAATGGAAAAGAGTGGTTTACATGAATGTTGAGACAGTGCTATATATTTAAGAGAAGGTGGTAATAAAGCAAAATATTTTCATTTTTAAATAACCCCACTGAAAATAATCAAGAACTTGGTAGTAGAGCTGGCTGGGAAATGGTTTTCCCATCCTGTGAGAATTTTCACAATTTTGAAAAGTTTCCCATTTCACTTTAGGACAAAACTAAGATATTTCAAAGTTGGTGGTGTAAGAACAGAGAAAGACACCTCACCCCACAGAGCCAACCGTCCAGCGGTTATGGCACTCACCAGAGATGAAGGAGACATGGGAGAACCAGGTTCACGTCCCTGATCTCCCTGATTCAGATCAGGGACTTGAAACTATGTCTCCCACATGAGTGCCCTAACAACCAAGCTACAGAGTTAATCTCTTTCTAGCCCAATGAATATTTATATAGACTGAAACAGTTCCAAACAGAAGAGACCCACGCGCTGGAGTAGCCAACAGCCTCATGATTAGGGTAAGATCCAGATTCACAAGTGTTCTGAACAAGGCTGAGCAGGCACTTAAACTTGGCTTGCCCATGTCATCTGCATCTCGGATGAGTGCCATATCCATTGGACTATGACTATTATTGGGTGGATCTCCCTGATTTTGAATAGCAATTATACCCTGGACCAGAGACACCTTCCCAATGAAAGCTTCATGGAAAATGCCCCTTTTCCAGGAAAAGTGTTCAGGTTGATGAATCGGCATTTGCCGACACAAAAGTATCTTGTTGTTAAATTCCAGCTCTACCTAGCAGTGAGCATGTATTTCATCTCTATCTATGACTCTTAATTCACTTTCCAATAATTATGCCGTTCATCTTTGAGCAGAAGAGGTGTTCAGGACGCGCTGCAATGGTGCATGCTCCATCGGTGCCAAAGACTAAAAACGTATTACTAAAACAATGCAAGGACCTGTATAATTGGTGTCTCCCACAGACACCTAACCTGTCCATAACAGATGGAGTTTTTATTTTTAAGGAAGTGGGGGAAGAAATAAAGGAAAGGCAAAATACCACCACTCCACTTGGTTAGGGAAGAGTGGTATGCCCTGGTGTCAATCATGTAACATCTCCATTGAAAATACTTCAGAGTAGATCATTCATATTTTTTTAAAAGACTTATGTCACACTCCAGCACAGCAAAACATGTACATTATTCATATTTAAGGATACTAGGATGTTTAAGAGTAGCATAAGCTACAGCCAACAATGCTGCATTAAGAGATGGCAATTTGGAATGACATAGGTATGTACCTACTAGAGCGTTATGCATGCCAGATGACAAATCTACAAAAAACAGTTTACAAACAAATCTATTTTCTGGGGGCTTTTGCTCCACAATATCAATGGCTTCATGACAGACTCTTGGTTTTCCAGAAATCCATCTACTCTTGTTCACATTTCTCACATGAAGTCACAATGATTTTCAAAGCAACTGATTTTTATACTGGAACAGACACAGAGGATGTTCAGACAATATTCTGTATAAATCTATTTCACCTCCCCTCCCTTCGCCCGCCCCCCCCCATTCCCCTTCTTCCAGCACCTCAGCTTAACCCTTTGCTGAAGCACAGGCCAGAGCTGTCTTGCAGTGCTTTCTAAAAAGGTTACACAAAGTTCAACCTCAGGGTTGTTGAATGTAAAACCCGGATAAATGGATGTTCATAGTTCCCAGTCAAAAGAGAGAGCACCATACAGTTCTTAGTAGAACAAAGATTTAATGCATATAAAACACATTGTAAATAGTATAAAATGTTGTAAATAGCATTTGGAATACTAATAATAACTTTTAAACAAAATCTATTAGATAGAAGAATCAATTGGTGTAGCTTATACAGACTTCCCCCTTTTGTTTCTCTTTTATGTGCGTATATTTTCAAATATAAGGTTTCAGCACAGCATTTTTATACATTAGCACACATATCAAAACACATTTCCCTCTGATCCTTTCTCAGAGATGATTTCTGAGACTTTAGAGGTAACTATATTATGTAGTGTGTGTCACCTGGACTCTTTGGAGCTGAGAAATGACAGCCTCTTGGTCCTTTCAAACACTTCAGCACCCTGTCCGCAAACGAACAGTCTGGGGAGCTCCACAACTAGCGGCCACTCAGCCCTGGAATTAATAGCTGACTGGTCCTCTCAATTGCAGGGTACCATATCTCCTCATAAGCCTGGCTAAGTCAGGCAAGAATTCACAAAGTGCTACCCCATTCTCTCTAAAACAGAATCCCAGTTTAGAGCAGAGTGCTAATAACAAAACAAATTCCACAGGCAGTTCCATAAAACACACTGTGGTGGACCAAATATCACTCTAGTGGAGGGTTTCCCTAGTAAATAAAGCTGAAATAGAACTCACCTGTATCCAAAGTGGTACAGGGCCTGGGACCCAGCCCTCAAAGCAAACACAATGCTTGGTCCTGTGTCAATCTATACAGGCCTATTTTTAACTCCTCTATTTATAACCTTTCCCCAATCCCCTGGCTCTCTGACTGTCTCAACTCTCAGAGGATAACTAAGGTATGACCTGGCAGGTGGGTTGCTCACAATGAAAACTTCCTGTACAGCCTCAGAACAATTAATGAACATATCTACTAACTACCATACCCTGTTCTGGGTCTTTCTAGCTGAGTTGTCCTGCCCTGCCCTCTGGACCTGTGCAAAAAGAGTAGTCAGCTAAGATCCATGTCTCCTCCTCACAGCTTCTCTTCCCCCTCCTGGAAAAACTAAGGCTATGTCTACACATAAACCACTACAGCAGTACAGCTGCAACACTTCAGCGTAGACATTCATTACAGTGACGGGAGGGATTCTCCCATAGCTGTAGTTAATCCACCTCCCCGAGAGGTGGTAGCTAGGTCATCGGAAGAATTTTTCGATCAACTTAGCATTGTCAACACCAGGGGTTAGGTCTGCTTCATTACACTGCTCCAAGGTGTGGATTTTTTTCACACCCCTGAGCAACATAGCTGGGTCCACCTAACTTTTTAGTGTAGATGTGGCTTAAGTCAAATGCTACAGTATAGAACATGTGGGTTACAATATCATGAACAGAGGAGTGGCTCTTCAGGTGATCAGTAAGCAGCAGAAGATAGAGCTGTTTCTTAGTACAGTAGTTTTTCTTCTGTGTCCTTAATTACACAGAACAAGGGACTTAAGATACAGGAATCATGCCAACTGGGGGGTGGGGAGAAGCTGTTTCCAAAGAATATATTTTATTGAGTATAAGCAACTCTAAGAAGTCAGTTTAAGTTTTCAGTAGAAACCCAGTCATTTTGGGGTTTTAATAATCTTGAAAATAGAACTCAAATCAGACTGATATCTGAATACCAAGTCTCAGTTACAGATAATACATTTTTTTACTTTACAACGGTAATTTACCAATTTTCTCATGTAAAAGTTCAATTTAGCATGGTAACAAGGACTGGGTTTGTATATTTGGGAGAAGGTGGCTTTTTCAGAAGCTTTTTTATAATATTTCTTTCTTTGGCTAAAATGGTTAAACAGTTATTCTTACTGTGAAGTACTGCACTCCTGCTGAAAGGCTGCTATAGCACTCTGACAAGCAGGAGTGTTCCCAGTTATCCAAGTGATTCAGGAACTCGTAGTAGAATCAATAGCAATTAGCTTCAAATTCAATGATGAGCTCACATTGTATGTAAGTTCAAATCTCCAGCAATTCAGTCTAAGTCTGAAAATTGATTCGCCTATAAACTACTTCTTTCTTGTTGAAAGAAAGACAAGTATTCAGAAAAAATGACTACTCATTGTTGATGTTTGGTACCATTTGTTTTAATAAGTTTAACAAAACAAACTATAAACAACTATGATCCCCTGCTCCTAGCCACTTTCTGGCAGAGAGATGAGCCAGTGCACAGGAGATGGAGAAGCATGGTGAAAAAGAAAATGGGGCAAGCACTGCCTCTCTGGCATTCATTCCTTTCCCTTCAGCCCCACAGAAGCTCCAGGCTATGGAATCATTCTCCCTCTCTCTGGCCCAATGACTATTCAAGAGTTTTAAACAATGTGGAACAGCTTCAGTAGCACAGCCTGACACACACCCAACCCAGGTTACTGGGCAGCCTGGCAGTTTGGACTCTCACCTGAGAAGGGAGAAACTCAAATTCAAGTCCCTGCTCCAATTGTTACTTAATTATTCATACGCCGTGGAACAGTTTCAAGAGTAGAGATTGAGAGAACATTCTGTAGCCAGTAGTTAGGGCATTCACCTGAGAAATGGGAAACTCAAGTTCAAACCCTTGCTCCACACTGGGCAGATGGGGAATTCATCCCAAGAGAGTCTCCTAACCACAGAGCTAAAAGTTATAAGGAGGGCAGAACTATCTCTTCCTCCAACCATTTTAGCCTTTCATTTCCTTTGCTTTATATATTTTTTTAAAATACCCCAAAACTAAATGAATGTTTCATTTAAACCTGAAATGTATTTTTAAGTCAACTTTTTTGATTTGCTGCAATTTTTTGGAATTTACAGTTCAGGGTCAACTGAACACAATTTTTTGTTTTGCACATAACTGCCAAGCTACCAAAAAATCAATTATTCACCCAGTTCTACTCACAAGCAGCAGGGAATCTAAATCACTAGATATTACAGAATTTAAAAGTTCTTGATGTGAACTTTTAAATTTAAAAGTTCAAGTTATGCTTATAAAGATAACTTTACAAAAGTGTGAACTGAGGCAGCACTGTCTTCTTGGGCCTGCTGACAGCTATCCTACCTCTCCTGCTGCTCACAGGTTTTCCTAGCAGTGGTATGCACTTAACAAGACTATCACTCTCAAGCACTTCCTTTCCCTGAAGCTGAGATTGAGAAGGAGGGAGCAGGAGAGAGAGAAGAAATCTAACCTTCGTACCAAGGCACTATTTCTGCACCTCACTGGCATCCTTCTCTTCCTAACCGGAGGGAAGTCCAGTAAGCTTTTCAAACTCTGACTGTATTTAAAAGTAACAAAAATAAAACTAATGGGACAAGACCAATCAGCATGACTTCCCCAACTACGCAAGCTGTAATGAACATCCAGCTTTTTGAAAAGCTTCAAGTGAGCATACAAGTCTGTTTCAGAACTCCCCTGTCTTCTCCACGTGTGGGTCCCTGCATAGAAAATGAAGTCTTAACATGCCGCTTTAAGTGTTTCTTCACTTTGAAATTCAACCATGAGCAATTCTGCTGACTACAGCAAAACTGGTGGGCTAGCAAATGCAAAAGGAGAGCAGAACCAAACAGCAAGTGACCTGGCATGAATAGTGCTACATGGTTGCTAGCAGCCAGGGGAGATAAAATCTTACACATGCAAAAAAGAAAACAGCCTGCGGATAAACTGGCTTTAATGCAGAGGAAGCGGGTGTTCGAACATGTTCTCTGTGGCTATTGCTCCACTTTGTTTATTTTGATCTGCCCTAGAATTATTTAGGGAAGACTGGAGTTTCCAGAAGGGCAGTTAGGCACTCATCTTCCACTGAATTTCAATGGCAGTTTTGTGCCTAATTCTCTTAGGGCTTACTAACATTGTGTTAACAGCGCTAACAGCATTAGCTGAAGGTTTTAACTGGAGTGTTGCCCTTAACCAATTCTCAACGACGCAAAAATCTCTAGCTTGAGTTAAGTAGTGCTTTAAACCTGAGCTCCTTAGCTCATTAGGGGTTATGGGTTGAAGCTCAAGTACTACTGATACTTCAGCTAGTAATACAGTGGGGACCCAGCTACTCTGCAGCTCAAATGTTATTTCACAGTGTGCCTGCTCTAACTTCAGTCAGAGGATGCTGTGGAGGCCAAAAGTATAACAGGGTTCAAAAAAGAACTAGGTATGTTCATGGAGGATAGGTCCATCAATTGGTCCAGATGGTCAGAGTCCAGGGACTCGATGCTATGCTCTGGGGTATGTCTACATTGCAATTAGGCACCCGCGGCTGGCCTGTTCAGCTGGATCGGGATTGCAGGGCTCGGGCTAAGGGGCTGTTTAATTGCGGCATAGAGGTTCAGGACTCAGGCTGCAGCCCAAGCTCTGGGATCTCCCACCTCACAGGGTCCTAGAGCCTGGACTCCAGCCCAAGCCCAAGCATCTACACTGCAATTCAACTGCCTCTCAGCCCGAGTCAGCTGGCACGGGCCAGCTGCGGGTGTCTAATTGCAGTGCAGACATACCTTAGATGTCCCTAAACCTTCATCTGCCAGAAGCTGGAACTGGACAACAGGGGATGGATCACTTGATAATTGTTCTGTTCATTCCCTCTCAGGCATCTGGCACCAGCCACATTGATCTGGCCCAGTATGACCATTCTTAAGCTCTCATAGGCTAGGCTACCTCAACAGGAGTGAACCTGAGCATAGCTAACTCAAGCTAACGTTACAGCGAAGATAAACCCTGGTCAATCCCAGCCATAGCCACAGGAAGATGTAGGATGAAGTCAGAGAGAAGGTAACCTGCATCAGGATGTTGTGGACAAATTCTTAACAAAAGAAGTTTGTGAGCCACCAGGCTAAGGGAGAGCACAGATTGCCCAGTGACAGCATATAAAACCATACGATTCCAAACTAGGTATTATGAAGTTCTATGGAACCAGAGCATGACAATACATATGAACACTATACAATGCATACAGATATAGTCCCAACCCTGAAAACAGTCCAAATGCCTTTAAAATAATTAGAAAATAGGCTATCAATTAAAAAAAAAAAACCATGTGTATACATATATCATCCAACAGATCTGTCTTCACAAACCCACACCATAATCCACAAAGATATGGCATTAGCTCTTCCAGGCAGATTAGTGTCATTTAAAGGCTAACCCACAATTTCCATTTGACATTGAGGAGTTCATTTTATAGCACCGTTATGGTGATTGTTCCTGGGAGGAAAGAAAGAAGGGGACTGGGGATCAGGAAGTTTTTCCCTTTTTTAAAAATAAACATTTAGCAACAGGAACAAACAAGAATCCTATGTGGAACAAGTGAACCGGGGTAGGACCCCTGTGAACAACGTGCTGGGGAAAGGTTTGCTGGTGAAGCCCTGTCCTGTCTCAGCCCAAGCTCTCCTTTCAGCAGCAGACACGAGCAGAGAAGCAAGTTCAACGCCCCGCATCCATCAAAGCATGCTGCAAACACACCCCCTCCTCCCCAGGTGGTTTCTATCATATACAAGGTTATTACAGTTTGGTTCAATGGCTCTCAGCACCGCCGCTATACAAATTGTTCCAGCATCTCTGCAGCCAACTGACCGGGGGATGCCACGCTGCACCCGGGATCCTGCCGGGAAATCCCCGCAGGAGAAGAGAGCGCTTTTAACCTCACGGCGACACCTCTGCCCGCCGCCACCACGCCCGGCTCGGGAGCCAGCCACGGCCACCCCCGCCTGCACCTGGCCGGGCCCCTTCCCCGGGACGAACCGCACCTCCTCCTCCTGTTCCTCCAGCGAGGCGTCGCTCTCCGGCCGAAGCTGCTGCTGCCCCCCACCTGGGCTCGCCGCCTCCTCGCTCTGCCGCCACCGCCCGGCTTCCTCCTCCTCCGCCCCGCGGGGAGCCGCCGCCTGCCGCCCCGCGTCCGAGCAGCCGCCGGGGCGGTCCCGGGCCAAGCCGGGGTCCCCCTCCTCCGAGAGAGTTGAGGAGCCCGAGGAGGAGCCCGAGGAGCTGGAGCAGGACGAGACGATCCGGCCGCCGCCCCGCAGCCGCTCCGGAGCGGCCGAAACTTTCTCCCCCATCGCCGCCAAGTGCCGCGGGCAAACAGGAGCCGCCGCGGTGGGGAACCAGCTCAGTCCCCCGCCGCTGGCGCCTACATGCTCCGCCGGGAAGCAGCCACCCGCCGCCCCAGGGGCACCGCGCGCCGTCCGGGGCAGCAGCGGCTACATGGCGCTTTGGCTGAGATACCCGGGGAGTCCCTGCCCGCCGCTGCTGGGGCGCCGCCGCGGCGCGTAGGACCGAGGCTCCGAGCTGTCGGTGCCAGCGGCGGCTCCTCTCCCAAGCAGCCGGAGACGCGCCGAGCCTGCCGCAGCTCCCGCGAACCTGCCTCCGGGACAGGGGAAGGGGGAGACGGGCAGCCCGCGGAGCCAATGGTAAGGACGGCGGTGGGTGGGCCCTGCAAGGATGATTCCTGGGCCAAGAGCCCAACGTGAGCGGCAGGTAATGCGGGGAGGGAGGAGAGGGAAAAGGAGGGATCGAGGCAGGCAAGGAGGAGGGGAGAGAGAGTGGAAACAACCAGCTAAAAAGGAGAAAAGAGGGGCGGGAGAGCCAGAAGCTCTGTCTCCTTGCACCTCCGCGCAAGATACAACGTCTCTGAAGACAGCAAGTTCTTTCAAAGCATCGTGCGGTGCCGCCACTGGGGCTCATTTGTGAACACGGGCTGGGATCTTATCAAAGGGACGCTGTCAACTAGACTATTTATAAACGATATATTAAACTTTCTGATAGAAAGTGAGTGTTCTGATATTTTTTAAAAAATCCTTTCAAAATCCCTCTCTGTTGAAGAGCCTTTTTGGCGAGACCCAAACATTCTCAGGCCCATTCCTACAGGTCTCCTAGTATTGTTATTTTATTAATTTATTTGTGTTGTGGTAAGAGGTCTGGGTCCCAATCAATCCCTGCACCATTTTTTTTTAAACAATCTCCGTGCCCACTACTAGCTACTGCCTCTTGGGTTTCAGCTTTGTTGATACTGGGGACACCGGCAGACTTCTGTGCTGGGGCTGCACCAGTGTCCTGCACAAATGGGGCCTCACACTTTCTTGCAGAATCTTGCAAGGGCACACACTTTCAACTAGAACCCTGAAATTCACTACATACAAAGCAAACAGACAAAATAATACAGAAAAAAATGTCTTTAATTTCAGAGTAGTAAATATGATTTGTAGCAATAATATGTACAAATAATTCCCACGGAAATATGATTTTTCAGGTGGATTGTTGCCCTTTAAAACAATCAAATTAGCCACCAACAGTTTGTTGTGATTGGAATGCCAATTCAATACCACTTAAGAAGTTGCTGATAGCAATTTTATGGCAAAGTATACTATGGTGCTCATCATAGTGTAACATTCACTAACTTTAAGAAACTTTGGGCCAGATTTTTAAAGGTCTGATGCCTAAAGATGCTGCGTGTACATGCCTAGTGAGATTTTCAAAAGCACCAAAGCTGTTTAATTCCCAGGAGTTAGGTATCTACGCACTTTTGAAAATCCTACTAGATTCCTATCTGCATCTTTTTGTCAATTTTTTAAATATATTTTCTCTTTGTTTATAAAGCATATGTTTCTATACTGAACCATCTATAACAACAATACAGACCCAATCCTATGATGAGATCATCACAGATGGACTCCTGTGCCCATCAGAGCTGCATTTATTTCAACAGGGATCTGCATAGGCTCAGAAACCCACCCACGTAGGTCCAATTGCAAGATCAGAGTCATACAGTGCTCAATTTTTGCCAGGGCTTACCAGGGCTGAGCCCTGGCACCTCTAGGCTTGGCAGTTCATAGCCTGGCACCTCTGGGTTTGCTGCATCAGTTACAAATTAAGCACTGGAGTCATACTTAGCATTCCTGTAACAACTACCATTGGAGGCTGTCAACAAATATTATATATTGAGCAGAAATTTATTACAGGAGGAAACTTGAGCAGAGTCCAAAGTCACACAGTAAGTAGATGATGAAGTTAGGAATTCCTGATTCCCAATCCTGTACTTTACCATAAGACCCATCCTTTCCCTCAAATAGTACTGGTGGTGGTGATGATGAGTGGAGCCATTTTTTCAGTGTTATCCTGGGCTTCATGCATTGTCAGATTAGCTAATCAACAAAGTAAAAAATCAATACTTTAAAAGTCTTGATCCCAAGCTCCTTTTCCTCTCCTGTTTCAAGTCTCCCCAAAGCTTAAACCTACCTTGAGCTACTGAGTTTTGAATGGAGCTAAAACTCTGGATGTTTAACAAATGGAGTTTGCAGAACAGGCCCTAAGAAAAATGCATCCAAGAACGATGAAGAGACAATAAGCATTATACCTCAACAGTGTCTTTTTAACAGAGATACATCTCAGATTAGAAACACAGTTAAACACAGTCTAGAACTGCAATGTCACCCCAGGATGCTGTTTGGTATATTTTCAGGTGTGGGCATTCTAGAACAGTGGCTTTCAAACTTTTTTTGGCAACCCAGTTGAATAAAATTGTTGGTGCCCGCGACCCAACAGAGCTGGGGATGAGGGGGTTGGGGTGTGGGAGGGGCTCAGGGCTGGGGCAGAGGGTTAGGGTGAGGACTGCGGGGTGGGGCGGGCTCAGGGGTGTGGCAGGGGGTTGAGGTGCAGAAGGGGATCAGAGCTCTGGGCTGGGGGTGCAGGCTCTGGGGTGGGGCCCGGGATGAGAGGTTTGGGGTGCAGGAGGGGGCTCCGGGTTGGGGGGGGCTCAGGTCTGGGGCAGGGGACTGGGACACAGGCTTACCTCCGGCGGCTCCCGGTCAGCGGTGCAGCCAGGGTGCAGAGGCAGGCTTCCCGACTGTCCTGGCACCGCGGACTGCACTGCGCCCCGGAAGCAGCCAACAGCATGTCCAGCTCCTAGGTGGAGGCATGCAAGCAGCTCCGCGTGGCTCTCCCTTGCAGGCATTGCCCCCCCCCAGCTCCCATTGGCTGGTTCCTGGCCAATGGGAGTGCAGAGCTGGTGCTCAGGCCCCCCTGCCACCTAGGAGCCGGACCTGTTGCTGGCCGCTTCCGGGGCACAGCACAGTGTCGGAACAGGTAGGAACTAGCCTGCCTTAGCTGGACAGCACCGCCGACGGGACTTTTAACAGCCCAGTCGGCGCTGCTGACCAGAGCTGCCACAACCCAGTCCCTTCCATTCTGCGAACCAGTTCTGGGTCGCGACCCACGGGTTGAAAACCACTGTTCTAGAATGTAGACCTAGGAACGGATTAAATTGTTAGCGTGCAGTTGCACTTTTATGACGCTACCCCGGGAAAACTGTGTTTTGCCTTCAGTTTAGCAAGTCATTTCTAAAGAGAGAAGCCGGTAAACATCATGTCTTTTGGTTTGTATAAAGACCCAGACTCCAGTTGTGATTTGCACTCCATGAAGGTGACTGTATGCTGACTCCTTTATAGCCCTTGGCTTGTAGGACCTGACAAGAACTGATACAGTTCTTGGCATAAATTAGAGCAGCCTCAAGACAGTTGTAACATATGCCTAGCTGCCCACAGCCTCCAGGGGCAATTGTGGCAGCCAGTAATAGCTGAAGCATAGAGGTGCTTCAGCTATGTCCCCTATTTCCCAGCCACATCTCCCGTAGTGGGGTGAGAAAGGATGGTGACATAGAGCTAGACTGCAGTGCAGACTGTTCACCACCAAGGTATTCTCTTACACCAGGAGAATTCCCAGGTACACCGTTCAGCTAGTTTTCCAGCTACTGGAATGGCACAAAGCATCCAAGTTGGGGGACAGAATGAGAGTGAAGGCAGAACTCACCTATTTTCTCTCAAAAGCATCTAGATCACTACAATGATACTCTATTTTATTATTTAGATTTTCTACAATAGAGTCCTCATAGGTAGTTGAGTGGAAGTCAAAATATATCCTTTGGAATGAATGCAATGGCCAAAACAATAGAAATAATGTTAGAATTTAGCTTCTGGTTTGACCCTCCCATATAATGGCAAAACATCTTAGAGTAATGTATTTTACAGCATTGCTCACACTACTCCCAGCAGAAAGATGTAGGTGATTATTATATTATTAGCATTGATCTGTATTACTGTAGTGCGAAGTGTTCCTAATGAGGATCAGAGCCCCACTAGGCTAGACACTGCTCAGAGACGAAGTAAAAGATGGTTCTTGCCACAAAGAGCTTACCATTTATGTAAGACAAGATTCAAGAAGTGGGTGCAATGAACCAGCAGGAGAACAAAGAAAACAGTAATAAGAATGTGTGCATAGTTAGGTGGTTTCACATCTGCTAAATCTAAAAAATATATAATTAGGATACAAATAAACAAACAGGTAAATGCCAGACGTTTCTATTGACCATCTACCTAGCTGTTATTGGTTGGCAAATGCTCACAATAGAAGTAGGGATTTGAAGGAAGATGGGGTAGTGGATTTACAGACAAGTTTGGTGTGTGTGCGCCAGACATGAGGGACGCTACTGAAGCATGGCTGCTTTTGGGAGAAGTAGAAAAATGGCCAATGGAGGCTGGCATCATATAGATGGAGTAGAAGGGGTGGAAGGAACAACATAAGATACACAAGCAGATAAGCAGGGAGGGGATAAGTTGTGATGGGCCTTAACGGTAAGGATCAGGTTTTATTCATTGTGTTGAAGAGAGTGGAGGCTCAGTGAAGAGACTCAAAGAAGGGGGTGACATGGTAAAAATGACAGGCAAAGAAAATGAACTTAGCAGCAGTGTTTTGAATGGACCAGAGCAGAACTAGGTGGGTGTCAAAAAGATCAGAAAGGAAAAGGTTACAAAAGTCAAGAAGGGAAATGACAGGGGTGTATCGGAGAGTTTTAGTGGTGTGGCAGGCTGCTGACCTAAGATCTTATGGGCCAAACTCCAAAGGTCTGTCCTCTATAACACTTATTGCAGCAGATTTATAGCACTGTATATTTTCAAAGTGCTGCCCTTTTATAGTTAGGTGATGTTTTGTCTAATGTTTCTTCTGTAGCTTAGAATTGGTTTCTTATACTTTAATAGAGCACATGTATGCAAAGGTCCACCTTTGCAAAAAGCAACTTTTAAAATTTGTTTTTAAAGTGGGTTTGGTACCTAAGAAAGTTGCTGGTCTGACAGCTCTGGCAAATGAAACCCGCTGTGCATAAAATAATTACAGTCTCTTGCTGTATTGTCAACGTGCAACAGTCTTGACCTGGAAGAATCGTTTTTATGGATGAATGAGTCTCTGTGCCTTTTCAGTCCTTCCCTCCCTTTTGAAACTGCCAGCAATATTGCCAATTAATGCCAATCCTGAAACCAAATTGTAATCTGAATAGACCCTTCAATTTTTTATTCTGTAAGTGTTGCACTGGTGGTGTATAAATGTTTCATTACCGAGCTTCTTCCGTAAGAGAGGATTCATGCAAGCCACTTCATTTTCTGCTTTACTTCTGGAAGAAATCTGCCTACTTGAAGATAAATGGAAAGTGCTAGCAATAAGTAGGGCAATGGAAATGTGCAAATTCTATATATCTTTCACAGATATTACTGTATGCTTTGCAATCTAACTTTCATTTAAAAATTATAGTTTCTAGCCCTTCTGGTTTCAAATATTGCTTTCACTTGTAAATATTTCACTGGTGCCTTTTGTTAGATGTGTTTCCGCCAGAAATTAAGCAATGGTCGATATTCAGTTCCCTCTAGCCTTCTCTCAACCACGATTGAAGAGAGTTTGGACAATGGTGTGGACAGAAAAGCTAAATTCAACACCCAATGCAGAAGAATGGGACAACTGCTTTCCTTGTCTAGCAATAACCAAATTGTGTTCGTGAAATCTGGATTCATTAAGAAACAAACAAACAAGAATAAGGTAATATATGCCTATCTCATAGAGCGGGAAGGGACCCTAAAAGGTCATTGAGTCCAGCCTGCTGCCTTCACTAGCAGGACCAATTACTAATTTTGCCCCAGAGCCCTCTAAGTGGCCCCCTCAAGGATTGAGCTCACAACCCTGAGTTTAGCAGGCCAATGCTCAAACCACTGAGCTATCCTTCTCCCCAAAAATAACAAAGACCAGCTCAAATCTTCTCCCCACAATTAGCTGCCCCTAAATTTCCTCCATCTGGATTATTCAGACCACATCCTAGATTCTTTCTCCCTCAAAAATCCACTTCTTTTTTATAACCAGATGGGGCAATGAGTTTCCTGCCTCAGTGAGTCAGCGTAACTAATTAAACCCTTTCCCAAGAGATTTAACACTCCTAAAAGGGTGTGTTTTCAGCAAATGTTGCCAGCCTTTTTACGGGGGGCCAAGGAAGGAAGCTGTTTTTGACTGGATGTGAAGCACAGTTCATTTTTAGTAGATAAGGCCTTTGAGACAGCTGGCATATAGACTGAAACATGGGCATTCTGATATGTCAGTCATCTCAATGAAGAACATAAGAATGGCCATACTGGGTCAGACCAAAGGTCCATCTAGCCCAGTATCCAGTCTTCCGACAGTGGCCAATGCCAGGTGCCCCAGAGTTATAACTGTGCTAGCATTTAAATGTCACATGTGGAGACTATTATACAAATAGCCTAAACATAAACACTCTGAGTCCTGAAAACTATTGTAATAAAAATTGTAAAGATATAAATGATAATAAATGGATTGAAATAGGTTGTTGCATTTAAGATGCCCACACCTCTATAAAGGAAAAATTAAAAAGCCAATGTGGGCCTCCTACTGCAGATGTTCTTACCAAGTCCAGATATTTTACCATATTGACATCTAGACATGCTCTGACCAGGCCTAAATGAAACAGTGATTAAAAATGCTGGCAGCTGGTGTATGCTAGCATCCCATGGAAGAGCTACACCAGAGAGCAAGAGCATATGGGGGAGAATTTCAGAAAATCTTAATATAGACAGCCTGGGCTCTCCAAGGAAACCTCTGGGAAAACATGAGATTTATAATACTTTTAAGGCAAAAACTAAGATTACCATCCACCCCTTTCTTTGTTGTTGGGGATGCAGACCCTTTCAGGCCCTTATACATCATAAAACAGGGGGAAAGAACATAGCCCATTTCCTCCTCTTCCAGTCATCTTCAAGACAGGCTAATGGAGTGCTCAGGCAGGTGAATCACACTGACTCAAAGTCAGAAACTCTTGCTCCCTTTTTTCTTCAAGTCAGGCAATCAGACAGATTGGCACTCCATGCAGGGATCATTTTGATAGTGAATACTTTGATATTCAAAGTGACACCCTGGCACATTAACCTTTAAAAGGATTTTAGTTTGAATGGAAAGGACTTAGGACACAGATGCAAACCACTGTTGCCAGAATGAGCCCTGTTCATTTTTGCTCTGTGTCCCCATTCATCAGCTAAGATGATACAAAGGGGCTGCAGGGCAGATGTAAGGCCTCTTTGGGGAATAACCCTGGTGCAGGGGGACCTTTCGCCAGCTCTCCCTAATCTCCAGAACTTCTGGGTGCTGGGCATTTTCTGAGGTGTGCCCAGGGAGGGTCAGGAGGGCATGTGTTTGGTGTGGACCTGTGTCGCTGCTCATCAGTACTCCTTAAAAACGCCATACGTGACCATGCTTCTGTGGCACAATTTAAGGCAGCTTTCAGAGCTGCTGTTAGCTATGCCAGGGCTCCAACAGCCACCTGAAAAGGGGAGGTATGAATTACCTGCCCCCATCTCTTCACGGGCACACCTGCTAGAACAGTGAGGAATCTGGCTTAGAGTTTGGGGGTAAGTAGCATTTTTCTGTGAGAGTTCAGCTGCTTTGCTGGCAGGGGCGGCTCCAGGCACCAGCGCACCAAGTGCGTGCCTGGGGCGGCAAGCTGTGGGGGGCAGCCTGCCGGTCGCCGTGAGGGCGGCACTCAGGCTGCCTTCGGCAGCATGCCTGCGGGAGGTCCGCCAGTCCCATGGCTTGAACGGCAATTCAGCGGAGGGTACACCGAAGGCGCGGGACCAGCGGACCTCCTGCAGGCATGCCGCCGAAAGCCACCTGACTGCCGTGCTTGGGGGGGCAAAATACATAGAGCCGCCTCTGTTTGCTGGAGCTGGGAAAATGGTGCTACAGTACATCTAAGTAAGCCTTGCTTTTACTTTTGTTAGTAGGGATGGCCCTAGACCAAATGGTGCCCAAGGTGAGGAGTGTCTTCAGCACCCCTCATCCCCATTTGTTAAACTTTTGAATACCTTCTTTTTTATTGCATTTGTAGCCCATTTCGTGGACTTTCATGCACGATTTTCATGCATGATTTATTCCTGGCATATCAGACGATAAATATCACAGCTGGGCTCTTGCTTCACTTAAATTCATTCTTATATCTCACTGACTGGCGACACCCTGCCCCTTATATACACACAAGGGCATGGCTGACAACATTCTAGGAGGTTTGAGGGAAAATGTAGTTCTCAAAAAGTCTGGATGGTTCCACAACATTCAATAATGGTCCAGAACATTCTAGGAGGTTAGTGAAATATTAATCCGCATACGGAATACCTGAAACATGTTACTTCAAACATTCTATTTTCCCTTTTGTCGCTAACAACAAAAATAGCACCCAGAGTTCTGCATTCCGCCCCCGCCCAAGCCAGTCGCCGGGGTAGCCTGCCCCTAAATCTGGCCCTGTTTCTTAGCCATCCTTGTTCACAGCAGTAATAGAAACTAAGCATATATTTTATATCAAAACAGATTGGGGAGGAATTTCCTGAGTTTGTGTCCACTCAGCTCTCTCCCAACAAGAAATAAGCTACCACAAGAGCCAAAACTCTTCTTCACTGTATGGAAGCATTACAGCAGGAGAACAGGAGTTTGGTGTTCAGTAGGTGAATCCCATACGAAGAAGAAAAATCCTTAAAATACCCAAATTCAAAACTCTGCCTGCTCAGCTGGCTAAAGTAAAAATAAATAAATAAATAAATCAAACTACTGCTTCCCATTTTGTATCTGGATATAAAAGATTTATTATGGTCTATCTTAGAGTTTTATACATCACCCATCATTGTAGTGTCTGAGCACCTTCCATGTAAAATCAATAGAAATAGTCCTAGTGGACTTCATGGAGTCAGTCTGTGGCATCCTCCCGTTTTGAGGCAAAAAAATTATTTGGGGGCGGGGGTAGTATGTTTGTTCCAGTTTTTTAAAGATTGAATTCTATTGGGGGGATAGTCTCTGGTTAGATGACGGTGTCAGTGTTGGGAGTATTATTCTTGATAGAGTGGAAAGAGCAGGTTTTGCACCTTTCCTGAAGATGGTCATATTCTGGATTCTCTAATCCTTTCCTGTGAAAGTTTGTTCCAGAGCCAGATCCCCTTAACCAGGAATGAATTGTCTCAATTTTTCATGCACTTTGCTCTGAGCATTGCATCAGATGAGTGCAACTGTCTCAGTGGTTCATAGATAAACATTTGGTGGCTAAGTCTTGACCCATTAATTGCTCTAGTAGAGCTCTCCATTTGTATGTGTTTGCTGAAAAAAACTGAGCTTTTTGTTTATTTGTTTGTTTGTTTGTTTGTTTTGCCAAGAATATTTCACGAGGAAGTCCAAACATGCAGGCTTTTTCAACTTCTACTTCATATTGTGCTCTCTTGATTGTCAGCAGCAGACTAGGATAGTTAAACTTAAACAGAAATACTGTGAAGTGGAATGAGGCTGATTACTGTGAGCTAAAATTGACAATTTCTATATTCCTAGACACAAACACACATTTACCAATAAGTCCTTGTCATTGTTTCAATACTATTTTTACCAGTAATTGCCAGTTTAAACTGAAAGACCTTATTAGTAGGGATGTAGGGAATCTCAAACTCATTCAAACACTGCACACATGAAGTTAAGGGCAGAATTGGGCCTCATTTTGAGGTTCAAAATTAGAAATGCTGGCCAAACTTTACAAACCTAGGCGCATAAAGGAAGACTTCTAAATACATATTAAGGCTCCTAAATGACCACTTGCAGGTCCTGCGGAAAATCAGGTCTCTTTCTTTTAGGAACCTAACTTTAGGCAACCAGGTCTGAAAACTTTGGCCATTGCTCATCAAGGCTGTCCATAGAAAAAATGAAGTATAATTGACAGCCTCACTGTCAGATAGACAGTTCGATATAGTGGGGACAATGCCAAAATGCTATACATAGAAAAGGAAGCATAACTCTCTATTCTCCAACAGAACAATGGATAAGACACAAAATATGGTGGATAAAAAAAATCAAGAGGGAATATGAAATGATGTGGGATTAATTTTTATGGGCTTGCAATTTTCTATAATTAGTTTAATAATTCAGCATTCTGATGTCAATGACACAGCAGACTTGGGCCTATGCATATATGTGCTGTTCTCTCTTTCTTCACTTCCAAACTAATCTTTCTCTCAATGTCTCTTTCTGTGTTCAAGTCCCCTCTCTTTATTTAATATCTCATGCCTTGGCTCACTTTTCTGCTATTCTGTTCTCTCTAGCCGTGTATGCACCAGACAAAAAGGCACTGCAAGAAACAGCTGGAACATCTTGTCCTTGAAATGCTTGTATAATGCTTTATACTTACCCACACAGAAGCATAATACATTATGTGAGAGACAGTCTGGTGTAATGGGTAGGGTGTTGCACTGGGAGTCAAGAGACCTGGGCTACCCATGCCACTGACTTGCTGTGTTATCTTGGGCACAGGCCCGTCAACAGCAATTCTGGGCCCCAGGGCAGAACAGTCAATAGGCCCCCACGTCCGCACAAGCCGCGCCCATGCGGATGCAGTCCGCCTGACATTTGGGCCGTGCTGTGCCTGCGCTGGCCGGTGCCCAGAGAGCTGCCGCCTGCGTTGCTGGGCGCTCTCTTCTGGCACGGCCAGGGCTTCCACATGCCTGCCCAGTAGGGTTGTCAACTGTCTAATCACGCAAACCCAAAGACCTTTGCCCCGCCTCCTGCCCTGAAATCCCACCCTTGTCCCACCCCTTCTCTGAGGCTCCACCCCTACTCACTCCATCCCCCCTCCCTCCATCGCTCACTCTCCCCCACCCTCACTCACTTTCACCAGGCTGGGGCAGGAGGGTGGGATGGGAGAGGGGGTGCGGGGTGCAGGAGGGAGTCAAGGGGTTGGCACTTACCTCGGGCGGCTCCTGAAAGCAACTGGCACACCCCTCTAGCAGTGGCTCCTAGACGGGGGGCCCAAGGGGTCTCCATGCGCCACTGCCCGCAGGCACCACCTCCGCAGCTCCCAGCCAATTCGAGCTGCAGAGTTGGCACTCGCGGTGGGGGTAGCGTGTGGAGACCCCATCCCCAGGGGTCACAAGGACGTGCTGGCCGCTTCTGGGAGCGTCGCGGAGTAAGGGTGGGCAGGAAGCCTGCCTTAGCCCCGCTGTGCTGCCGACAACGGCAACGGCTGGGGACCCCTGGGCCCTTTTAAATTGCCCGGGTCCCTGTGCAATTGCCCCCTCTGCTCCCCTCTGTCGGTGGGTCTGTTTTGGCAAGTCACTTCACTTCTTGTACCCCTGTTTTCCTTTGTCTGAGTCACTTGTTTAGTGTAAGCTCTTCAGTGAAGGAGTACCAGATGCATTTGGACATTGCCTAGTGCGGTGGGGCCCTGATATTGGTTGGGCTCTCTAGGCACTATTGTAATGCAAATAATTAATTGCATTAAAAAAAAACTGTTAGAAGAACATAAGAACAGCCATGCTGGGTCAGCCCAATGGTCCATCTAGCCCAGTATCCTGTCTTCTGACAGTGGCCAGTGCCAAGTGTTTCAGAGGGAATGAACAGAATGGGGCAATTAAAGTGATCCCCATGTCATCCACTCCTAGCTTCTGGCAGTCAGAGATTAGGAACACTCAAAGCATGGGTTTGCCTCCCTGACCATCTTGGCAAATAGCCATTGATGGACCTATCCTCCATGAACGTAGCTAATTCTTTTTTGAACCCAGTTATACTTTTGGCCTTCACAACATTCCCGGGCAATGAGTTCCACAGGTTGACTGTGCATTGTCTGAAGAAGTACTTCCTTTTGTTTGTTTTAAACCTTCTGCCTATTAATTTCATTGGGTGACTCCTGATTCTTGTATTATGTGAAGGGGTAAATAACACTTCCTTATTCACTTTCTCCACACCATTCATGATTTTATACGTCTATCATATCCCCCTTTAGCTGTCTCTTTCCCAAGATGAAAAGTCCCAGTCTTTATAACCTCTCCTCATATGAAAGTTGTTTCATACCCTTATCATTTTTGTTGCCTTTCCCTGTACCTTTTCCAATTCTAATATATCCTTTTTAAGATGGGGCAACTAGAACTGCACGCAGTATTCAATGTGTGGGTGTACCATGGATTTATATAGAGGCAATATGATATTTTCTATCTTATTATCTATCCCTTTCTTAATGATCCCCAACATTCTGTTCGCTTTTTTGACTGCCGCTGCACATTAAGTGGATGTTTTCAGAGAATTATCCACAATGACTCCAAGATCTTTCTTGAGTGGTCAAAGCTAATTTAGACCCCATCATTTTATATCTATAGTTGGGATTATGTTTTCAAATGTGCATTACTTTGCATTTATCAACATTGAATTTCATCTGCCATTTTGTTGCCCAGTCACCCAATTTTGTGAGATCCCTTTGTATCTCCTCACAGTCTGCTTTGGATTTAACTATCTTGAGTAATTTTGTATCATCTGCAAATTTTGCCACTTTACTGTTTACCCCTTTTTCCAGATCATTTATGAATATGTTGAATAGCACTGGTTCCAGGACAGATATGTGAGGGACACTATCATTTACCTCTCTCCATTCTGAAACCTGACCATTTATTCCTACCCTTTGTTTCCTGTCTTTTAACTAGTTACTGATTCATGAGAGGATCTTCCCTGTTAAGCAAAATGAGCAGTCATGGGGTAAGAGCCTTTGGTGAGGGACCTTGTCAAAGGCTTTCTGAAACTGCAAGTACACTATATCCACTGAATCCCCCTTGTCCACATGATTGCTGACCCCTTCAAAGAATTCTAATATATTGGTGAGGCATGATTTCCCTTTACAAAAGCTGCATTGAATCTTCCAATAAATCAGGCTCATTTATGTGTTTGGTAATTTTGTTCTTTACTATAGGTTTCAGCCAATTTGTCTGGTACTGATGCTAGGATCACCTCTGGAGCCTTTTTAAAAAGTTGATGTCACAGTAGCTATCCTCTAGTCATCTGGTACAGAAGGTGATTTAAATAATAGGTTACATACTACAGTTAGTAGTTCTATAATTTCATTTTATTGGAAAGTGATGAACTGTTTGTGCTGAAACTTTCCAAAACAATTCAGTCTGTGGTAAGCATGGAAGATTTCAGACTCAACAGAAAATATTTGGCAAAGTTATAAGCAGTTTAAAATAGGGTCTTACAATGGAAAGTGTCAGGGAACCTTATTTATTATAGGCATGGATGCCAGCTCTGCCTATAATAATAAATAACAGGTTTTTTTTACAATATAGTGTGGGACAATGTATTCAGTTTAGTCACAGCTCAACCAGAGCAATCTACAGCTGTTTCTTCCCAGACCTAACAGAAAGCTACAAGCTGAGCAGCTGTACATACACAATAACAATTACAGACAGAGACAACAATCATTAATAACTTTGCTTGATTACAGCCTATTTTCTTCTAAGAGAGCCTATGCATGAATTTCTAAGGAGATTTAACTATGGAAAAAAATTGAATGGCTGATAAGCCATATTTGAACCAGAGGGACAAAACAATTAAACACAAATCAACATTTCAAATCAGAGTAAATTATTGAGTCATCTGTAACTGACAAAGCCTTTGACCTTTTTTCTTCAAACTTTACATTTCTTATTCTTCAGAGGAAGCATAGCAATTTCCAGGCCAAAGCTATTCTGTTATCTAAAATTATGAGGGAGGAGGAAAAGCTAACAATATGGTTTATAATGCAATCTGGTCACAATCTTAACTGTGCAGAAACTGTCATCATTCCATAATACACATGCATGTGACTCTGCAATTTTCACACTGTCTTGGGAGAGCCTCTAGTGTTGGTTTAGAGAGAGGGGGAGAGAGAATTTAAGAGCTCGACTTTCAAAAGACTCTGGCCCAGATCCTTAAAGGTATTTAAGCATCTAAATCCTGTTCATTTCAATAGGAGTTAGGCACCTAAAGACCGTTGAGGATCCTAAATAAAGCGGGGCCAGAGTTTTGAAAAGAGCTCAGCTTCCAGTAGCTCCAGTTGAGGACAATCTTTCTCAGTACAGAGAGAACAGTAACCAGGAAGAGTGCCGGCAGACACACACAGAGAAAAACAAGCTAGGAAAGACACCAGTCTGTGATGCATGGCACAACATTCCATCCATAGCCGATCTCTTTCCAAAAACTGAGAACAACAGGAGCTGAGCTCTGCAGCAAATGTCACACTAAATAGCAGATAGCTCATTTTTCCCATCCCCTGCATATAAAGGAATGGTGGGGGTCTTCTTAGCATATGTGCAATGTGCCTCAGGTGGCACATGACCAGGATTCACCAACTAATTTGGTCCACTGGTTGAATCATTAGCTTGCCCAGGCCAGCTACTAACAGGAAGTGCGACATGAATGCTGATCCATGCCTGCCATGGTGAGGGAAAGCACCAATGGGGGTGGAGCAGCATCTGAAATAATTATGCCAATAATTAAGGTTACCTACAACTTTCCATTATTATAAGAATCTGTTTTTAGTTGCTTATAACTTTGCCAAACTTTAAAAATTCAAACTGAAATTTTCCATGGTGAGTATCTGCCTCTAGTTGAGGTTGGTGGAGGAGGGGGAGCTGAGCGTATTTGCTTGTTTGGCTATGGGGAGTGTTTTGTGAAAGTTTCAGACAAAACAGTTCAGCCACCTCCAAGAGTGTAGCTACAGAAAAATACATTGCTAAAAAATTCTTACAACTGTTTCAGTGAGAAGCCACAGTACCTCCATGCTCTGGAACCAGGGCCTGAAATTTGCCAGGAAGGTGGCCTTAGCATGAGGGATGTATCTTTTGCCATATATGTTAAATTCTCCCCAAATATAGCCAGGTTATAAGCGTTTTATAATCTTAGTTATATGTGCTCAGTAGAGGCTTGTTAGAGTTTGACAGCTAAATTCTCCAAAGCGTCTGTCTGTACCAAGCACGCTCCATCTTCTCACAACTCCTATGTGCTGACCTGACTGTGCATGGCTAAGGCAGTTGAATGCCACTCCAGAGAACTGGATTCTCTCTCTGCCTGCACCATAGTTCCTATCTTATGCTGGACAACTCTCTTAAACACGAATGTTCACTGGAGGCCACTAATGGTGGTTTCTCATTCTGTCTAATTGTGTTCCTCATTTTCTGAGTGCCCAATAAGTAGAGTCTGATTGCAGAAGTGCTGAGCACTCACAACTGCAAATAAGGTTAGTGGCAGTTGTGTTCTGAACATACAACATGCTATATCAGGGGTCGGCAACCTTTCAGAAGTGGTGTGCCGAGTCTTCATTTATTCACTCTAATTTAAGGTTTTGCGTGCCAGTAATACATTTTAACGTTTTTAGAAGGTCTCTTTCTATAAGTCTATAATATGTAAATAAACTATTGTTGTATCTAAAGTAAATAAGATTTTTTAAATGTTTAAGAAGATTCATTTAAAATTAAATTAAAATGCAGAGCCCCCTGGACTGGTGGCCAGGACCCAGGCAGTGTGAGTGTCACTGAAAACCAGCTCACATACCCTTTGGCATGCGTGCCATAGGTTGCCTACCCCTGTGCTATATAATGCTACGTACTAGAGCTAGGCAGGAACTGGATTTTCCATTTTTCCAGGAAATTCTGCAATTTTTACATTTTTTTCTAACCTGAAATAGAACAAAACCAAACATTTTCAAAACCCATGAAACAAAATTCTGTTGGACTGAAATGTTTTGTTTTGATGAAACTGAAATATACATTTTGATTGACTTTAATTTTTAGAAATTAATACAAATAAGAAATTTTGAAACAGAAAGTTGTTTCAAAACAAAATGAAACCATTCCACTCCAAAAATGGAAAAATAGAAGTTTGACCTTATCAAAATCCCTTTTTCCCCCAATTTCCCCTCCCCCCCAACACAAAATTTGCTAAAATCAACATGTTTCTGCTAAATGTTTCGCTTTTGATAAACTGGCATTTTGCAATGGAAAAATATTCCATCAAAATCTGTGACCAGCTCTACTAAGTATCCTGGGGAAAAAATCAGGCCCTAGGGCTCTCCAAATAAGCATCCAAAATTAGTGGACTTTTGACAATTTTAGCCTCCATTTTCCCTGTGTAAAATGGGATAATTATTCCACCTTATTTCACAGGTTGTTGTGAAGATAAATTAATCAATGTTTCCAAAGAAACGAAGCACCACCATGATAAGTATCATAGAAAAAGCCTTTGAGGAAATTAATAATTCAGTGCAGGATTTGGATGGTGTGCAGTAAATAAGGCCTGGGCCCACACATTCAGTAAAGAGGATAGTTAGAAACATTGAATAGGTATCCATTCAGTGAGCACTTATCATGTGATCTTGTAAAGTGATTGTGTAATTTAAGACTGTATTGTAATGCATACAGCCATGGGAGGTGAATTAAGTTTACCCGGACAATCTTAATTCTGTCATTTCCTGAGTGGTTGACTTTGCAGTCTTAATGTTCTTTTAACAGTTTTTTGTGTGTGAACTAATATATATTATAGTAAATTTATATGAATGAGATACAAAGGTGATTAAAGCTGTCTTAGCCAATCTTCTAAAATGAAGATAAACAATATTTTTTAATAAAGCAATCAAGCATTTGTATGAGGTTTAGTAATAACTTGGTTAACTATTAATTTGAAGTTTAAAAGAGTCCTACCACAGTTGCATGCTTTCCTCCTTTCATAAATGATGTGTTCAAAGACATCCATAGTCATATTGATAAGTCATATCTTTCTGTCATTCTGGAACACTGAATGTGATAAATAGAATTGATAGCAAATATAAAGAAAGTTTTTAGGGCTGTTAAGTCATTCTAACACAGCTCTGGATCCTGATGAATTTAATAATGACATCTACAATGAGATCCTAGACAAATTCAGCAATTAAATGTTTGATCCAGTAGAAAAAGACTGATGTTTTCAGTGACATGAAACACTGAGGAAGTCATGGAAGGGCTGTGTGTCTCTATAGCATATAAACACTGTCTTGTTAAGCTATTCAGTGGCAAGCTTAGCCAACCCACATAAGACATTTTTTTAGTACAACTGGTCTGGGCAATGTAGAGTTCCAGGTATATCGAGTTCACAGTAATGGGCTCTCTTAGGCTACGTCTACTCTGCACACGAGGCAGTGAAAAGCAAGCTGCATCCACACTGTGGTGTGAAGCTACGTGTGTCGGTAGGGTGACCAGATGTCCCAATTTTATAGGGACAGTCTTGATTTTTGGGTCTTTTTCTTATATAGGCTCCTATTACCCCCACCCCCACCCCCGTCCCGATTTTTCACATTTGCTGTCTGGTCACCCTATGTGTCAGAGAAAGGTAGGGAGGCCACTCATCTCTGTTTGGGTGGTTTGCCTCCCATCTGGTACTGAGACAAAACTGGACATGGGATATTGGATGGGGGATGCCATTCTGAGGAGCACACCATTCCATCAGCGTGACCTCCCATACATTGTGCATGTGAGGTCACATGCCAGCAGGGACAGGGAGGCACGCACCTCAAAATGGCATCCCCCATGCAGAATGACCTCACATGCACAGTCACACAGGCCAGGGTGGGTCTCCCCAGCAGGGGTGGACCCACGCTGTTCCCAGAAGTACCAGAATGTCCAGTATTCTGGGAGTATGTGAGTGGCCATCTTAGACAAGGAGGAGGCATTCAGGATTATACTCAGCATTCTTCATAGCGGCAAAGAAAACTGGAGAATAAGTGCAATGTTCTATCTACAGAGGTTGAATACACTAGGCGTCACTAGTAAATCATGGAAACTTTGGGTCAAATTCAGAAGTGATGCATAAAGTGATGTAATTTAGCCTCCTTGCACCTAGACTTCCCCACCCAGACCTGCTTTACTCATATCTAAGGGAATGTATGTTGGTATGCATTATATGTTGAGAAGCCGGAAGGTATAAGTTAAAGTAGGGTGCATACTACGTAAATGTGGGGTATACACACAAGTATAAAAAAGCTTTTATGCATCCAAACGGTATGCTTCAGAAATCTGTATTTAGTCATTTTTACTTTGGGACAAGTACACACAGACCATAACACAGGAGATGAGGTAAGAGGGAGAGACAGCTGTTGGAAAAGGAAGGAAGAGACAAAACAAAGGGAAGAAAAATTTTCTACCTGGACCAAGATTCCCATAAGTAGAATCCTTTTCCTTGTGTGTTCTCTACCATCAACCCTCTAACTAGAAATTGTTAGTCTATTTTCTTCACACCATCCAGAACTCCATTGACCGCATGACTCATTTGCATACATGATGGTTATAAATCCAGTTGTTTCTAGTGGGTTGGGTGGTCAAGGTAGCAGCTTTTCCCTCCTCACCAATTTTTCTGCCATTTTTCAGTTGCTCACATACTTTATTTCCAGGCAACAGCTTTGTTTCCTTATATATCAAAGGCTGAACAAACTCACAACATCCTCACTCACAAAGCTACCTTTTTGTATTTTCATAAAACAGTCCAGAATACATATATAAATCCTGGTATTCAGCCTTGGCTTGGGAGGGCATAGAACCAAAACCAAGGAAATATGGCCAAACAAGATGTAATTGGGCTTAAACAGGCATCCAGGCACTAATTTCAGTAACATAGTTTACAAGAACACAGGCAGATCCTGCCAGCATTTCAAAAATCTCAAGGCACCCTAGAGGGAGAACACTGCCAGCTAGAGGTAAACTGATTCAATTGATAAAATAACAGTAAAATAACAGCTTAAACCCCAAAGGAACCCTCAGCTACAAACCAGGATGTTACTACAATATACTTATGTTTAAAAATTAGTAAAAATTTCTTCCATCTTTAGTAGCAATCTAGTTAAAATAGTTAAAGCTCACAGTTGTCATCTTACATCATTCCTAAAATTGCATAGCAACATCTCAATTTTAAACGGTGAATTTATCTTAGCATAAAAATCTCACCACCTGATATTCATTCCAGACTCCTCCTCAGAGTGAGAAACAATTGCACAAACAACAGAGCTAAAATGTGAGAAAGAAGCCTAGTTAAGAAAGTTCCTGTGTTGTATTCCAAAAGGCAACTGCACCAAAGCATCATGGTCATTTAGTGAACATGGAATTTGTCCTGATACGTTAACTTTTCATCAACTTTCAGTTCTGTTAACAAGTAGAGTTTCTCTGTGGTAGGAAGCCCACCAACTGTGCCTCTGGAATATAGCAATCTAACTAGTGCCAGTACTCTTTCTCTGGTCTGTATGCAACAACCATGATGTGGGAAGAAAATAAAATCTTCACATGTTGACATGCATGTTCCCAGAAACAGATGGAAGACACTCTTTGTCTAATTCAACAGAGGCACCATAATGATCTCCAAGTCTCCTTGTACAGAAATCCATCAATCATCAGTGAAAGAATATGCCAATTTCTTTCCTCCTCCTTTCAGTAATAATATATTTTAATTCCTAGGCTTCTGAGCCAGGTTGATTTTCCAGCTTACACTAACTGTTAGGAACTGGCCCTGCTCTCATTGAAGTCAATGGGAGTTTGCAGAATTAGAGCAGAATGAGACCACTAAATTGTATTGTATTGACTTGCAAGCTGCATGGCTAAACTCTGTCCAAAACTGAAATTAAACCAGATGGCACTGAATTGCACCCTGATACAGTTATGAAAAAGAAAGTGTTATGTTCATGACATGCAAACAGATGTTAGATAAAAACAAAAATCCTCTTGCTGGAAGGTTGCAAAGTAACACTGCTATTTCTCAGAATTCAGAACGATAACACACAAGCACCCAAAACAGAGACACAAAGCAGTTTGCTCCCTAAAACTGAGAGGCGCAACTCACCCCACCTTACTCTAGACTGGCTCTTTGTAGAACTGATTCAGATGGCATGCTTCCCTACAGAGCCCCCTATCCTACAAGCAGGACCCCACACACACACAAACACCCAGAGTGATAGCTTGTAATTCTAACACAGTCCTCAATCCACCACATAAAAATTTAACTATATATTGTAGGATGATTGTTAATCCCATCTGCAGGGGTTGTGACACTGTCATGGCCAGGTCGTGGGCAGGGTCCATAGTCACAGGATAGGAATCAAGAGTCAGCCAACTCAGGATTCTGGGAGATCAGAAGCAGGAGACAAACTTGAGAGCAGATCCACAAGTCAGATGCTGGAAATCAGGCAAGAGCAGAGTAGATCCCAGTTGCATAGGCCACTCTCTGTTCCTGTGCTGGGTTTATATAGAAGCCATGGACCAATCAGGACCCCCAGCATTCTGCCAATCAGGTTCCAGGACTGGAGTCCTCTGTTGGGGTTCAGCTTCTGCCCTAGCAACTGTGAGCAGGTCACTGGGTGTGGACCAGGGTTCATGACCTGCAGTTCCTGACATCCACAAAGGCTCCTTGTCAAAAGGTCCTCTGTTCTTTGCAAACAACTCTTGTCTCAGAGCTGACAAATTCACTACATCAAATACATTGCTTTCAGGGTATTTATGCATGAAGGGTAATATGTAAGGTCTCTAGTGAAAGGTTGCAACTTATCAATGTTCATAATTATGGCGTGATGTGTGTATGGGTGATATTTAAGGAATAATGAAGTTTATGCCCTTATGGTTTTAAGATTAAAAGGAGTCACCAGGGAGTGATATCACTCGGTGATGGCCTATTCATGCAGGAGGGGGTTGCAACCCCTCCCTGGTTAGCTGGTGATGTAATGCCAGGCTCAATTGTCTTCCATTGCCCCATCACAGAACAGTCAATGGAAAATAATCAAAGACAACTGCAATTGAAACCACTTGGAGATTTTAAAAATGGCCATTATAATAGACAGGGAATAAAGACAAGAGACTGTTTCAGTGTAACATAGAGTGGGGAGAGCCACTCTGAATCCATTCACTGTGGATGCATCTTGTTGCGTAGGGATGTTTTTCATGAAAGATTGGACCCTGCTTTCTGTGAAGTCAGCCAGCTCGGCAATAGGCTGAACTTTGGGGAGAAAATTGACTTTATTAGATAGGAAAGGTAACTATTAATAAGTGTAGGCCCTTGTTAATGTTTTATGATTTTGTTTTGTATTGTACCGTTTGTTTCCCTCACTCGCTCTTGTTTCTAGTGGAATCTTGATTCTTTCTTAAATAAGCCTTGTTTTGTTTCATTACGAGTCCTGTGTGTTATGCAGGAGCGGTTGTTTAAGGTAAACTTGGATATACTGCTCCTTTGGGGGCAGAGGATCTGGGATTTCTGTAAATAGCCATGCTCAGGGGCTGGATATCACAAAGAAACACTTCCAGGGGACTCGGGGTCAGGGTGCAAGGCAAAGATAGGGCTGGCATAGCCCAGACGAGAATGCTTGAATGGCTGAGAAGCTGGTGGTGTTAGGGAGCTAACACTGAGTTACCATAAGGAAGACTCCCTCATTCTGGACGCAGATGGTAACAAGGAGACTTACATTCCTGGGTACCCCTAGATCTGTCATAGGGAACAGCTACCAAATACCTCCTTATTCCTCAACAGTCTAAGCTTTTAGAGAAAGAGTTATATAGTGGTCCCCATCCACCAGGGCCGGCTCCAGGCACCAGCTTAACAAGCAGGTGCTTGGGGCGGCCAAGGGAAAGGGGCGGCACCTGCGGCAATTCTGGGGCGGCAGGTCCCTCACTCCCTCTAGGAGCGAAGGACCTGCCACTGAACTGCCGCGGCCGGTCGGGGCTTTTTTTTTTTTTTTTTTTGCTTGGGGCAGCAGAAATGCTGGAGCCGGCCCTGCCATCCACAGAATCTACAAAACCTCAGGGGAACAAAATACATTTTCTGAAGATATCTATTTTAGGCACAAAATCTGCTCTGGAAAGTGAGTCAGGCCCTGATCCTGCCACTGGATCTGCACAGGCAAGACCTGTTTGCCCACATGGAGCTCCATCAATTTTGGTGGAGCTTTGCACAGGCTCATGAGTCTGCCTGCATGGATCCCCAGGCACAATCAGGGCCTTGTTACAAATGATTTTTGATTGTCTCTGGAAAGAACTTATTGACTGTGGAGGCAGCATGATCCAGTGGCTAGTTCACCAGACTGGGAATGAACAGACCTGCTTTCTCTTCCCAACTCTACACCTGACTTGCAGCATGGTCTGGAGCAAATCACATCTCTAAGCCTCCATGTGCCCCATTTGTACACTGGAGGGAATGTTGATGACATGCATTTGTAAAGCACTCTGAGATCTATAATGTAAAGCACTACATAGCTGCTACGTATCATGATTTTTAAAGAAAAACGAGAGCTCCTTAACATCCCACTAAAATGAAGAGACCCAACTTCTAAGTACTGATATAGAGTAAAAGCAGCTCAGATTTTAAAAATTGGTTGCCTTAGACTTGGAGAGAGAGGTTTTGTTTTTTAAAAGCTGACACTGCCTTTATACAATATCTGCATTTATGGCCCAGTGGCAGAAACTTTAATTCCATGTCAGAGCTCCTAGGGCAGCAGAAGCAAGTAAATGGATCAGCTGAGTGCTAAGGATCCTTCCAAATTTAATTTAACTAACTTTTAAAAATAGGGAATAAGCACTGTATCTGGACAGGACTATGTAAAGAGAAAGAGGGATGTGCCCAACTACCCAAGGGGACGTATTGTGCAGCCAAAATACTTTTCTTTAATTTACATTTAAAGAGTGTGCTGAATGTGTGGGTGGGGGGAGGGGGAGAGGTGCCAGCCTTTTCTTGGTGTGGGGGCTGAGGTGGGCTAGACAGAAAATTGGGGGGACCTTGTCCCCCTTGCCATCAGGCCCTGCCCCTCTCTGTGGCCCCACCCCCTGGCCGGGGCTGCGGCTGCTCCTTAGCTCCCCACTGCCCTTTGACTGCTTGCAGCCAGTAACAGCCACCCCAGGGTGCAGGGACCTGGCTCTGGGGCCGACAGAGCCTGCAGCAGGCAGTGACCATGGGGAGGGAGGTCCCAGGAGCATGAGCAGGAGCAGGTCAGTCCAGGCAACTGTGGGGAGCCTTGGACTGTAGCCAATTACTTTATCATTCATTTATTGTGTGATGTTATGATATTTATCGCTTCTGACTACTGATCAATCTTATGTTTCTGTAATCCTGCAATTTAAATCTATTCAGCATACAATGATCAGTAGTCAGAAGCGATAAATATGCCTTAGGTATCTAAGTAAATAGGGCTGGAATGCAAGGCCTACAGGCTGAGGCCTGTAAGATTTTAGCTTAGCCATACTAAGCCTAAGGCTTAAGAAATGCTTGACATAAGTAAGTGACCAGAGAATAACCTGATGCCACAAAATTATTGGAGAAGATGTACCAATGGATGGTATTGCAGAAAATTAATCGCAAGAGTAATTTTTGATTACACGATACCCAGTAGTCACATTTTTCTAACATGTGCCCTAACCACAAGGTGCACTATGTAC
>NW_020664420.1:34576670-34587895 GCF_002925995.2 Terrapene triunguis | reverse complement strand
ACAGCTATTATTATTCATTTCTACAATGTCATAGGTTTAAATAGTGTGTTTATATTCCTGTAATATGGGTTTTTATGTAATGTGAGGTGCTTATAATCAAAATTAGTGTAACGTAACAGCAGTAATTTACAAGAGGAGGCATCATAAATTGGAGTGAGGGTAACAGTAAAAGATCATGATTTATGCTTTATAGGCTTGATCCATAGCTCATTGGAGTACATCAAAAGACTCCTATTGCCTTCAATGGACTTTGGATCAGGCTTTTGTTGCATAAGTCTTGTTAATTCTCTTTTTATTTGTGCATGTGGTTTTTTAGATCAAGTAGAATTTTTATTTTCCACACTGGTAGTTTAAGGGAATACAGGCAATGAAAGGAGATCTTCCACAACTTCTCTCAGTATTTGCTATGACAAACCTACATATTTAGCTCTCGTCAAGGTATGTATTCTTCCATGTATTGCCATCGAGTCTGTTGTGGTTAGCAAGGGGGTAAAAACACTCAAAGCTCAATGCATTCAGAACCTTAAGTCCAAAAAAAACTGGAGGACCACTGGAAGATTGAGAAGTGAAGATTTCTAGTTCAGAATATACAGCATGCAGCGTTTCATTTGGTTCACAGTAGGCTCAGTAGAAACACAGTATTCGGTGTACCTACTGCGAGGGGAGTGAATTCTTCAATAAGTAGCACTCAAGCTGTCAAAACTAGAAGCAAATATCAAGTTTTTACTGTTGCACAATCCCTCCAACAGAGGGATGTAAAGGATGAATTTGCAGTGACCAGAATTCTTGATAACCTTTTTGACATACATAGCTAGTGGTTCATATTTAATTCAAAGGTGTCATGAATATTGTGGCACTTTTGGCCTCCCCTATAGTTTGTCACTTGGACTTGGATTGAATTGATACAATATACTGAAGTCTACTCTGCACAATGGCACTGTAAAACTACAGCAGTGGGCACACACACTCCTGGAGTTAACTGCCAGATATTAGAGACATTCATATCCTGATCTCTTGCAGTTTCATCATCTTTCAATGCAATGCTTCATTTGTTCTAAAGGCAAATCCCAGGTAGGTAAAATAACACTTTTCTTATGGAGAGTGAAATACTGGCACCAAGACTGCATATCTATAATATATGTATATATCAGTAATCAGACAATACAACAGAAGCATTGTGATGCAGTTTATCTTGAAATGTGCATTTTTGTTTACCTAATGATTCATGCAACACAGATAGCACTGGCACAGTATATGGTTTTTTAGTAGAAATGAAACAATCCGCATAGAAAGTAAAATCCTGACAAATACTTCATACACTGTCTATTTGAATTCTTAAGTAAAGTGTGATATGTATCAATGATTATTCATCTTCCCTACTTTATTCTTGGCAGGCTAATGTGGATATGCAGCGGGTAACAGCTATGCTTCACGCTGATGAATCACCTATGTTACAAAACATATCAGTACTAACTCTGGGTTTTGTTGGGCAAAGTAGCATTCAGCAAAAGTCTGTTTTGTAGACTGGAACACAGTGAATGCAGGCTCTATGAGGCTGCCATTTGATTAAGTGGCAAATTTTTATGTAGCAAGTTTGACTGAATGATGTATTCCTGAATATGTTTTGTTGTTGCTGTTTTGGACAAGGTAAATAATGTGATTAGGGCTGTCAAACGATTAAAAAAATTAATTGTGATTAATCGCACTGTTAAACAATAGAATTTATGTAAATATTTTTGGATTTTTACTGCATTTTCAAATATATTGATTTCAGTTACAACACAGAATACAAAGTGTACAGAGCTCACTTTATATTTATTTTTTTACAAATATTTGTGCTGTAAAAAACAAAAATGATATTTTTCAGTTCACCTCATACAAGTACTGTAATGCAATCTCTATATCATGAAAGCTGAATTTACAAATGTAGAATTATGTACAAAAAAAACTGCATTCAAAAATAAAATAATGTAAAACTTTAGAGCCTACAAGTCCACTCAGTCCTGCTTCTTGTTCAGCCAATCACTCAGAGAAACAAGTTTGTTTACATTTGCAGGAGATAATGCTGCCCACTTCTTGTTTATAATGTCACCTGAAAGTGAGAGCAGATGTTCTCATGGCACTTTTGTAGCCGGCATTGCAAGGTATTTACGTGCGAGATATGCTAAACATTCCTATGCCCCTTCATGCTTTAGCCACCATTCCAGAGGACATGCTTCCATGCTGATGACGGGTTCTGCTCAATAACAATCCAAAGCAGTGCAGACCAACGCACGTTCACTTTCATCATCTGAGTCAGAGGCCACCAGCAGAAGGTTTTCTTTTTTTGGTGGTTCGAGTTCTGTAGTTTCTGCATCGGAGTGTTGCTCTGAACAGCTGAGGGCCCTGAGGTGAGGGCACAGAGTACTGGGGCCATGGGGAAAGGGCCCAAGGAAATGTAGCAGTATTGAGAGAAGTTAAAGAGGCGCAGCAGGAGGCTGCCATTTACAGGGTCCCTGGGCTGGGACATGGACTAGTGTGTAGGCCCCAATTACCCTCCACTCGCCACTGGCGAAGTGGCTGGACTGTTGGATAGAGATATGCAACCCTGGAAGGGGGAAAACACGGATGGCGACCTAGCTGGAAGGCTAAGGCGCGAAGAGGATGTGGCGGTTCCGGAAGCCGAGAGAGGGGTCATAGGCTGAAGCAGAGACAGAGTGACAGCGTGCAGACTGTGGATGGGGGTGTTGGCCTCGACCTAATCCCCAGAGTGGCCAGGGGGAGGCGCCAGTCCAGCGGTGAGAGGTGCACCGCATGACACACCGCAAGGAGGTAAAGGCTTGAGGCCTCATACCTGATGAGTGCCCTCAGGGAGATCAGAGAAGGGGCCAGAGTTACAATTAGCCCTGTAACAGTGACAAGACAACCTCACTTCAGCTCACATTCATAAAGTGCTCTTTTCAACCAGGGGGATTGCTACTCTGCAGCTGGGAGTGAACCTCCCAGCCTGGATCGACAGACTCGTGCTAGCTAAAAATAGCTGTATAGACATTGCAGCTCAGGCTAAAGCTTGGGTTCTCAAGCCTGGAGGGATGGGCTGGGCTTGAGAGCCCAAGATGCAAAGCTGACACAGCTATTTTTAGTGCTCTACCGCAGGCCCCACTAGCATGAGCCTGTTGAACCAGGCCGGTAGACCTAGCCCATAAGGCTAGAAATTTTCTTCATGAAAGCTTAAATTCTATAGAAAATGATGGCTTAGGGAACCCCACTCAACCCTAAATCACTAGGGAAAGTTTCCTACTCACCATTAGCCAGTTCATTTTCTTAAGCCCTGCCTTTTGAGCATCACAGTACATGTCATCTAGTGAATACATCGACCACATCAGACTTTTTAAAAGCAGCTCTACAGCTACACTAATACATTTCACACACTCACTTACAGTTTAACAGAACTCTTCTTTTATTCTTCCCTGGTGCTGCGTGTACACATATTTTTTGCCTCAATAGAGTTATCTAAGAAACTTGCCTGTATTAATAACTATCATTGCAACAGATGTCTCATGGAAAACAATCTATGTAGAATGGCATAATTTAAATAGCAGGCACTTTTCTGTATTTCTCTTCATTTGATTTGTATTATTTAGAGATCCTGTATTTGCAGGAACTCTGCTCCTTTCATTTATTCCTCACTTGAAATCATAAACTGACACCACAGTTAATTGCTGTGGACATGTTTGATGTCACAAACAGAATATTTCATGACTTCAAGTTAGTGATAAGCAGTGGGACTGAGCAAACTCTTAATCAGCTCTCCTGTTTTCATGCAAATATTTCTAATAAAAAATGTGGGGAGAGAAATACAGGAAATATGTTCTAGAGTATGAAAGTGAACGTGCCAAAATACCAGGGGAAAGGCCATTCTTGTGAAATAGGCAGCCTAGATTTGCATACATAATAGACTTCAATAATCTATTCAGTTTCTTGAATCCACAAGGCCTAACAACTTGCCTGTTATCAGAATGACCCCCAAGGAGAAAGGGTCCTTTCATGAGCTGGCCATACTGACCTTTTCTCCTCAAATTTGATTTTGTACCATTCTGTGACCTTGTTATGACCATAATCACACACACAGTAGCAACTGGAGTCAGTGGATACTGACCTGTCATGTGACAGGAATATTAGCCTTTTGTAACCCTGTCCAACCTCATATAACTATGTATAGGAAATAAAGTTTAGTCTCAGTTCAACTTGCTTAGTGTTTTCAGACTAAACATTTTATGGGCCAAATTCTGCACATATGCAACCCTCACTTTCATGGGTATAACTAAAGGGAGAAAAGTTATCTTCTGTTGCTTTTTCTGTCAGGGGGACCTAGGATCTGATAACCAGAAGCTTTGTCAATTATCATTTCATTTCCTTGGTCAATCTGTTCCTCCTAATAACTCTGTTTGGCTTGATAACATCTGTTCCGTTGGGGCTGGATCTTATTTTGCTGTTGGCCAACGTAATTAACCTTCTGGTTTTCTTCATTATCTCTAATATTGTGCTCTACTCTCTTGTTAACTGTGGTAATTTTTAGGCTTGTTGTGTACAAGGACTCTGTAGAGTGTAGATTTGTTCCTGTGCTTCTCAAGAGGCTGCTAGACACCTCTCTGTCACCACATTCTACAGGCCATTACCTTCGGACCCCACTGAGGATTATCAAAAGAAACTACACCATCTGCTCAAGAAACTCCCTAAAGAAGCACAGGAACAAATCTACACTTTCACACCCCCAGAGCCCTGACCAGGGGTATTCTACCTGCTACCCAAAATCCATAAACCTGAGAATCCTGGACTCCCTATCATCTCAGGCATTGGCACCCTGACAGCAGAATTATCTGGCTATATAGACTCTCTCCTCAGGCCCTACGCTACCAGCACTCCCAGCTATCTTCGAGACACCACTGACTTCCTGAGGAAACTACAATCCTTTGATGATCTTCCAGAAAACACCATCCTCGCCACTATATGTAGAAGCCCTCTACACCAACATTCCACACAAAGATGTACTACAAGCCATCAGGAATAGCATCCCTGATACCATCACGGCAAACCTGGTGGCTGAACTTTGTCCTTATGCACAACTATTTCAGATTTGGGGACAATTTATACCTTCAAGGCAGCGGGACTGCTATGGGTACCCGCATGGCCCCTCAATATGCCAACATTTTTATGGCTGACTTAGAACAACGCTTCCTCAGCTCTCATCCCCTTATGCCCCTACTCTATTTGCGCTTCACTGATGACATCTTCATCATCTGGACCCATGGGAAGGAGGTCCTTGAGGAATTCCACCAAGATTTCAACGATTTCCACCATACCATCAACCTCAGCCTGGACCAGTCCACACAAGAGGTCCATTTCCTAGACACTACAGTGCTAATAAGCGATGGTCACATAAACACCACCGTATACCGGAAACCTACTGACTGCTATACTTACCTACATGCCTCCAGCTTTCATCCAGACCAGATCACACAATCCATTGTCTACAGCCAAGCTCTAAGATACAACCGCATTTGCTCCGATCCCTCAGATGGAGACAAACACCTACAGAATCTCTATCAAGCGTTCTTAAAACTGCAATACCCACCTGGTGAAGTGAAGAAACAGATTGACAGAGCCAGAAGGGTACAGAGAAGTCACCTACTACAAGACAGGCCCAACAAAGAAAGTAACAGAACGCCACTAGCCGTCACCTACAGCCCCCAACTAAAACCTCTCCAGAACATCATCAAAGATCTACAACCTATCCTGAAGTACAATCCCTCACTCTCACAGACCTTGGGAGACAGGCCAGTCCTCGCTTACAGACAGCCCCCCAACCTGAAGCAAATACTCACCAGCTATACACCACACAACAAAAACACCAACCCAGGAACCAAACCCTGCTACAAACCCCGGTGCCAACTCTGTCCACATATCTATTCAAAGGACACCGTCATAGGACCTAACCACATCAGCCACACCATCCAGGGCTCGTTCACCTGCACATCTACCAATGTGATATATGCCATCCTGTGCCAACAATGCCCCTCTGCCATGTACATTGGCCAAACCAGACAATCTCTACGCAAAAGAATAAATGGACACAAATCTGACATCAAGAATCATAACATTCAAAAACCAGTAGGAGAACACTTCAGTTTCTCTGGTCACTCAATAACAGACCTCAAAGTGGCAATTCTTCAACAAAAAAACTTCAAAAACAGACTCCAACATGAAGCTGCAGAACTGGAATTAATTTGCAAACTAGATACCATCAGATTAGGCCTGAATAAAGACTGGGAGTGGTTGGGTCATTACAAAACCTAAACTTAATTTCCCCAATACTAATTTCTCCCTACTGTTACTCACATCTTCTTGTCAACTGTCTGTAATGGGCCACTCTCTTACCACTTCAAAAATTATTTCTCCTCCCTTGGTATCCTGCTGTTAATTGATTTATCTCGTTAGACATTCTTTCGTGTATTTATACCTGCTCCTGTATCTTTTACTTCATACATCTGGTGAAGTGGGTTATAGCCCATGGAAGATTATACCCAAATAAATTTTTTAGTCTCTAAGGTGCCACAAGGACTCCTCATTTTTTTTTTGTTAGAAGTAGTTTTCTGAACATTGACTGTAGCTGGGGTGCGATCCTGTATTCCTCATGGAAACCTTCCAGTTGCCACTGCCTGTGCAACAGTATAGTTCCTGTACTATTTTTTAAAGACTCAGAAATAGGGAGACTTATCCTTAAGACCAGAAAGTCTACTGCCCTGGAACCTGAGCATTTTAAAGAATTGGCTTACTCTCGTTCAGATGTTGCTAGGTAATGATAAGACATCTGTTCTATCCAGGAGAAGTTGATTTTTACCCAGAAGATTTTTGATAATCCTAGTGGAGCAAAGTGTCTCATTTTTCTCTGACATATGATACAGTTCACCCTGTAATAGATAATATTCTGGTATATTTCCTCCTAGAGTTCTGTCTCACTGTACTGCAGCTTGTCTTTGATGTGCAGGCACAATTGATCTTGAGTTTCTATTGGCTCAGCTACATCTTGCTTTAAGATTCATCTCACATGGCTCAGTTTAATTATTTACTGGTCTTTACATTTTGTCTTTGAACCAGCTTATCTAAAAATTTTCTTAGCTCACCTTAAGCTGCTTTATCTGATCTTCAAGTAGATTTTCAAGAGTACATATACAAAGTTTGCGATCAAAAATAGTAAATAGTGGCTCTTTGTTCATATTCTATTTAGTTTGGAACATTTATCATTTGGTATTTCGTATCTGCATGGATTCTTTGCAGCCTCCATGCTGTATGTGATCATATTTACTCACTAAATTCTGTGTGTTCCTATGTACCTTTCAGCTGTTTTCTTGAATCACCTTGGATTTTACTATCCCTGCTCTTTCTGGCAGTGCATCAACAGGCAGTTTAATAAAACAAAGCACAATTTTAAGAGATAGCAAGGTCCTGTAGACAGGCTACTTCACTATTGTATGCAGTGTTGTTGTAGTGGTGTTGGTCCCAGGACATTAGACATATTGGACGAGGTAATGTCTTTTGTTGGAGCAACTTCTGCTGGTGAGAGAGACAACAAGCTTTTGAGCTTACACAGAGCTCTTCTTCAAGAAGACAGAAGTTGGTCCAATAAAAGATCACCTCATCCACCTAGTCTCTCTAGGATACTTCACTGGCAGTCAAGTTCTAGTCCAGGTTCTGCCACTGATGTGCTGTATGACATTGGGTAAGCCATGTCACTGCTCTGTGCCTTTGTTTCTCCTCTTGCCCTTTGTCTTTTCTGTTTGACTGAGCTCTTCAAAGTAGGGACTATCTCTTATTATATGTTAATAGAGTGCCTTGCACAACAGCAGGCCTCTAGGCCCCTATACAATAATATATAAGGAAAAGATGGAGAGATGTACTAGCAACTTAGAACTGTAAATGGTTTTAGCTAATAGAAATCAAGTCTTTCTCTATTGTTTCAGAAATAAACTGATGGACTATTAGCAGTGGCTAGGAAACGTTGCGGACCTGAAGCACTAGCAAGACAGGCAACTAATTGGAACACCTCAGTTTCAGAAACAATTGGTCTGATAATTTTTCCTGCCCCCATCCTTAAAACCAATGATGCAGGATTTAGGAGAAATTTTGCGAGCATGGTGCATGGAGATTTAGCCATATACCTCCCATTAATATTAGTGGACATTATGCACCTAAATGTTTACCTGCCATGATGAAAATTGTATACCTTCAAAGAAGAGTTACAGAGTTCCTTTGTCCACACTGTACAAGCAAGAGCAGCTCAAAGCAGCCCTCTGCCACTTTTTCTTTTCTTTCTTTTTTTTTTAGCAGAACAGAGTAAGACATGATGAAAACTGGGTTGGAGTTAGACCCCGAGAGCCGTATATCACAATTGAACACTAGGGAAAGTCCATCAACAAGAAAAACAAATAGATATGCTAGAAGTGGCACCTCACACAGGTCCACCAAAAAGGCCATAACTTCTGAAAGCAGCAGGTAGGAAAATAGAACCAGCTATCTGGGGGGAAAATACCCTATAGAGGTGCCATGAAAAATCACCTGTCTACTAAAATTACAGCAAAACAGCATGCTGCTGAATTTAAGGAAGATTTTTATGCAGATGGTGATTTACTACTTCTGCACCTGCTGTCAGTAAGCATTAGACTATAAACATCAGCAAACATTGATTAAGCATATTGCCTGAGTGAAACATCAGGTAAAGAAAGGAAGGAGCTCAGCAACTCCAGAGCACCAAAGACAAATTACACCTTGTGTAGCAATTAAAGGCCGGGGGGAATCACAGCTTCTTATGAAAAAAGCAGGTGGAGCACAATTTTGCGGAAAGTTTTTGCAAAAGCTGCTATTTCTTTAGGAATAAATATCAGTTCTTTCATTAAAAAAACCCTCAAAGTACAGCAATCTCTGACCTCGACAGAACCACTAAGATCAAATTATTGATTGGTTGCACAACACTGAGTTCCACATTGTGGCTTTAATAAGCACAGCTTCATGGGGTGGGGGAGAAGGGAGTGTGTAAAGGTGCACAACAGCAGTGACTGGAGGCATTCCAGCTGTGCAAGAGAGGCATACACAGGGCTCAGTTGACAGTGGATTGAGCATGCTGGGCAGCAGGTCCTCCACCTCCTTTCAAGAGGTGCAGTATTCACACCTGACCCTTTGAGGTGTCTAGTGGAATCTAATTATCCCTTGTGCAAGTGGAGGAAAGTGCTTCTCCCTCCCTCCCCATTGCACAGTTGTCCATGAACAGCCAGAATCTGTTCTTAAATGTTTAAAGCAGCTTGGTAGAAGGAAAACTAAGTAATCAAGAAAAGCCTGGTGAGGTCGGCATTATCTTGCTTTGCTTGCTGGTGGAGTATCTGTACCAGGAATTAGACCTGTTGTATGTAGTGTCAATTTTCTCCAGCAAGTCAATACCATGAATATTTCACAAGACACTGTAAAATGCATTCATCATTCTGGGAATAATTTCATCCATTTCTTGCTGTTTTGATAGTGTGAGATGCTGTATGGAAAGGTTACCTACAACATGACAAAGGGCTGGCTTCTGAATACCATGGCTTACAGTGGGCTTCTGGAGTGTAATACTGCTCAGACATGCTCAGTTGTATCTACACTTGTATAAAGACTATAGAGTCTAACATTATATAGCTGCTAAATAAAACACATAAGTAGATGGGACCAAATTCAGCTCTTGCTTCCTATATACTGGTGTGACTCTGGAGGAATTTAAAGTCAATGGAGTTTCTACAGTTTTACTGAGATCAGAATCTGGCCTGCCTGTCTCTTGAAGAAGAAGTCTTTATGACAAGATGCTCCTATCAAGATGCCTGCATAAACACTGTATTAGGGTGAAAGTTTCATTACATATAGACCTTCCTTGCAACCCAGGACACGCTCATTGACTATTATGGTTACAGTTTGCTCCCACCAAGATGATATGCTTGGAAAAGCTATTCAACCTTAACATATGAGCTATCATTAACTTCTCCATCTTTGGGCTAAATCTGTTAAAGATCTTTGTAAGTAATTGCAAAGTTGTCTTCTCACTCCTGAATGTATCACTAATGATGTAGTGGTAACACTGGAAGTATAGAAATGCTTTAGCTTATCATTACAATAGATCAGAGGTTCTTAAACTTGGGGGGGGTGGAATGTATTTTGGGGCGGAAGGCGTTAGAAGCTTTGGGGAAAGGCGAGGGGGGAATGTACTGCACACATTTTACTCACAGCAATGAATAATTAGCAAAACTGATTCCTACAGACATATCAGTCCTCAGATGGCACTGCACATTTGACTCTAGATGGCGCTGTGCATTTTGACAGATTTCTGTTTCAGCTTGTATAGCAGGGGTAGGCAACCTTTCAGAAGCAGTGTGCCGAGTCTTCATTTATTTTAATTTAAGGTTTTGCGTGCCGGTAATACATTTTAACGTTTTTTAGAAGGGCTCTCTCTATAAGTCTATATATTATATAACTAAACTATTGTTGTATGTAAAGTAAACAAGGTTTTCAAAATATTTAAGAAGCGTCATTTAAAATTAAATTAAAATGCTGATTTTACACCACCAGCCTGCTCAGCTCGCTGCCAGCCTGGTGTTCTGTTCACCTAGGCCGGCAGCGGGTTGAGTGGGGCCTGACCTCTGAAGCCCCCCACACCCCCAGAAGGGTGGGTGTGGGGGGCTTCAGAGGTCAGGGCAGAGGGCTGGGGGTGTGTGGAGGTGCATGGCAGAAGACTGGGGGTGTGGGGGGCTTCAGAGATCAGGGCAGAGGGTGTGGGGGGTGCGGGGCAGAAGGGTGGGGGGGTGGGGGGCTTCAGAGGTCAGGGCAGAGGGCTGTGTGTGTGTGGAGGTGCAGGGCAGAAGGCTAGGGGTGTGGGGGGCTTCAGAGGTCAGGGCAGAGGGCTGGGGGTGTGGGGAGGTGCAGCACAGAAGGCTGGGGGTGGGGTGAGTCAGGGCAGAGGGCTGGGGTGTGTGTGGAGGTGCAGGGCAGAAGGCTGGGTGTGTGGGGGGGTTCAGGGCAGAAGGCTGGGGTGCTCGGCTCGTGGGGGTGCTCCCAGCCCCCTGCCCAGGGCCAGCTCCAGGCACCAGCTTAACAAGCAGGTGCTTGGGGCGGCCAAGGGAGAGGGGCGGCACCTGCGGCAATTCGGGGGCGGCAGGTCCCTCACTCCC
>NW_020664420.1:34518268-34576570 GCF_002925995.2 Terrapene triunguis | reverse complement strand
TTTTTTTTTTGCTTGGGGCGGCAGAAATGCTGGAGCCGGCCCTGCCCCTGCCCTCAACGGCTCATGACAGGGGACTGGAAGGGATATGTCCTATTCCACCCCCTTCTCCAAGGCCCATCCCTACCTCTTCTCTGCCTCCTTTACCCAGGGCCGGCTTTAGCAAGGGGCCGCAGGGCTGCCGCGCGCCGGCTGGAACTCCGGGGGCTTTTGCGGAGCGGCGAGCACGCTGCCACTCCTCCCCCCTCCCTTTGCAAGGGCCGGCACAGGGAAGGAGAGGAGGAGGGGCAGGAAAGCAGGCTGCACCACGCTGGGGGAAGAAGCGGGGGAGCTTGGCTGCTGCAGGACGAAGCTTCTGCCTCCTGCCCCCGCAGGGGAGAATGGTGGGCGGGGGGGCTGAGTGCAGCTGGGGGGTCGGAACCGCGGCAGGCAGCCGCGTGCCATTCAAAATCGGCTTGCGTGCCGTGTTTGGCACGCGTGCCGTAGGTTGCCGACCCCTGTTGTATAGCATTATACAAAGTCATTGCCATCTATACGTTAATCTGTTTGCTACGATGTGGTGTGCACATTTAATTGTAAGCATCTCAGTTTTGCTTTTTGCTTTTATAACAATGGATTGTTGGCTCTGTTTGAATCCATGCCTTACTGTTTTTAATATTTAGTAAGAATTGCATGTTGTTTTTTTTATCAGTGGTATATGTACCTGTGTGGCGGAGGAGGCACAAACTATTACAGACACAAAGAAGGAAGGCGTGATTAAATAAGTTTGAGAATCACTGCAATAGATTAGTTGTGGCTTGGGTGAGGTTTGGAGGCTGTTGAAACTTCAATAGGAAAACCCTGGAAAGGAACTCTGGCACTGCAGTGAAATCAAAATGAGGAATAAAGAAGAAGAAATCCCAGAAGAAGGTAAATTTTGCTGGAGGTTCTCAAACTGGGGGGGGGGGGGGGGGGGGGGGGGGGTTTTGGGGGGGGGGGGGGAGGGGGGGGGGGGGGAGGAGGAGTAGGTGTATTCTGTGGGGGCATGAGAAGCGTTACAGAAGAAAAAAAATGACTGCACCCATTCAGAGCTGGGCTGCTGGAGAGCGGCAGCTGCTGGCTGGGCGCCCAGCTCTGAAGACAACGCTGCTGCCAGCAGCAGCACAGAAGTAAAGGTAGGTGGAAATACCATACTATGCTTTCTCCTTCGCTGCTGGCAGTGGCACTGCCTTCAAAGCTGGGCACCACGCCAGCAGCCACTGCTCTCCACTCTGCCTTCAGACACAAAGAAGGGGGGCACGATCAAATAAGTTGGAGAGCCACTGCTTGATATGATTTAAGGTTTAAAATCGAAGGATTCACCATACATTGGAGAACTTAGTTCTATACCATCCATGACTAACATAGCACAGATTTTCGTGGAAATATAGATAGCATTTTAGATAAGTATTTCAATTTGCAAAGCATCTTTAATGTTCTTTCAAATCTAGTGTGGAGTGAATGGTTCGAGCTGAAATCTCAGAGCCAAATAGCCCTGAGCTTTGGAAAGGTTTGGATCCAGATCTGGTAAAAAAAATTCCTGCTTTGCAGTTTGGGTCCATCTGTAGTGTGGGAGGATATATACTCAATGAGCTTATGAACCAACAATCTTCCATAATCAAAGCTTGGAAACAGCTGCTTTAAAGTTAACAGGATCTTTGATCCAAATCTCTCCATTTCAGATGTGACAAAGGAACACATTAAAGGTCTTCCTCACTTTAAAAGCTGCCATTCAGCTGCAGTGACAAAAATAGGCCATGTTGTTGTTGTTGTATACAAAATGTTTTTTTTTAAGTGGTGCATGCAGAAGAAATTACATCTGCTATGCTCACCCGGGTCTTAATTTTAAAGGCTGAAGTAAGAAGATGCACTGCATTTTCTCCAAGTATTTGGCTTATTACTGCAAAACTGAGGTTTCACTATTGTAGAGTTAAGTAGGGCATGTGGGTTCTTAATTAGGTTCCTACCCCTCAGGTAGAGAGGTATGTAAACTACCTATTGCAGAAGGATGAGATGCTCCTCCCCACAAGAAATGAAAGACCACAATGCTAGCAGCCAGGGGGATGAAGTGAGGCAAAAGTCCCCCTTTGTTCTATATGAATGTTCAAATGGAAATGCATGTGTCATTGGGAAGAAGAAAGGTCTGCCTCTAAAAAGACTTGAAACCCAGTTCTTAGGATCATACCCTTACTGCTTCCATGAGACTCATCATCCAAGCACCCAGCGCATCCCAGGAATTGTACTCCGGAAGCCTGGACACCACCACACTACAGAAGGAGTGGTTTAAGCCAACCTACATAATTTTTTTTCTTGCTTGTTTTATTTGTTTATGTTCAGAGGCAAGACACTGAACAATCCAAACTTGTGAAATAAACGAGTTAGAACCCAGTGTTGTAATGCCAATGCTTATTACTGACACATAGACTGCTTCTTATGTGTGAATTTCAGTTCTCCCTACTTACTAATGACTATAGGCCTGCTTAGCAGCAATTTAACATTTTAAAATTAGCTTCTTTTTTAAGTGGTGCACATGCGCTTCCAAAAGCATTGTGTGGTGATGGATATAGAGCTTGATTCAAACTGCTGGGATAGAACGATTCAGATTGCCACCCTTGTGTCACATGGGGGAACATATACCACCATATTGCCCACTGTTTTCAATAGGAGGCGGCAGCTTTAGTTTGCAGCTTGTTTCCATTGGCACTCCTTTGGGGGAGGCTGTCTGCGGAGATGCATTGATTCAGTGCAGTCCTTGGGCAGTTTGGCTATGTCCAGGCTCTGCTAGCTGATTATGGAGCCCCAGACCAAGTGAGCGCTGCTGAAGCTTTGCACTTCTCTAGCCCGGTCCCACCTTTCAGGCAGAATGCCTTTGGGGGGACCCTCTACTAGGGTCTGCAGTGGATAAATCAAGTCCATAGTTACCGATGAAGGTCAAGGAAAGTTAACTCCTTTTCAGAAAACCCAGTAAATCATTTCTGCCAACAAGATCAAGTTTACTTTTTGGAACATTTTGGTATTAGCAGCTCAATGTACTGTAAAATATTTTCTTAAACAGTAGTGAATCTCAAGTAGCTTTTTATTATTTATTATTATTACAGGAAATTCACTGTGCAGTTCAAGAATATATTACACTAAAAAGGAATTGGGTGGATCAGATAGTGTTCCTTCCTTTATGTAAGGGGTGCCAATGACTGGTCACAGATCACTACTTCTTCAGGCCACTATGCGTACAAGGGGGAAAGGTGGCAAGATTGCGTTAGATAACAGGTTGTTCGTTCCCATATGTTTTAGTCCTTTCTTTCCCATAATCAAACACATTTTACAAACTCAACTGAATTGCTAGGTCAGCTATGCTTTTGGAAGGTAAGAAGAGGAGTTGTTTTCAATATAGTGATTATCCCTTTACCATTGAAAATAGGAGCTCAAAGATTTCCTGTAATTCAGCTACTAGAGGATTAGCACCTGACATTGCCGGCCTTATTCAGGCAAAACTCACATGTAGGTGGTGATTAAATTTTAAACAGATTATAGATTGATGCACTCAAATGGATTTTAATTCACATAAATTATAGTTGATAAGCTTTTCTTTAAATGATGGAAGCCTAGGTAGGCAATATTTTGGGGTTCTCTTTGACTTGATAATGTTAGTGAAAATGCATTGCTTCTCTGACCACACAGGCCCACCCATTTACTGTGTGTACCAGTAATGGGTGGCCTGGAATTTAAGATCTTGAATATCAAATTCATTTAATACAAAAGGAATTGTATGGTATGTGGCAATATTTACAGTGCATCATGCCTTGAACTTTCTTTTTATCCCTGCTTTGGAATTAAAGTGCCTATTCGGGAATTTAATTCAGGAACAATGGGGTATTTTCTGGCCAACAATATGTATTTTTAAGAAAAGGGCTAAGGCATTTTTGAGGAGTATATTGATCTCCTCCTTAAAATCCAGAAGGAAGTTTTGATGTATATGAAACGGTAAGTAATCCAAAATAAATCGCTGCAGTACTTGAAGAGCACTACAAAGCCTCTAGTGACCTCAGGGGTAAGACGGGCTTTGGCACTCATCAGGACTCATCACTATTTGAGCTACTAGATCAATTTTTGTAGCAGGAGAATGTCTTCATAATGGGGAATATGAAGGCTGATTAGCACAGTGTAATCAGCATAGATTATAAACATCTTGGGCCAGGGACTGTATCTTCTATGTTCTGCAAAGTGCTGAATACACCATCAGTGCTCACCAGATGAAGAATAATAGAGTGGCCTCAACTCCAGCTGCACTGCTAGCAGGTGCTTTTAACAGGCATAATTCTTGCATTTTGTAGTTAATACATATCAGACTATTGTATCTCTCTCTCTTCAGGAGAGGGATCTAGTCTTCATACTTGTGTGTAAAGCCCATAATGTCCCGTTGGTGCTATATAAATGATGAGAGCGGGTGGTGAAGTTGGTTTTCATGGTGTGGGGGATGGGAGAAAAGGCAGAAAAAAAAAAAACATTGGAGCAATGTTAGTAAATGCAATTTTCTTTAATGAACTAGTCTGGGTCTTGGAGACCCTATCACTGTACAGAGAATAATCTATTCATGGTCTTAGCTCCTTCACTGTATCATATCTCCATTGCAGCAGCCGTTTGAATGTGGCTTAATCAGAAATGTAAAAGCCCAGATCCAAAGACCACTGAAGTCAAGAGAAGACTCCCTTTGACAACAATGGGCTTTGGATCAGACCCTAAATGCAAGGGTGTTCCTAATATGGGACCCCCAAGAGAAACTGTACCAGAAATGTATGAATACATCCTGCATAACCAAAGGAGTTAAAGCAAAGAAAACTGAAGATACTCCTGAGTTTAGACTTGATTTTTTGAAATATAGTTTCCATGTTCAATGGCATTTAGATGTCAGTGGAAAGGCTCCTATTGACTTCAGTGGAAGTCGAATTGATCCACAAACCCTTTAGCTAATGGGCAGATGCTTCCCTCCTAGACATTATTTTATCACATAAGGATTTTAAAAGAAATCTGTGTGCCTGTTTCTCTAACGGGCAAGACTCATTCATATAAATCTCACTGTTTTTTGCTAAAATTTTAGTCAGGTTTATCAACTTGTGTCTGAGTCTAAACAGAGCTTAGAGACCATATTTATTCCCTGGAAAATTAACAATATCCATCAAATTTGGAGTGGAACGCAGAAGTTCTGCTGCCTTTGGCCCCCCAGCTGTGTGGTGCAGAGGGAAGCATATTCACAGACAATGCTGTAGTTGGGCTATACAGTAGGGCAGGCCTGCACAACATGCGGCCCGGGGGCCGCATGCGGCCCGCGTGGGCTCACTGTGCGGCCCGCGGGGGTGAGTAGGCGGGCTCACTGTGCAGCCCGTGGGGGGTGAGTAGGCGGGCTCACTGTGCAGCCCGTGGGGGGTGAGTAGGCGGGCTCACTGTGCAGCCCGTGGGGGGTGAGTAGGCAAGTGGCGGGTGAGGGAGGGGGGCTGAGCAGGGGGCAGTGATGGGGGGTGAGTAGGCGAGCTGGAGATGGGGGCTGAGGAGGCAAGCAGGCGGGCAGTGGCAGGGGGGGCTGAGGAGGCAAGCGGGAGGGCAGTGGTGGGGGGTGAGTAGGCGAGCCAGGGGGCTGAGGAGGCGAGCAGGCAGGCAGTGGCAGAGGGGCAGGTGAGCCGGCGGCAGGGGAGGGGAGCTGAGCTGAGTAGGTGAGCTGTGGTGGTGTGGGGCTGAGGAGGCGAGCGGGTGGGCAGTGGCAGGGGGTAAGTAGGCAAGCCGGGGGGGAGGGGGGTGGGCTGAGGAGGCGAGCGGCAAGTCGGTGGCTGACCTGTTCTACTGATCTGGTCTGGCTCCCATCTCCTCTCAAAAGGTTGCAGCTGTCTGGAGGCGCTTGCCTTCCACGCCTTCCTCATTCACACCTCATTCATTCAACAGGGCAATTGATTACAACGTGGGGGGAAGATCTTATTCTACTTCTAGCAAAAAGACATTTTTCTTTTACCTTAATTATACTACCTTAGGGGCCAGCTATAATATATTACCAAGGTTCAATACTGCTGTTTCAGCAGGGCGGCGCTGGGGAAGGAGGGCTTTTTTCCACGGGGCGGGCGGCGCTGGGGGGGGTTGTTTCAGGGGGCTAGGCGGCGCTGGGGGGTGTTTCGGCAGCACTGGGCTGGTTGTTTCTGTGGGGTGGGCGGCGCTGGTGGGGGAGGTGTTGTGTTTCGGGGGGGCTGGGTGGTGCTGGGGGGCGGGGGGAGTTCGGCGGGGCCGGGGGGGGGTTCAGCCCTCAGCTGTTTTCTTTGGAGTAATATGGCCCTCTCTGCTTTACACGTTGTGCAGGCCTGCAGTAGGGGAAAGTGTCTTCGAAGGATACCTCTCTTCTCCGTGCCCTTCTCCACAGCATAGACAATTGTCCTCCTGCTGCAAAACATCTGTGTGGCCTCTGGGCCACACAGAAAAATGGCTGTAGCCTGAGGTAAGGAGTTGCACCAAGCTCTCTCCGATCCTGCTCTTCCCACCCCCCAAAGTGGAGAGGGAGGGGAGAAACACTAGGACCAGTCTGCAAGAAACATCTGAGGGAAGTTAGTGTCTGTGGCATTGAGTCCTGAAATTCACCCGTGCAGGAGTGAGTCCAGGGGACATAAGGAGATTCCTTATTGGGGGCTACTAGGGTGACCAGACAGCAAGTGTGAAAAATCGGGACGGGGTGAGGGGGTAATAGGAGCCTATATAAGAAAAACCCAAAAATCGGGACTGTCCCTATAAAATCAGGACATCTGGTCACCCTAGGGGCTACAGCCAGACCCAGGGGTGGGGGAGGTGCTGGGAGGAAGGAGCAGCCACTGCCCTGCTGCTAGTCCTTCTCCAGTCCACTTGAGCACACTGTCAAACATTTAATACACTTCAGTCAAGAAAAACTGAAGAGGACATTTAACATGTTCTCTTGAACTCCCTACCATTACTGCTGGGGGAGGGGATGCTGCTGTGACTGTCCTTTGTAAGGAGTCACTGAATGATTCACTGAATACCAAGAAACTTAAAAGGTCTTAATAAGATGGTCAGTGTCTTAACACAATAGCTAATGAACAGTCACATTAAACTGATTTACTCCTTTGTGTCAGAAGCCTCAGGCTTGTGCACTTCTACTGCACTGCCATGCTGGAGCTGCTTTCAGTATTATGCCAAAACACGAGCATTTAATACTCAGCTATTCTCTTGCTGACTCTCACCCATGGACTCCCTTGTTCCTTCGGGGGCACTCTAACCAATATGCGACTTATGTTCCTGAAAGGAGATAATGGCATTCTGGTTTAGCAGACTAAACCTTTACATATAGACAAAGATCTCTGCCTGCTGCAAGGGCAGTGCCCATTTTGTGTTCAGTTCAAATACAATAAGTTAGAGGTGAGGAAGGATGGTCCATTGGTTAAGGTGCTAGCTGGGGACTGAGGAGAGCCAGCTCCGATTCTCTGCTGCATCACAGATTTCTCATGTGACCTTGGGCACGTCCCATGAGATGTTCTAGGGCAGTGTTTCTCAACCTTTTCAATACCAGGGACTGGCTTGCTGCCTTCCTAAATTGTGTCAGGGAGATCTCAGGAACTGGCGCTGGTCCATGGACTGGTTGTTGAGAAACACTGATCTAGTGCTTCCTTCTGCATACCTTAATTTGTGCTGGGGCTTGCTGGAGTTCAGCCCCAGCCCCTCTATTCATGCTGGTGTGCAGCTCTAGCACCTCTTCTGTTATGAAAGTTAAAAATCTCATACTATTTGTTTTCCTGAATGGTGTCTAAGAATTTAGCATTGTCAGTCAGGCATGTGTTTAATAAGCCAACATTTGCTTAAAATTCTCAACACAGTTTATCCATTCTGCAAATTCTCATGTATGCTGAAGATAGAGACTGTTTGCTGCCAGGTATGTTTATTTTTGTTACGAGGCAGCTGACATGGAAGCATCTACTCCTGCGTGCATCAGTGTTTCTACCCAGCAGCCATCAGTTTTCTATTGTTTTGCTGAAGCAATATGTATGGTCAACTGTCATGACATCCCAAGATCAGAAGAAAATATGGTTCTACTATTCTAAATCAGGTAGCAATGCAAGTGAGCCAGTTAGTAAGCAGGAGAAGGAAGATACAAAGACTGATGAAAACCACAGAAAAGAAACAGAAGAGTCACCATGTACGTCTGTTGCATATGTCCGCATCAGATCTACACAAGAAAAGCAAGCTCACAAGACTGAAAGTGGTGTGGAAAGCGCTTCTGTTGATAGTGATTCTGAAACGTAGAGCACTGATAGCAAAGACGGTGAATTAGCTCAACATGTCGCAGCTCGCAACAGATTGCCTTCCTGCAGGATGGACCCTGAACAAAAACAAATTAATATTTCCCAAACAAGAAACTGGTTTCCCCAATATTATAGCTTGGGACTGCTCTGCCCATCATTTACAGTATGCAGTCAGTCAATGATGTAACGAAAGAAGTTGGAACTACAAATCACGTAAAAGCTTCCCAGACAAGTTATATTAGTTTTATAATACATCTGGAAAAAAATCCATTATAGCTAAAAGAGTGAGCTCCTGACATTCAGCTTTGCAAAACAGGTTGAGTGTTAGGTTAGACCAGGGGTAGGCAACCTATGGCACACGTGCCGAAGGCGGCATGCGAGCTGATTTTCAGTGACACTCACACTGCCCAGGTCCTGGCCACTGGTCCAGGGGCCTCTGCATTTTAATTTAATTTTAAATGAAGCTTCTTAAAAACATTTTAAAAATGTTATTTACTTTACATACAACAGTTTAGTTATATATTATAGACATAGAAAGAGACCTTCCAAAAACATTAAAATGTATTACTGGCACGCGAAACCTTAAGTTAGAGTGAATAAATGAAGACTTGGCACACCACTTCTGAAAGGTTGCCAACCGCTGGGTTAGACAGTCTATGAGTTGCATCAAGCTTTAGAACAGAGGGGGCTACTTGGAATGTGTATTCAACTCTGTATAAGCACTTCATTTTGGCAGCGGATGACATTTCTTGGGACAGTGCAACACTTACTCAGGTCTAAGAAAGTGGTTAACATTGGGTCAATTCATCAGTAGTCTTGGCATTAGGTATGATGCGCTGCAGGAGTTGTCTGAGTTCTCTCTGGAATAGCAACAACACAATTGTAAAATCATTGATGCACACTGAGTTATCTGCCGCTATATACACATCTCTACCCCAATATAACGCTGTCCTCGGGAGGCAAAAAATCTTACCGCGTTATAGGTGAAACTGCGTTATATTGAACTTACTTTGATCCGCCAGAGTGCTGCTTTTCCACGTTATATTCGAATTCGTGTTATATTGGGGTAGAGGTATATCTGTGTTCAAAGCAATGGTAGAAAATCAAGGGAAATATTTTGCACTTTGTGAGAAAGTCATAGCAGAGAAAAAATGTTTCAGAGTGTGATCTCACATGGAAAAAAAAACAAAAAAAAAACCCTTGTGACAAGAAAATTCATCCTGGACAGGGTTTTCACAGCTTAGCAAGCAATTTGTGAAATTGTATGCTGTCTACAGGAGGCAGCATGAGAAACTAATTACCAAATTGAAAGTATTATATAAGCACTACTGGCCCAATGAGCTACCTACACTGTATGGAGAAAGTGAGATTGAGGGTACATCTATACCCCAGCCGCTAGTTCGGCGGCAAGCAATCGAACTTCTGGGTTCAACTTATCGCGTCTTGTCTGGACGAGATAAGTCGAACCCGGAAGTGCTCGCCGTCGACTGCGGTACTCCTGCTCGGCGAGAGGAGTACCGCGGAGTCGACGGGGGAGCCTGCCTGCCGCGTCTGGACCGAGGTAAGTTCGAACTAAGGTACTTCGAACTTCAGCTACGTTATTCACGTAGCTGAAGTTGCGTACCTTAGTTCGAATTGGGGGGTTAGTGTAGACCAGGCCTGAGTCTCTTTGAGGAAGATTGGACATTGGTCATGCTCGTGAAACCATTTAGGCATACAGGATGTTTAAGAAGTTGAGTGGGAAGGAAAATTAGAAGCTGTTTAAGGACCTGTTGCTAGCAGTGAGCACTACTGGAATCTCTAACACTGAGCATGAGCAATGCTTTTCACAAATGAATCGCACATGCACATCAACACGAGCATCCAGCTTATTGAAACTATTTCCTTGCTGTTATCCCTGAATCTAGTTGGCTCATCATTGAAGAAATTCAGTGTTCATTCCTGGCTTGCCAAAGGGCATAGAGCAGCAGATGACAAGTAAGGAGAGAAAATATGAGGATAACCAGACAAATATGGAGATTTTATGGGCTTTTCTGGAGAAATACGGTAGATCACACCCCTATTAACAATGGTAAATACTCTTTCAAATATACTTATAATTTTGAATGTCAGTTCTTAGGATCAGTATTATCATTATTGCTTGAGCTACGGCCTCTCTTTCCTTACAAATTAAGCACCGCCCTTCTGGCCTTAAACTCTTTGACTCAGTGTCTCTGTGCTTAGGTTCCCCATCCATTATTCGAATGGTGTGAGGGTGAATACATTCAAGATGTACCTTTCCCAGACAAGTGGAAGAGCTCTGGGTAGCTCAAAAGCTTGTTTCTCACACCAACAGAAGTTGGTCCCATAAAAAGATATTACCTCACCCACCTTGTCTCTCTAATATCCTAGGACCAACGGGGCTACAACTACACTGCATACATTCAAGAGTGTGAGGCACCCAGCTACTACACTACAGTAACAGGAACCTATACATGTTTGTTAGATGGATAGGAGACATACACTGTGCTCTCTCACTAAGACTTGACTTTTGTTCTTTCCTTTAATCTTCAGTAAAAGTCATTCATGCTGAAATGTGTGAATGGAAAAAAACAGAATATGCATCATTTTGTGGTGGACGAAGATAGATTATGGCTCCACATCTGCTAGTCTTCCCAAAAAAATGACTAATATGAGACTGCTGAATATTTTCCTACACAAAAGGAACCACAGACTTGCAAGACCCTTTCTTCCCCCCCTCCCCCCCAAATATTGTTTGCACTGGTAATAGAACATCCAACTGCTGGCCTGATAGACACTCAGGGCCTCATTCAGCATTGTCCTGCACCTTGTATAGGTGCAAAGTAGGCACAAAATAATACCAGCTCAGAATGAGAGCATTTTATATTCACTTTGCATTGGGTTAATCTGGCCCTCAGTAATTCTAAAAGGGCGAAATTACACAGGCATGAACACGAATCAGCACCATATGCTGACGAATTTTTGTTATTTGTTCAGAGCCAGCTGCTTCTATCCTCTGCATATCGATAATAAATCATTTTAGTATTTTTTCTGGATGCAAAATCAGCTACAACAAATAAAAAACTGTTTTTTTTTTTTTTGTTATGGCTATGGGAGAGCTCTGACAACCAACTTACTTCACTCTTTCCTTTTAGAGACACTCCCAAAGGTGTTCATTATCCTGAAACCACTAAAACTTGGTCAGGTGCTTAGAGTGAAAAAATGGAATGCAATTTGTAAAGCTGCCTTCTCTTTTTCTCGGAGATCAGGGCCGGCTCCAGGCACCAAACGAGAAAGCACGTGCCTGGGGTTGGCACATTGTAAGGGGCGGCATTCCGGCCAGTCTTGGGCCGGCACATTCCGGACGCCCTACCGTGGTTCTTTTTTTTTTTTTTTTGCTTTGGCAGCCCGTTCCGCAGCTCTGGAGCCCCCGGCCAGCTCCCCACGCTCCGCCAGTCCTAGCCCAGCCCTGCAGGGGCACGGACCCCGGCCAGGGGGGGCAGGAACCAGCGATCCCTGCCGCCGGGCTCCTCAGGATGCGCCACTCCCCGGCCAAGCCGCCTTTAAAGGAGCAGCTGAGCCAGCACCTCCTGCAGCCCCCGAGGGCTCTGCCTGCCCAGCTGGGAGAGGCACCCCAAGGCCAGAGGGGGGAGCCCCTCTCGCCTGGCTGTGAGCAGGCTGCAGCGCCTGGCTGCCCACGGGCGGAGGGAGCGGGCGGGCGCCGCCCTTCACCCCCCTGTGAGCCACCTTGACTGCCCTCCACACGCTCCCTGCGGCTGCCGTTGTGTGTTGTTGCTTTTTTGGGGGGCGCGCTTGGGGCAGCAAAAGAGCTAGAGCCAGCCCTGACTGAGATGTCCATCCTCCATTTGATGGGAAGGAGGTAACTTGAGTAAACAGGCTCTTTAGGGCAGGCAACCTGAATGCACAGAGACAGTTTTTAGCTTAATTTAAAAGAAGATTGATGTGATGATAGAAAACTTTCCAGCCTGCAACCAAGCCACCCTGGTGTACGTCACTTTTTACACTGGTGGGTGTGTCTACACTAGGGGGTTGGACATTGATGTAGCTATACTAGTGCCAAGAACCTCACTGTAGACTAGGACTGAGCAGAATTTGGTCCTGCAGGAGCAGAAGGGATGTACGTGTACCAGAAAAAGAAATTAACAGGATGTAAGATAAAGTAGGCCCTCCCTCTAATGTTATACTGTTGTATCACCCCCGAGATGTCACGTACCAAATCTGCCCCGGCATACACAGTGCAAATTTTGCCTGCATATGCCAGGAGGCAAACTTGGTCTCCATAAAATGCTAAACAAGTATAAATTACACGCTATATGCACATTTGCGGAATACCAAATTGGTTCAAGGGTATTTTGCACCAGTTTTTTGACCACCTTACAGACTTGTAGATTACAGCAGACACACTTTAGGCCAAATTTGTCAATGTGGTATGCCAAACACCCTGCAATACATCAATGAGAGAGCCTGGATTCAAACTCAGGAATTCCTGTATGCCATTCCTGCATTCATGCAGTGTTGTTGTAGCAGTATCGGCGCCAGGATATTAGAGAGAAGGTGGGTGAGGTAATACATTTTAGTGGACCAACTTCTGTTGGTGAGAGAGACAAGCTTTTGAGCCACACAATGCCTGTGTAGTTCGAAAGCATGTCTCGCTCGCCAAACAAAATTTAGTCCAATAAAAGATATTCCCTCACCCACCTCGTCTCATTAAATTCCTGTGTTCAGTCATCTACGTCACGCTGCCTCTCTCACATATACATTGTTAGGTAATATTCTAAGGAAGCTAGATGGTACTTGAGATACATATTTCTTGTAATAGTCCAAGAACAGACCCTACAAAATATAATTTCCAAAGGATACAAAATCTAATCATAACCAAAGAAGTTAGCCCAAAAGTAACTTGGTAGGGGGGGTTGCATAGGGGACTACACTTTCCCAACCTCAGTTTAGTAAGCATTAGTAACTGTATATCCCTTCATCAGAGCTGGTTTGCTTTGTCTCAGGAATTCATTCAGAAGCGCTGTGTCATTAACACTTTTGCTGTGTCCAAAACAAATTCTTACTCTGCATTTCTAATAATAATTTGACAAAGTAAATTGATGTTTTAATGTTAATGATCCTAAGCTTTGCAAGATACGATACAGCTAGGACCACATTCTCTTTCAGAAAATGATTCATTTAACAGCATTGGTGCTTTCCTTTTGTTCCAAATAGGGCTACAGAATGGGAAGAAAATAATTATTACGTCTGTGTGATTTGTTTTTACCTTGCTGCCCTCAGGACTTTGTCGCTACTAATTACATTTGCTATAACTAAATTCCCGGGATCCAGGTTCTGAACTCAAGCCCGTTTCTTAAGAAAATCTCAGGCCATAATATTAAGGGCTGTAACCTGAAAGCACGTGATGTGCCCAGTACAGTGAGGAGATGAGTGTGCTCTGCCTGAACTGAATGTGGCACAAGGGCTTTCAGGAATGGGCCCCAAAACAGGATACTCCAATATTTATATATAGATATAGATATTGTCTGACTTCCAAACCCTACAAGGTTAGATCCTTCCTCTTTCCTGGAAATCTAGGAAAGATTTCTGCTTCTGGACATCCCCCAGTCACATTTCATTTTTCATTCTTTTAAAACTTCTTCCTTTTGTGCTTTGAGGCGTAACAGTCCTAGATATTGTTTGCTCCAATTATCCCCTTGGGATTTTCCTCTCAGCGATTAGGCCCATAGGGGAGATTCTATTTTTTCCCCCACAGATTTTAATTAATGAATTATATCTTTGGCTCTGAAACAGAATAGTACATAAATAATGAGTTACAACAGATAGTAGGTTTCTACATAACGAAATACAGCACTTTTGACCATAAGTAACAAGTTGTGCAGATTTTTATTGAACTGAAAAACTGGCTAATAGCTTTCCCTGGAGAAAATGTGTAATTAGCACTAGAACTATTAGTTATTTAATTTTGAGTTTTAAAGAATAGGAATGACAATTATTAAAACTCCATTCTCTTTTTGTTGAAAGTGGCCTGTAGCCTCAATTTTACGTCTAATTCAGACACAATTCTGATACCCTTACAGCAAGTAGTAATATTCAATGACTTAGGGGATTAGGACCTGATCCACAGTGATTTATAGTATTTTTTTTCCTGTTTGCTGATTTTATCTTCACTTATTTATACATTTAAATTGTATTACCTTTCATTTTAATTGATTATTTCCATGTTCATACTTTTAGAACCTGTCACAGATCTAGTTGAGCTGTGCTCTTCCAGGCTAGCTCCCAGTCACCAGTCTCTCCCTTCTTCTGGACCCTCACCAGATTGTTGTGAGGGAATCAATTGCTGGATCCCATGTGCTTTAAGCATGTGAAGGCTGGACAGAGCCCAGGCAGTGTCTTTGTCTTGTGGGTCCCTATGCACACTCTCAAGGTGCAGATCCTCTATCTAGAAGTCTCTCCTGGGAGCTTAGACTACCCCCCGGGACCAATGCTGTCCCCTCAGAATCCCCTGTAGCTTAAACACAGAACTCTATGTGGGCACCCTGTCACAGATTAACTTTTCAAGGACCCATGATGGGTATAACACAACTCACAGACTGACTTGCACAGGATTCTAAACTATCATTGATCTTCACTTTACCATCTAAGAAATACACAGATCTATACAAAAATAATAAACCTTACCTCACACTTCCCTGCCTCAATTTCCTCACTACTCCAGAGCATGCCTTGGGCTGGGGTAACAGCCCTCTTGGGGCATCCAGGTTCATTTCCTGAAGTGCAGGGCTTGTCTTGCTAATCATGGAGCCTTCTCTCTTGCTTTCTTCTCCTCCTCCTCCCCTCTGCCCCCCTCCAAAAGTCAGCTTGTGTTGACCTTGGTTGGTCCCACAGCTAAACCTACAAAAACATGCCAGACTCTTCCCCTTCTCATGCCAAAAACTTCTTGTATGGCTCTCTGAATATTGCTGTGCCCCACCCAGCCCCTGTGATTTATAAAGGCTAGCATCAACACCTTGTTTGGCTTTTTGTTTGTTTTATCCTGCTCGCCATAGTTTTCTACACTCCAGCCCTCAACCTTCTTTTGAGGGATTGGGGAAAACTGGTTCTCATAGCTACAACCTCTTTAGCATACCAATTTTGTGTGCTCAGAGTATGGTTATTCAGGTTAACTACTCTCCACTGCCTCTAATATGGTGGGTCTATACCACAAGCCCTGTCAGCCCATGGTATATATTCCAAATTTACGTAGAAGCATTGCATGAGACAGCAACTTTCATAGTAACACCTTCACAATATCATCCAGAATTCATAAATTATACAGATTCCCCAAATCGTCCAGACCCCAATCCTGCAGATAGTAGGTAAAGTTATTCTATGTGTAACTACGTAAATCCACTGAGCTCATGTGCTGATTGGATGTTTGCTCTAATGCCCTCCACTCCTCTCTCACACCCTCCAACTGTTCACCCGATTCCTCTGCCCTGTTCCCCTCATTCCTCCCTTCAGTGCATCTTCTCCCTTCCTTTGTCTTTTTAGCTAGTCCCCTAACAAAATACCACCCAAAACATTTTTTTTTTGTTTAAACTGAAGCACTAATATGCGTCATCACTCTGTTCATATGCCATATGCTTTGGCCCCTATTCTTGGTCTGTCTTGTCTGTTTAGATTGTAAGCTCAATGAGGCAGGGTCTGTCTACTATTCTGTACAGTGCCCAGCACCTTGTTCCTATATGCTACTGTAATACAAATAATTAACAATAATTTTGGCAGGATTGAGACACTGAGAAATTATAGGTATTGCACCCTTGGGCCTCAATTTGAAAAGCACTTAAACACATCCAAAGCAGTTTAAGTAGTGTAGCATTCAAAGCAATTTGAGAAGTGTAAACCTGACTATTCATGGCTAATTACCAAGATGGGATTTAACGTGTACAAATGTAAATTGAGTATACAAAAAAACATCTGGAGTTCATTGGCGTGGGTAAATGCAGCATTAAAATAAAAAAAAAAAAATCAAATAAATCCCAAAGCACTATAGAAGCAAAGTGCTATGACTAACATGGCAGAGTAAAAGGACTAAATAACTGTTCCTAGTATTTTTGCTAGACATTTTTACTAGACCTGAATTTAAAACTGTTTACAGAGATTTTCTTGAGACTGCACACTTTACCACTGGAAGACTTGCTTTCTCCTCCTCATTGTTTGGAGGTTGCAGGAAAGGATATTTTCCTAGAGATAAGTTTATTTGGCTGATTGTTAATAGTTGCAAATGTTGTAACATATTTTAACAAGCTAAGAGCATGTATACAAATTGCAGGTTAGAGTTAGGGCTGGCTGGAAAACAGAAATTTTGTTTTGCAAAATTTGTTTGAGATTTTGGCATCTTTTTGCTCCATATCAGAATGAAAATGCAGCTGTTCACATGCATGAGAGGAGCACTCCCTTCCCAAAATAGCATATACTAGTGGTTAGGTAACTCACCAGGGATGTGGGAAACCTAGGCTAAAGTCCCTGCTTTATCTGATTCCACATTCCAGGTGTGCCCTAACCATCAGGCTAAGGAGTCAGAATCTGGCAGAGGATATTGCCCAGAATGTTACTACACTCTATCAATACTCCACAGTGGAAACAGCTCTTTGGGACCATGTGTAGCTGTGTGAAGCTCAGAGCAGTGCCCAGCCAGCCCCAGGATTGGGGATGACAAAGGCAGGGCTTACATTCAGCCAGAGCCATCCAGAGTGGAGATCCAGTAAATATTTTCAAACCCATGAGAGACCTGGTACCTCCTGCAGGGTAGAAGCCCCGAGCCCCGGTGCTCTGGGTAATATTCAGGGCAGGGGCAGCGGAGCCTTCCCGAAAGTGGGGGGGGGGGAATCCCCCACCCCTTCCATGGCCCCGCCTCTTGCACCTGAGGCCCCGCCCCTGGCCAAGCCAGAAGCCGGAACAGGCCAGAAGCCCTGGGCCCGCCACCTGCCCTGGGGAGAGGAGGGGGGGAGTGTGCAGGGCTGAGAGCAGGCCCTGGCCTGTGTCCCCACCCTGCAGGCCCCCTGCCCAGGGCAGGAGGGTCCATGGCTCCCCACAGCTGCCGGTGTGGCTCTTGCCCCAACCCAGCTCCAGCTGGGGGACCACAGCCCAGCCATGGTAAGAGTCACACGGGCAGCTGTAGGGAGCTTGAACCCTCCACCTGCCCTGGGCAGGGATGTAGGCCGGGGGCTGCTCTTGGCCCCCCCACCACAGGCAAGTGGAGGGTCTGCGGTCCAGTGCCCCACAGCTGCCCGGTCTCCCCAGCCGGGCTCCAGCTGCCAGCCTGGCCAGGAAGGCAGGGCCTCAGGGGAAAGAGGAGAGGGGGTGGGGCCAAGTCAAGACAGGCCAGGCTCATCCACTTTCAAAAAGTGGGAGAACCATGGCCTCCTGGCCCCTCCTATTCCAGGGCCCCCGACTCAGGGAGAATTTAAGCCCTGCACAAAGGTATCACAAAGCCAGCTTGCCCCTCATCTCCACCCATGCTCAATCCAGACCAATGATTCCAGCTGCAACATTAACTTGGTTGCATTGTATGTTTTACAAATATAAAGAGTAAGGGCTTGATCCTACATTCCTTATTCACCCAAAATTCAATTGACTTCACCAATTAAATGTAGTCCTGTAATGGGATTAACCTTAGCCCCAAAGGCTAAATCTAACAATTTCATCCTTAAATTTCTCCAGTTGCTACCTGCAGCACACACAGTGGCGTCAGGGCCGTCCTTACCCATACGCAAAATACACAGCTGCGTAGGGCACCAGGAAATTTGGTGCCCCAAATTTCCTGGTGCCCTGCACAGTGGTGTGCTGCTCCAGCCCCTGCTCTGGCTCTTCCCCAGGGCCCCCGCCCCGCCCCACCTTTTCCCCAACCTCTTCCCACCCCCACTCCCCTGAGGACTCCAGAAGCAGTCGGGCATGCACTCACTGCTAAGTAGAGCAATCTGGCCCCAGCCTGCTCCGCTCCCCTGCCTCCCAGCTGTGCCACCAGCGAGTGCTGTGGGGCAATTCCCCTCTCCCCCACCAAGCCTGGGAGCAGAGTGGGCTGGGGCCGGGTCACTCCACTTCCCACAGGAAGTGGCCAGCCTGCGGATACCTGGGGCAGGGCCCAACACAGCCCTCCTGCTCATCCCCACAGAGTCCTGGGGCCCCATAGAGCCCCACTGGGGAGAGGCTACGTAGGGCACCAAAATAGCAAGGGACGGCCCTGAGTGGCATCATAATACTCACATGGCACGAGATTCACAGAGCTTTTAGCCTCTTCTGCTCTCAACTTCTTGGCTTTAGACAAGTCCAGCCTGCTTCTGCCCAGCTGGGCTTCATCTTCATTTAGTGAGTATCAGTCAAACCTGACTCTCCCCCAAGTGCAGCCTATGAGGTTAATTGCCCCCTTCTGAGCCACCTTAACTAGAGTTGCCAGCCTGCCAGGATTGTCCTGGAGTCTCCAGGAATTAAAGATCATGTCATGTGATGAAACCTCCAGGAATACGTCCAACAAAACTTGGCAACCCTAACCTTAACCCTGTCATGGCTGGTGTGGGGTGAACACCCCCTCACAAGTCTCAGTATCTCTGTAAACACCTTAAATGAAGTCTTAGGCCAAAAATTTTGAACACCGGTGTCTCAAGAGAGACACCTAAATCCATACCTAGGCATTTAAATACATGACCTGATTTTCAGAGATGTTGAACATCTCCAGCTCCCCTGGCCAGCTGGTCAAATATGCAGTGGCAGGCTTAATGAAATTTTCCATTGCATTTGCTTCAGATGCAATTTCCAAACAAACAGTCATCTAATTGTTAAATCCGAACCATTTTATTTTCAAATCTAGTAAAGCATATACTCCTTTTAAGGATTTCAGTGCTTGTACACGGCAAAAACTGGCTCCTGAAAACATTTACACATGTAACTTATGTGAGTAGTCCCCCTGGACTCTAATAGGACTCTACATGTGAGTAAAGTTACTCACGTGTGTGTTTGTAAGATCAGGCCCCGTGTTTCAAACTTCATTTTTTCTTGCTGTAGCACTGTTCAAAAAATCTGGGTAGATTTATTTTTCTACAACAGTTTAAAGTGTATTTCCTCCCACTCCCTGTCTCATGACTTAAAAATAACTGTAAGGCTTCTGATCAACAGAAAAATCACTGTTGGGGAAACTCTCTCACCTTTTTCACTGCCACTGCACAGAGGAGTAAAACTGCTCTATGCTGCAATTAATCTAATTCCATGAGCTTTCGACCACTGATGCTATAACCCCTTCCTTCATCAATCACAAGGAAACCATGATGGCCTATGTGGTGCTGAGGGATTTGTGTGGCGGTCTGTCAATGTTTGTGGATAGTGTGCTGTCAGAGTATTCTACTAAAATGTCAGCAGAGTGGCTCAGTAACTGAGCAGCATAATCCCTCAAAATTCTGGAACACAGGAAAATGTCATCAGTTCCTAGGGTGCATTGTTTAAAAAGATCCTCTGTCCCAACAAGATAGGAGGAGACCCTAACAAGACCCTGGAGATGGAGTAAGTGATAACCATGATAAAGATGTTACTTTATTCCTCCAATATCAACTCCCATTCTAAGATATGCTCCAAAGTGTGCTCGCCAATATGCATCAAGCTAAAAACTGCCTAACAGTGTTTTTTGTCATGGCGGCAACATGTCTTCAAGTAAACATATTTAGTTATCATTGACATGGACAACGAAATTATCCAGAACACTAAGTCTCTTGCTCAAGAGTCTGATCCAACAGGAACTCAGTCAGATCAGGGAACGAACTAGCGGAGCTGTTATATACCACAAGCCAGGCCTTGGTAACATAGGCAAGCTTGGGCATCTCATTTATAACAAAATTGTATATGGTAACAGTCTTCCTCCCAGTTTATTGGGCTCTGAAAACCTGAGCCATGGGATAGGGTCTCTGTTTGGCATTCTCCTTAGTGCCTTCAGTGAGACCTCCTGTAAGAGCAGAAGAATAACATACTTCCCACAGTTGGTCTCTGCCTGTCTCTTACCCTTCTCAAACTAAAGGGTCAATCCCATGAGACCCCACCACAAGACTTCCCATAGCTCAGAGGGCTATCCTCAGTCCTTTCCAGAAGAAATGCAATTCCACCCTGTGACGTTGTGCAGTCTATATGGTTTTATAAAAACTTGATAATAAGTCAATATAATGTAACTGGGATAGTTTTATAAAAATTTGACAATAAGTGAATATAATGCAACTGGGATATGCTTTGTGCAAAAGGTCTCTTGTAAGGTATCATTACAAAGTGCATAATCTACTAAGTATGATCATCTGATTTGTATAAATGTACCACTCTTGTATCTAAAACTAGAAATATAAAATGTAACTCTGAGGGCCTATTGTAATTATGTAAAGTGTGGGCCATTAATGATGGTTTGGAATCTTAATGACTCCCATTGTCTGCAGATGTCTGTTTACCTGTGAGTCTCCCTGTATATGTGTGTGCTGGCAAGTGAGTAATGAAGTCTTGCAGTGACATGTGATCATGTCACCTGAACTGGAATCCATCTTTAACCTGGTGCTTTTCCAGTGAGGGGGGGTGGAAACCCAGAGAGACAAAGGGTTCCCGCCTTATGCAAAAGATATATAAAGGGGTGGAAGAGAAGAGAGGGGGAGAGGAGCCATCATGGAGAAGCCCCTAGCTAACACCTAAGCTGGAACAAGAGCTGTACCAGGGGAAAGAATTGTGCCCAGGCCTGGAAGGTGTCCAGTCTGAGAAAAACTTACTGAAGCATCTCTGAGGGTGAGATTATCCGTATTTAGTTTGATTAGGCATAGATTTGCGCATTTTATTTTATTTTGCTTGTGACTTACTTTGTTCTGTCTGTTACTACTTTGAACCACTTAAATCCTACTGTCTGTATTTAATAAAATCACTTTTTATTTAGTAATTTACTCAGAGTATGTATTAATACCTGGGGGAGCAAACAACTGTGCATATCTCTCTATCTGTGTTATAGAGGGCGAACAATTTATGAGTTTGCCCTGCATAAGCTTTATGCAGGGTAAAACGGATTTATCTGGGTTTAGACCCCATTGGGAGTTGGGCATCTGAGTGCTAAAGACAAGCACACTCCTGTGAGCTGTTTTTGGGTAAACTTGCAGTTTTGGGACAAGTGATTCAGACCCTCGGTCTGTGTTGGAGTCAGACAGGAGTGTCTGACTCAGCAAGACGGGGTGCTGGAGTCCTGAGCTGGCAGGGAAAACAGAAGCAGGGGTAGTCTTGGCACATCGGGTGGCAGCTCCCAAGGGGGTTTCTGTGATCCAACCCATCACACACCCCTTCTCAAACATCTACCTCATCTGGACAAGGCACCTTTCATCAACCCTGAACTATGACTAGACTCTTTAAATTTAAAACTTTCCTTTACACTCAGGGCCAGGGAAGAAAAAAAAAGAAAAAAAAAGAAAAAAAAAAAAACCATGTTCATTTCTCCTAGGCTGAAAAACAGATTCTAGATTTGACAGTGCCTTGTGAAGCAGCAGAAATATTCCCACAAAGGATGCTTAATGCTTCATGTTAATATACTTTAAAATTATGTAATCTGCAGGATGTTTGGGCACTTAAAACTTAAAGGTTTTTTTTAATGCTTACTTCATTTTGGAAAGGGAAACTGTCTTTCCTCTGTACCAGGAAAAGCATGCACATTATAAACAACCCTTCCCTACCTCCAGACCATCAGGCTTCTTTGATCTGTCCCACTGCCTTGATTTTAATAAAACCCATCCTCAAGCTTCTGTTGATTCCTAATGATCGGTGCTTTACTCCGTAAGGTCGACTGACATTTTTAGTTTGCAACTGCTAGACTATGGGAGAAGCTTCCTTCACAACCAGTCACACCACTTTCCAGCTGTTTTGTTTGATTAACGCTTTAATGTTTACTGGAATAAATGGTAAACAGGGTTAGGGAAATTCTGAAGCCTTTATGCAGTTTTTACTCTTACCCCTGAACTGAGTGGGTGTTTACCAGAGGAAAGACCTCAAGATTTGGTCCTAACTGAGCATTTTTACTCTTCATTTCCTGACAAAACACATGCTGTGGCTTTTTTTTTTTTTTTTTTTTTTTTAAATTTGACATCTTTGTTATGTAACTTATCACTCATTTTCAGCATTAGCAGCTGACAGGAAAAGAAAAAGAAAGAGCATGTCCTATGATACCACTGGGGTATCTTTCAATTGTGCGGATTGTGGTGCTTCAGTTTTTTTCGGATTAGTCTGTGTGAAGAATTTCTCTCTGAACATACATACATTATAGATTTTAACTGTACATTGTTTGGCTCAGAGAAAGTATATCATTTCTTTTACTCTGGTTCAGAGAACATTGGGTTTGATGTGAGAATTTCAAAAGCTGTTAAAAATATAACACCCAGGCAATAATTATAGTCAAATGTCAAAGCTTCGATTTTACTTTATTTTATTAATAGTGGAACTGGAGAGTTTAAGTGCTTCTTTAGTAGATTATATTTTATTGTTCCATTTTACAAATGGGTAAACTGAGTCATTGATAAGCCAATTCACTACACAGCAAGATAGAATCTAGCTCAGGAAGCTTGATTTCAAGTTACCTGCTGTAATCAGAGATAATAGCTGATTCTCTACTTCTTGTGCAGTCATTTTCACCACTGAGTATCAGAATGGAAGCATTTTCCACCACTTTTTGCATGTAAATGAATGTATCTAAGTACTTACATGGCCCTCATCAGCACATTATCTGAGCAGCTACAATGGCTATGCATAGCGGACTACACAAGATGCAAGGCACTGGAGGATCAGCCCCATTGTTTCATGTGGAATGTAAAGCTGGGTTGGCTCAAGTCCTGCCAAATAGTTTTAAAGCATTCACAAATTGCTAATCCTTTCCTGCAGCTAGGGGGCCTAACCTGCCAATTCTTGCGGTCTCTCATCCGGAAGGGAAGCTGAAGACTGCAGTACTCCAAAATTTCTTGAGATTGTAGTGCTACTGCTGCCTGTATGCTTCAAGGTACTTGTGGTGCTTCGGTCTTTGGCACAGGCACTGTTCAGAACATGTGATGGTCTAACCTTGATTACACGTGGAGATCTAAAGCACCTGCTTACAACACAGTTCCAGTTTGTCCTGTTGACATGACTATATAACCCTGCTCATGCTAAAGCCTTGGACCAGGCTGGCTAGAGAACATAGTTAAATCCACTTCTGCACAAGTCCTGGCTATGCTACAAATTAGACTTCTGTTGTAATCTGGTCCAACGACTCAATTGCAACTGAAGTCTAGTTGAAGTTTAATGGACTGATTATGGAATTGGCCAGGGAGATTTAAGCCTACATTATTTTATTTTTCATTATTTGTTTCCAGTAGCATCCACAATGTCCAGGCACTGTCCAGACAAAAAAGGTAAAAATCACAGTCTTGAGTTTACCCTCTAAAAAAGGGGAAGAGAAAAAGGTACACTACACAAGTATAATGGACAAATGGTGATTAGCCATGCTCTAGTACTATATATTTTTAATAAAGATAGACTGTCCCCAAGTATCCCACAGTCTTGCCATAATCAGCTGGTGGGTTTCTTGTAGGTATAGGTAGAAGCTGGTCTTCAGAAGGGACTTGAATCAAAAAGGGTACAGTGGCCTTGTGGACTACCTAATGGAGGGCATTCCACATAATAGGGAGGACACACTTGTGGAATAAACTGAACAAACAGGACATCAAGGGGGCATCTTTCAAATAACAGAGGAAAGTATGAAAAGAGACAAGGGTGGGTACGTTGGGAGGGACAGAATTATGCAGGGCCTTAATGGCTAAGAAATTTGTAAAATAAATGGAGAGCTGTCAAAATTCAGTTTTAATGGGTAAAAATGTCACATTACAACAGATTTGCAAAATTCTGTATTTTCACTGTAACGAGCTTTTGTTTTGGTTTTTAACAGCAAAACTTGAAACTTCGCCCAGTAAAAGCAGATGGTAAGTACTGCTGTGTTTTCATACACCAGCCTTACATTGTGAACAAGGCTCTGGCTAGGCTCATCACAAGAGAAATAGTTGGGTGGTCTCACACATTCCTAGTAAACCACGGTCCATACTCAACAACCTGTTGTAATTTATGTGGTTTAGGAGCAGTCCAGAACAACAATAGCGGGGAAATTATAGAGAATCAATCCTAAGCATTGCTAAAGCATGTTTGGACATGTTTTTTAGCTGAACTACCTCTGGCTCTCCATAGCATCATCCCCCTCACACTTTAATGGACACTAATTCACTGTAGGAAGTTCTGTCCTCCGGTGGGGCTGCTGTACAGATGAAGGAGACCCTGCGTGGAAGGCCTGGGAGCATGGGCCCCCCCCGAGTGGCCCCACATTCTGCTCCTTTGGCCGCTGCAGTTCCAAAGGCACAGCGGGAGGAAGACAGAGCCCCCCGCTCCCCAGGTAAGGGTGGGGGGTGGATCATGGGAAGGGGGCCCTGGGCTGGGTGCAGGGTGGGGAGGAGTCACATGGAGGGTCATGTGAGGAGGTCACATGCCCCCTGTGGCCCCCCCACCCCGTACTGGTAAAAAATGGATTCCACTTGCACCACTGACCACATGGCTCATTAGCCCAGAAAGTAGAAAGGCACAGAAAGATGTGAAAGGGGGTGGGGGAGGGGGGGGAGAGAAAGAGGAAGAGACTGGCAGGCTCTGGAGAATTAGAGCCAGGGGAGATCTCTCAGGGGGAAGACACCTTCTGTCTCTTCTCATCTTGGCTGAGTGAGCTAAGCAGTATTTGCTGCAGCATAGACAGAGCTGCACATGTTTGTAAAGGTGGGGGGAGAAGACTATAAATAAATTGCATATGGTGTTTGACCAGAAGAAGGTCTCTCCCAGCAGTTTGTGGCTAGAAAAGAGACAGGAGTGGGATGACGCCCTTTCCCAGTCCTAAATTTTCAGAAGTGACTAGTCATTTAGGTGCCCAACTTAAGACGCCTCAACAAGGCCTGATTTTTCAGAGGGCAGGTGCTGAACACTTTCTGAAATTCAATCCTTCTAGAGATGTCTCAAGTTGGGCACTTAAAAATTGAGGCACCCAAAATGACTAGTCACATCTAAAGTTGGGTCTTTCTGTGGTAGACCTGGGACACTCGTATTGCAGTACATAGTGTTCAGATGAACTCACGGTAGGACTAGACACACAAAACTAAACTAAAGCCTTTTCCCAGTTACTTTAAAAATGTAGCTAGTACTGTCTGAGGCTGACCCGTGGGCACTGAAATCCAGTGGCTCTATAGACTTGCAGGTGCTGGTATCTTACAGGCATCTTTATCTGTCCCCAAAAGGCTCCACTTACTGATCAATCAGACCAAGCCCCCTGGTGCTAGTCTTTTAACCCCACAAATCAGGGTCCCAGATATCTGTCTTCTGTTTTCATGACAGTGACATTTTCTGCATCTCTACCAGTGCAACCAGGAAATAATATACTTCTACTGGTGTCTGCTCTGAGTTACGCTTCTAGAAGATTTCATTTTGTTATTGAAAATCTCTGCCAAAGTTCTCCCATCTCTGGCACCATATGAAGAGTTCACAATCTAGTTTTTCTTGTGATCACAATCCCATCTCAGTATTTTACCCAGTATTTAATAAAATTATACTTTTGACACCTAAAAGGTATCAAAATATTAAAGATTTGGGTCACAAAACTGGCTTCTGTATTACTGTCTCAGAGCTTCAGGCTCCTGCATTACTAGCCACAGCAAGAATCTCCAGGCACCTGCATAAAAAAAAGTTGCAAGGAACGCAGTTTTAAATCAACATCTATGCATTTTTCAACTTTCTATACAAGATCAACTCCAATTAATTACTTAGCACTGACATCAGAACCAATTCTGGCTCCAAGTGCCATTGCAAGTCTCATTGTCCTCACAGTCACAAGTGAAGGGCATAACACTTTGTTTCACTTGTAAATGCCAAGAGATGTAGCACTATCACCCATGTTACCAGTGGCACTAATAACATTGCAGACCAAACCACTTTATCTTCATCAAAGGCTATGCATCAACTGAGACACACTGCTGATGATAACCTGAGTCAGCTCTCAGTAAAAAGACCTCTTTATTAGGTAGGTCACTACCAGGGTTCATGTCAGCAAACACCTGCAAATCACATTGGGCCAGAAAAAAAATAAATCTTAAACCGAGGACAGAGAAAAACCTGAAAAATGTCTGAAGAGCTACACAACTTTAGAACATGCACAAGAAACTCTAAATATAGAAACTAACATCTGTATAAAAAGCCAGCATTCTGGTTTCTCTTTCCATTGTTTTCTCAGCTTTTATCATGCTGTCACTGCACCTGTTGAGAGGCCATATAAGAAAGACAGCAGGTCAGAACAGGTCAAATAAATCACTGAGCTGCCCAAACACATTGAGGTTTAAGCAGGCAACTGGGACACAATATCACAAGTCCTTGGGCTGAAATGTAAGTGCAGATTTATTGTACATTTCCTGTACATTAGCAGAGTGTAACATACTAGTAACCCATCTGCAGTTTCACATGCGACAGAGACTAGATCAAGCAAATGAAAAAGTGCACTTAGAATGGAAAGGTCAATTAGTGATAAAATTATTGCTCATCTTCAGTATGGTTCCAGGCAGCTAGGCTCCCCAGCCCTTAATATCCAAGACTTTCTTCCTGAGTGTACTGTACCAGCTAACAGGTCAGATCTACAGTACAATTCCATCCCAAATACTCTGGGGGAAAGAAGAGCTGCAAAATAGTGACAAGCAGTGAAAACTGATTAGTAGATCTTGAAAATCTTACCCACCACTAGCATGTGTAAATAACACATCTCACTACTGTTCTTTAAATGCCTTGCTCTTGCAAGCAAAACTCATGGATCAGCCAACTTTAGAGCTGATATATAGTCCCCCTTCCATCTATATAGTCAGTACTCAAGGCTGTAGGATGAATCCATTTTGAGCACTTAAATGTCCAAATGCTTTCTTGTGACCTTTACCGTTGACAGATTTTAGTAAGTGGAGTCTGCACTTTTGGGAAATCTGCTATAATGTCATGTTCCTCTTGCAGAAAAGTATGTTAAGCTTACATGCACCATCTATGCAAATGACAATTAAATCCCTAGCTGGAGAGAGGGTGGGGGCTGTTTGTTTTTTGCTTTTCTTGCCTACATTCTACACAGCTGAACAATTTTAAAAAGATAAAACAAAAATGGGGTACTCCAGCTGTAGCTACAATGCCCAGCTCCACCCCCAATCCCCAGCTATTGTAACTGACTTCTTCTGATAAAACTAGTCTATAAGCAGTGAAATTGCTAACAAAATTTGACATTCAAATTGTCATAATTAAGCATGTGTCAAACAGGCTTTCAGTGCACTCACTAAAATTCTTGGTTCCTAAAAATTAGACCAAAGAGTGCATTAAAAATATAGCACAGAAGGAAATGTTTTGTGCAACAAACCATTCCCCCAAAACACAAGGGTGGACCCCTGTGTTTAGTGATCCATAGCAATAGATCAAACCATAAGAATGTGGCCTGAATCTCAATTTGGTGTTCATTCCCACAGACACAATTACTATTATTTATTATAGCCCCAAAAGAGATCAGGGCCTATTGTGCTAGACACTGTGCAAATACAGGGAAAAAGACACTCCCAACCCGAAAGGCCATATAATCAAAGGATACATCTAGAATGCAGCTGGAGATGTAATTTCTAGCTTGGGTGGATGTACACTAAAAAGAGCAGTATAGCTGTTGTGGCACAGGCTAGCTGCCTGAGTACAATCTCATCCAAAACCTTAGGTACATTAACTCACTTTCAACCCTGCAGATCAAAGCTAGCATATGTACATCTACCCAAAAATTACACCTCCAGCCTGCAGAGTAGACCTACCCTTAGGGTATGTGGATACCACAGTCAGGAGGCGAGATTGCAGCATGGGTAGCCATACCTAAGTTAACTTTCATCAAGCCGTGATCAAAGCTAGCTGGGGTACACCTACACATTCTACCATCACACCTACTGTCTGCAGTATAGGCACACCGTAAACAGAGAAGACAAATGAAAGGTTGGGGGGGGGCCCCACAGATAGAAGTGACTTGCCCAAGGTCACATAGCAGTTATGTGGCAGAGCCAAGAATTTAATCTAGGACTCACACACCCATGTCTAGTGCCCTGGTACGCTGGACTACATTGCCCCATAAACAGAAAAAAAGAGCAGATGTCTCTTCAGAAGAATAGCAGTGATTCCCCACTAAGTAACAACCACTTGTATTTGCCTAATCCTGCAGGGGATTTGTTCTTGTTTGTGCTTTGAATTTTCTGTGACAGACTCAAATCTCTGAACATTTTCCTAGCTGTCCTTAAATAAAGCAATTGCACATGAGCTTTTGACACTGTCACTTTTTCAGATGATGCCTACTGAAATTTTATATAGTGTTTTATTAATGATGGCTGCATTTTACAATCAAAAATTCAGATAAATTCTGCTTCAAATCGGAATGGTTTATCTATGATCAATCTATGATTGATCTGGCTGTACAGCTGAAACATTTGCATATCTCCTCAAACACTGAGATGAGAACATGCCGCATGGTGAAGCATCCCTGAACAGCCAGTGAGTCAGAAAAGGGTCAAGGTGAGCATCAATACTGGAGCAGCAGTGGAGCCTTCCCTTTGAATTTATTCTCAGCTGAGGGACAGCCACATTTGCTCTTGTATATAAAGAAAGAGGTGAGATGGGAAGACGTATAAAGGGCAGGAGACAAAATGAAGGGAAAGAAGAAAGGGAAGAAGAAATGGCAGAGGGAAAGAAGAAAAAGACCACTTCTAGGGGGGATATTTCCTGGAATAACAATGAGAATCACCCCCACTGCTGCTATGCAAGATATAAGATGGCCTTCCCTGGCTGCAGCTCTTTCAATAGAGAGTTCCCACAGAACTCTTATGACCTTGCTGAGTCCTAGGGATACAACACACTCCTGTCTACCATACCTTAAAACTGCAACAAAGATTCAAACGGGTATCAAGGCATCTTTGGTTATGTCTGAAGAATTCAAAACAGCTCCAGTAGCACACTGTGATGTAGTGTACAGACCCCAGACCTATGGCTGGCAGGGAGAGGGTTAAACCACTTACCGGCTTGAGCAGCGAGAATGGCCACAGCTGAGAGTACTCTGTGCAGGGATTGCCAAGGAACCCAGACATGAGGGAATTGTGGCCATGCTCAGCTGGAGTGAGTTAGTGAATACCGCAGGAACTGTCAGAGACGTTTGCTCTCAGGCATAACATGCACTGATATGTGCTGTTCTCAAAGCCAGCCCCTCCCTGTGAACTAGGGGAACCATTGGGTCAAGAGAGCACTTCTGAATTGTTTAAAATATGACTCCCCAAATGATTCCCCCCACCCTCCAATTCTTTCATTTTAAAGAAACCTTAAGTAGGCAGCAGCAACAGGGAAATGCAGGGACCAGCCATATCCCTCCTGCTCCTCCCACTCCTCACCAAGAGCATGAGTGGTGCCAGAGGCAGCAGCAGGAGAGAGAAAAAGGTGCTCTATGCCATGCTAATAGAGCTATATGAATAACTACAACTGGCAAAGCAGCCATAGACTTCTTCATCCATTATCCCTAGTGGCACCAGGCCTCATAGGCAGTGCATTTTTTTTTCCTACTGTGGAACAGTTTCAACAAGAGAGACTGAAGCAGCCCCACATCAGAATATCCTATACCTTAGTATTTGTGTACCATCCTGAGACGCAGGAGATACCTGTTCAAATCTTGCCTCCCCCTTTGCCTGAGGGGGGAATTGAACCTGGGTCTCCCATATCCCGGGGAGTGCACAAACTACTGGGCTAAAAGCTAGACAAGAGGTATCACCATCACCACCAGTTTTGTGTAGAACAAGGCAGGTGCCTAATTCATCCTTACAACAAACAGCTTAGGCACTGTGACAAAGTTTCTCCTCTATCTTGGTGGGTCCTGCGCTTATTGGCGGATCTTCTTGCCTCAGAGATTCACCATGTGGGTTGGGGAACAGCCCAGAGACCTTCCCCTCTGGAAGAACCCACAGTCCAGGTCAATTAGGAGGTTTTGGGGGGAACCCGGGCCCATCCTCTACTCTGGGTTCCAGCCCAGGGCCCTGTGGATTGCAGCTGTCTATAGTGCCTCCTGTAACAGCTGCATGACAGCTACAGCTCCCTGGGCTACTTCCCCATGGCCTCCTCCAAACACCTTCCTTATTCTCACCACAGGACTTTCCTGCTGGTGTCTGATAACACTTGTACTCCTCAGTCCTCCAGCAGCACACCCTCTCACTCTCAGCTCCTTACGCCTCTTGCTCCCAGCTCCTCACACTCACACCATAAACTGAAGTGAGCTCCCTTTAAAACCCAGGTGCCCTGATTAGCCTGCCTTAATTGATTCTAACAGCTTCTTCTTAATTGGCTCCAGGTGTCCTAATTAGCCTGCCTGCCTTAACTGGTTCTAGCAGGTTCCTGATTACTCTAGTGCAGCCCCTGCTCTGGTCACTCAGGGAACAGAAAACTACTTATCCAGTGACCAGTATATTTGCCCTCTACCAGACTCCTGTACCCCACTGGTCTGGGTCTGTCACAGCACCTAAGCTGCCTGTCTCCAGGAGAGGGTTTTCCAGTTGTGGATTGCTAACTGAGGGTTTGTACACACTAGCTCTTACTTCAGTATAACTCAAGTCACTCAGGAATTTGGAAAAAAACATCCCTTGAGCAACATAAGTTACACTGACCTAAGTGCCGGCGTGGACAGAGCTATGTCGGCAGGACAAGCTCTCCCACCAACATAGCTACTGTTGCTCGGGGAGGTGGAGTACTAGCAGCAGGATAGCGGCACAGCTACATCAGTGCAGCTGAGCTGCTGTAGCGATTCTAGTGTAGACTAGCCCTGAATTAGTTGCCTAAATTCAGGGTGGAGGCAGGCATCGATCTTCAGAAATGGGGAGGGGCTTAGGACACACCTCTCCAGCATCTGCCAGTGACTATCTTAGGTGGCTCCTTGCCCAGCGGGTTGGGGGTTGTACAGGAAGCCTAGCTGGGGCTTTGTGGATGGCAAAGTTGTTCCTGTGATGTGCTAAGCACCTAAAAATTAGAGGTTGTGACACTCAGAACCACAGCATACAAGTCCCTTTGTGGATTCAGGCTCAAGAGCCTGATTTTCAGAGATGGTGAGCACCTGTAGGATTTGTGGATATTCAGCATTTCTAAAATGAGGTCCCAAGCAGGCTTGGTTAGCAGAGAGGACTTCTAATTTTAGATAAGCATGATCTCAAATGAGCAAAGTCTGGAGTGTAAAGTAACAAAAGGCCTGTGTGTGAGGGAGGGGCTAAAATGCTACCAGAAAGAGATGGTGAGGACACCAGGTGACGGGGTTGGTTGGCTGAGATAACTGTGGTATTTGTAGCTTATTTCCAAGTAAGTTATTGATTTCCATCCCCACCTTCCCACTCCACTATCTTGAGCGGTTGGGGAGGAAGAAAAATAATAAAAGGACGTAATCCATCACCCTTGGATTTCAAGGGAAGGAATAAACTGTTCTCCTTATTTCAGGTTTCTATAGCACCCATCACCATAGCATAACAATGCTAAAGGATCTTAGCAATATCGAAGAGAAAGGAGAAAACAAATCATGAAATGAATAAATATGATATATTCTTGCCTGACACCCTCTATCACGTGTCCTGTGGATAAATCTGCTACACGTTAGAGTGTGATGCAGATAGACCTCTTAAAAGTTGATGAGACGTGCAGTGGATGGGCAAATAACGTATTTCAGAATGTGCCCCCCCCCCCTTCTCTTTTCCAGCTATTCAAAGCTCAGCTGGCCAATGTCAACGACTGAAATAGCTCTCACACTCACACATCAACGGGGCTGAAAATTAATGAGAGGTTGGAGGAGGTTGTGCTGGTGGGCTCCTAATAGGGGATATTAGCAGATGATTTTCTGATAGGAGGAGATATATATTCTATGTCTTAAAAGTTCAGAGAAGTCTTATTAATAGGCTTGTTTATGGAAGGTCCTATCATAAACATCATCCTTAATGTAAGTATCATAATTTGGGAAAGAGATCTGAATCATTCCTTCCCCCGCCCCAAACTGCTAACTAAAAGAAGGAGCACACAAAAAAGTGTTCAGTGTAAGAAACCCACTGTTCCTTTGGCAGAGGGGGCAAGATTATGGCTGGTTTGGGAAATTTATTTTGTTTTAGCAAGGTTTAATTTAAAAAATAAGTTTGGCCATTTTTCATTTTAAGTCACAGCTGTTTAAGGAAAGAGTTGTTGAAAGAGAGGCTGATAGGAGAGTCTGACTGGTAATGAAGGAATCCTGATGAGGAAAGTACGTTGAAATAGATTCTATATGCCCCCCAAATCCTTTTCTGACTTCTTTCTCCTCATTTTGGCAAGTTTCACATAAGATAATATTATTAGGTTTAAGGCCAGATCCTTAGTGTGGCTGTGATATGATCGATACAGCTGGAGGGAGACAAAGAGTAGGTGTAAAGGAATGTTTTGTAGCTCCCAATCCTGAGGCAGCCGGGTGCCATCCCAGCCACTGGCAAAAATCTTAAGACTGCTCTAAATTACACCTACCTATGTGCAGCTTGACACCTCAGTCATGCCCTCCCTCTGCCTGGGCTGGGGGACAGAGCTGCAATTCTTCCTATGCTGGAGGAATTCATAGAGGGATCCCCCAGCTTTCCTATCACTTTGCACCAATAAAACAGCACAAAGCAGCTGGAACAGGGCCAAGGATCTGGCTCTTAAATTACTTTAAAATTAACCCCTCTATGGATTGATTATAACAACAAAGAAAAAGAAGGTAAATTCTCTAACTACTATTTAATACCTCATAATTCAAGATTCCCTAAAGGGAAAACCTAACCCTGTACTCCAGGGGTCTGCATAGCAAATGGGCATTAGTGGGCTGGGAGCAGAAAGAAAAGGAGAGGATATGTGGGATGCTGCTACACAGATGATTCTGGATGCTTTGACTGCCACTCATGGAACAATCCCTTCTTCCGCCCCCAGCCAGTCAGCCAACAGAACACACTAAATCTAAGAGGCAAGAAATGTGTAAAGTTTGCAAATAATTGTATACACACATACTCCAATAAAAGCCAAGCCACTGGCAACAAAATATATGAGTATGCAGTATTGCTAGGGAGCATAAACTCACAGCGGACCAAATAGTCAGCTTAGAAGCTCCAGCAGGAGGTTTTAATTTATGTCATGTCTGAAACCAAATAAGCAAAAAGCTTTTAAAATGAAAACGCTAGGCTTCAAGAAGCGCTTCCCTTTACATTTATTATTTTCAAGCTGCAGAAAACTTTGTTACATAATTATTTTTACTTCTGAACCCTGGGCATTGATTCTTCACATGACTGAGGATTGCATGTCTTGTGTGTTTCTTATCAGATATCACAGATCATTATAAGTTTGAGGATCGTTCATTATGAGTTTGAAGGTTCTGAATTTTAAAAAAATGCATCTTGTACTGGAATTGAGATTTCTATTCCCTTTTAAAAAAAAAACAAAAAACCACATTCATTACCAATATATTCAGGAAAATCTATGTCTGCCTGCCCTTTACGAGAATCTCTGTAGTCATGGAATCTCTATTAAGCCAACATATTGCAAGAAGCTAAGTCTTATCTTATTAAGACAAAACAGAAGCCACTAGGCAATGGCACACATATGCACAGCTCATTGTATGAATATTTTTGCAGTGTGTCATGCAATCACTTAAATCTTGTCCCCTTATTAGATCAAATTATTAAATATCCTTCAAAACTGAAATAAAATATGACCGTAGTTTGTATGCATACTGTTACTATCTCTTTTCATGTGTTCTACAAAGGAAAAATGTAAACAGTATTTGAATGCAATAGCGTTTAGTGACCCTGTGTTTGATCGAACAGATTCATTATTTTCTTTGAAGTAGGTTTTAGCTGGGAATCTTTTACTGAGCACTCTGTTTTTATTCAATTTTCTGCAGGCCTTTTTGTTTGGCTCATTTATCTCTCCTTATCCCATGAAACCATCTATAGTAATTCTATTCACTACAGTGAGACCTTCTGATAGAGCCAGAACTGATCAGCTGCAGGCTCCACTGCTTCCAAAGCCAGCTAACAAGCATCTCATGATTCTAGCAGAGTTTCCTGGATGTTAGGTTACCGGGGACTTTCTGGACAGCATTTCTACCCCCTTTGTCCTGACAGAGAGCTCCTTTCTACTAAAATACAATTTGAACAGTATATCAACACTCCCTGGGTTTTAAATATTCTTGTTTCTGTTACCAGGTAATCTCTGTTTAAACATTTCCTATCAGAATGAGTTGCTTGTTCGCAGTGGTGTAGTAGCTGCCTCGGTTCCAAGATATTAGAGACTCAAGGTGTGTGAGGTAATATCACCCACCTTGTCTTTTTAGTTGTTCTGCAACATTTTAGTAAATAACACTGCACTTAAAATCATTTTAAAATGTAACATACACTCATGTAAACATGAAGAACATCCATCTTCTTATAACTAGGTTAAATAAATGACTCTTAAAAACTGCACTGCAGTTTACAGCAAGTTTGGCCTTGGCTACACTTGCAGCTGTACAGCGCTGTGAGGTAAACCTGTCTTTGTACAGCTGAGTAGGGAAAAGCGCTGCAGTCTGTCCACACTGCCAGCTGCCAGCACAGTGGTGTGGCCACACTTGCAACATTTGCAGCTGTGTTGGGAGCGGTGCATTATGGGCAGCTATCTCAGCATTCATGTGTCTGCAACGTGCTTTTCAAAATGAGGGGGTGGGGTGGATTGTGACAGGGAGTGTGGGGGAAGAGAGAGTGCTTTTTGGAGCATGTCAACTCTCTATTTTGCAAGTTCCGAACTCCCGGCCCCCTGCTCATTCATTTACTCACTCAAAGCAAGCTGCAAACTGTTTGCTTTTCTCTGTGGTACGAGCTTTGAAACCGGCACTTTCGCATTCCTGCAGCCGGTCACAACAATGGAGAGGATTGGCCACTTGACAAGGTGATTAGTACAGCGCTGCAAGTGTTTACACTCCGCTGCAGCTGTTATTCCTCTCGGGGAAGTGGAGTACCTGCAGCGGTGTACCCAGAGAGATACAGCGCTGTAAGAGCCCTGCCAGTGTGGACGGGGAGTGAGTTACAGCACTGAGGGAGGCTTTACAGTGCTGTAACTCGCAAGTGTAGCCAAGGCCTCAGTTAGGTGCCTCAAAAAACAACAATGATCTCATTTGGTTTACAGTGAATCTAGTGTTCATGAAAGTTTGCTAAGTAACAGATGTGGAAATAGAAGTCCACTGAAGACAACAAGGGTAGTGGAAGTGCAATAGCCTCTCTCATCTTAAAGTCCAGCTGTTACTCACCTGCCTGCCTAAATGCCTGTGCATTGCGCAACACTCCACACCCCATTTCCAGTAGGCCTGCAACCTTCCCTCCCCCCGAAACTAGAAGGGCAGAGTACCTTAGGAGGGAGTGGAGAACTTTGTCTTTCAGCTGGGGATCCCCACCAATCAAATAGTGGGGACTCACTGACTGTTTTAAGTGCCTTTTCTCTTTTAAGGAAACTACATACAAAAGCTTATGTTAAATTTAACACTGAGATTACAATTTCAAACATTTAACTCAGGAAATAAAAATTATCATAGTAACCTTAACTCACCCACATCACAACTAGGGTATGGAATATTTTGGATGGTCAGCTATGCTGGTTAGTGTATCCAGTGGGCCTGAGCCTGCCTTCAGATATACACTCACAATTCCAACTGATTTCATTAGGATTTGCATAGATGCACCAGCCAAAATTGATCTTATATCTGAAACATGGGATGAGTTCAAGTAACCGAGAATCGTAACATATGAAGTTCTTTACCTTTGCACGTTTAACATTATAACATCAGTGTTGCATTAAGTTACATTTTTGTAATTTTAATAAAAAGAAGAGATTACATACTCTAGCTGTAATAAATCAGGTAGCTAGAGAAACAAATTATATTCCAGTCCACACCCCTCAGAGAAATGGATGTCATTTACTAGGAGCCCTCAAAAAGAGATTCCCTAATTGGAAAAACATCCTTTTCAATCACAAGTGGCTGAGCTAAAGTGTGTCCTCAGAATATCAATGTGAGCTGAAGCTATTAAAATGTCATTGTTAACCTTTTTTTAAAACCTAATTTAATTAGAAAAGAATGATTAGAACATTGTTACCAGTAGGAAATGCCCATTTCAAATGTACTTCTTGTAAACTCTCAATTGCAAAGGGTAGCACCTTGAAGGCACTATTAGAAAAGGTTTAGCATATGGACAATGAGATTGCATTTTCAAATACTGTGATTGACTTTTAGTTGTTAGTATTAGAGTTAAATACTGTAGCATGCTTAAGGGCAGGGACAATTTACTTGCCTGATCACACCTAATAAGTTGTTTTTGCACATACCAGCAGCTCCTGGCATAATCAAAAAAATCATCGGACCAATCAATATCCTTATACCCTGTCCTTGTTTTTTTCAGAACAAATGACAGCAGAGACATTTGTGAGTTGAGTGAAAAGGCAGCACTACAGATTGCAAGCAATCTTGAGCAAAAGGGGCAGTTGTTCTGCATTTAAACCTTAGAGAACAATGGCCTGATTCTGCGCTGCCTTGCACTGTTAGTCAAGGGAGTGCACAGATGATTTGGTAGCATTTTACACCTGCATTTCACTCATTTTGCCTAGATGAGAAGGAATACACAAGGTGCAAAGCCACAGAGAAAGAGCTACTTTTAACTTCTGGGGATCTGCACAAAACTGGTGTAATGAGAACTACCATATTAAACATGAACAGACCAATTGGGGACAAACCTTTCTAGGGTATAACACTGCATCCTAAACCAAGAGGCATTGGCAGGCCTACATCCAGAATGAGAGATCCCCACCACTTTCCAGACTCTAGAACAAGTGAAGTAAAGACAGCCCCAAAAGTATCTAACCCAAGTTTTATACAATATGTGGTGCATACAGGGGCAGGACACTTTGAGAGTTGAATTTGTTTCAATATAGATGATTGATGTGTATAAATCTGCTTGTACTTTGCTTTAAAACAGTCTTAGTTTAACTACTGGGCTGCCAATTATTAAAGGCAAAATATGTATTTTGTTACCTGTGCCACTATCTTACTCAATATGGTATCCATCTAGGGTTGCCACCTCTGAGGTACAAAACCTTGGGATGATCCTGAGCCCATAAAACTGGATAGCTGCCAGTGTGTACCGGGTATCCCTATAGACTTCACAGGACAGATACCTCAGAAAAACCTGGACATTATGCCTATAATCATGAGTTCTTTACAGCTCTGCAAAAAATTAGATGAATTGGTGCTTGGGGGAAGTAACATGGCAGTACTATAAGGGCACAAACAGAGGTGCAAGGCTTTAAAAATATCCCTTTAATACCTAGAGGATTTTTTTTTTTTTGAGCCCAGGTAGGTACTTTCTAACTGCTGGATTTAACTTCTAAGGCCAGTAATGTCTCTGAGAGGAAGAAAAATTTCACTTCTGTGCAATCAGTTTTCAGCAAAGTTCTTTAGAGCCATCTTTGATAGACTTGTATCTCCTTGCCTGCCTGACACACACACCCAAAATGTGCAATGTTAAAAAAGACTGTACCCCTTACATTAGCAACAGCTTTGCAATTTAGAGGTAGATCATTCTATGGCCCCTGTACTTAAGCAAGTATGCACCTTTCAGCATGTGCAGGTGTAGGGTGGCCATTCACGCATTCCTGGAATAACAGACATTCTGGTATTTCAGGGGTGGCATGGGCCCGCCCCCACCAATGTGACCTCATATGCATGGGGTGTCCAAGGTCATGCCACACAGGGGGCACCATTTTAAAGAGCACCCCGCCCCTGGCAGCGTGACCTTGCACACATGGTGCATGCAAGGTCACGCTGGAGTGTCGCGCTCTTAAAAATGGCATCCCCCATCTGATACCGGACAAAACTACACCCAGTTTTCTCTCAGTATTAGATAGGAGACAAACCATCCAAAAAGAGGACTGACTAGTTCAAAACCAGGCAAATGGCCTCCCTAGTACAGTCCATACAAGCCTACAGGAGTACTAGTGTTTAAGGTGACGCATGAGCCTAAATTCATAAAAAAAGTTGCAAAGAACGCAGTTTTAAATCAACATCTATGTATTTTTCAACTTTCTATACAAGATCAACTCCAATTAATTACTTAGCACTGACATCAGAACCAATTCTGGCTCCAAGTGCCATTTCAAGTCTCATTGTCCTCACAGGGCATAACACTTTGTTTCACTTGTAAATGCCAAGAGATGTAGCACTATCACCCATGTTACCAGTGGCACTAATAACATTGCAGACCAAACCACTTTATCTTCTAAATTCCTTGCTGAATTGGGGCCTGTATGTTGCTCTTTCTTGCACCCTGATCATCTTCACCAGTCCTCTGAATGCTACACTTTCACCTTTCTTCATTCAAAATGGGTCATTATCCTGAGACGCTGTGGAGCTCATCTGTAGACTTCCTGTAACCTATCAGCATATTCCTCAAATACCTACTGGTAAAGGATAATAGCAATGGAATATTGCCCAAGGGTAAAATAGTTTCTGAGACTGTGGTATATTGCCTGAAGCCAAAGGCCGATGGCAATATGCACAATCAAAGGAACAATTTTTGCCTGAGGATAATGTTTTTTACTGCCATTGCTGTGGACACAGTCACTAGTTCTTATTGGGTTGGCTTTTTTGTTTTTGTTTTTTTAACGCTCTGAAGGTCTGCACAAATCATTATTCACTGAAGTCCTTAATGCACGTACAGACTGCAGCACATAACCATTTCTGTGTACTGAAGTTAACTACATTAACCCATAAAAATGGCAGCTTTGAACAGGCAACTGGCAGAAGAGGGTCAGAGATCCAGCTGCCATTTTGAGAGCGTACACATCACATGTGGATGATGCCATCACACGTAGGCTGTTGCCGTTTCTTGGGCACAGGAAGGCACAAACTGAAGCAAGCTTTGGCAAGAACAAGGAACTCAGACCAGTTTCAAAGAAAGTGGGAAAGAGCAACTGAATATTTCTGAATAAATAACATAGTTCTAGCTCTACCACATGGCTTTGTGTCCATATGATATAATAATTCTATAGCCATGGTGCCACCCTCGCTTAGTTGTTTTATTATTATTGATATTAATTATTTGTACTGTGAAAGCACCTAGTGCCAGGATCCCAGTGTGCTATGTGCTGTGCAAACACAGAACAAAAAGATGGTCCCTGCCTCTAGGCTGCTTACAATCTAAGTACCACGTAGATATGTTATTGAAAACAAAAGGAAAGAATAACATACCTGCATATTCCAGTAATATTTACAAAACAGGAGTTTTTAAAACTCCCCAGGAGTTGAAATGCAGATTGCCTTCTATTAAAAACAAAGCAAAACTCTCTGGTGAAACAATCGCTGAAAAAAATAGCCTGCTTGTTACAGTGGGTTTATTTTTTCAGGGCTGTGTTTCATACACAAGCTATTGTTTCTCCGTGGTATGCTGTTTCATACTTCATTCTGTTTTCACAATTAACGAACATAATAAGCTCTGAGATAAAATATTAGAACATAAGATTCTCCTTCTGCAGCTAAAAACCTAAAACCATACAGAATCTGCACCAGCTCACACAGTAGGACCCAAGAGACCAGGATCTTCCACACAGAAACTCGAGCATGCTGCAGTGTTCTCTGCATCTCATCACTTAAATTGTGATTCCAAATGGGAAATCCCCTACGGCCCCCTGAAAGCATATAGAATAAATTCAGCGCATTATTTATGTAAAAATCTGTCCTGTTGAATATTCTGCTCTTAGAAGAGACTGTTTTCAAAATGCAGTTTGCCAACAAAACCCCTTTCTCTGACTGAGCCTTAACAGAATATCCCAATCATTACTCTCGATTTATTCATGACAACAGCATAGAAAGAGAAGTCAACTAAGCAGCATTTTCCACTCCAAAAGAACACTTAACTAATCCCATTCAAGGGAGAAAACAAAAGGGGAATTTCACTGTGTGTACATAAATTAGAGATAAAGCAAACACAACTTGCACTTGGGGATTTGCTAAACAGAGTGACCATTGTTTTAAAGTTAGAGATGTCCTCCTAGTGAAATACAAGACATGCTTAGGGTATCACTATGTATTGCCAAATTACCTCAAGGTATTAGCAAAAAGAACAGCAGTACTTGTGGCATCTTAGAGACTAACAAATTTATTTGAGCATAAGCTTTCGTGGGCTACAGCCCACTTCATCAGATGCATAGATGGAACATATAGTAAGAAGATATATATACAAACAGAGAACATGAAAAAGTGGAAGTAGCCATACCAACTGTAAGAGGCTAATTAATTAAGATGAGCTATTATTAGCAGAAGAAAAAAAACTTTTGTAGTGATAATCAAGATGGCCCATTTTAGACTGTTGACAAGAAGGTGTGAGGATACTTAACATAGGGAAATAGATTCAATATGTGTAATGACCCAGCCACTCCCAGGCTCTATTCAAACTCAAGTTAATGGTATCTAGTTTGCATATTAATTCAAGCTCAGCAGTTTCTCGTTGGAGTCTTTTTTTGAAGTTTTTCTGTTGCAAAATTGCCACCTTTAAGTCTGTTACTGAGTGACCAGAGAGGTTGAAGTGTTCTCCTACTGGTTTTTGAATGTTATGATTCCTGATGTCAGATTTGTGTCCATTTATTCTTTTGCATAGAGACTGTCCGGTTTGGCCAATGTACATGGCAGAGGGGCATTGCTGGCACATGATGGCATATATCATATTGGTAGATGTGCAGATGAACGAGCCCCTGATGGCATGGCTAATGTGATTAGGTCCTATGATGGTGTCATTTGAATAAATATGTGGACAGAGTTGGCATCGGACTTTGTTGCAAGGATAGGTTCCTGGGTTAGTGTTTTTGTTGTGTGGTGTGTGGTTGCTGGTGAGTATTTGCTTAAGGTTGGGGGGCTGTCTGTAAGAGAGGACTGGTCTGTCTCCCAAGATCTGTGAGAGTGAGGGATCATCTTTCAGGATAGGTTGTAGATCTTTGATCATGCGCTGGAGAGGTTTTACTTGGGGGCTGAAGGTGACAGCTAGTGGCGTTCTGTTATTTTCTTTGTTGGGCCTGTCCTGTAGTAGGTGACTTCTGGGTATTCTTCTGGCTCTGTCAATCTGTTTTTTCACTTCAGCAGGTGGGTATTGTAGTTTTAAGAATGCTTGATACCCTATACCGGAAACCTACTGACCGCTATACTTACCTATCTGCCTCCAGCTTCCATCCTGGACACACCACATGATCCATTGTCTACAGCCAAGCTCTAAGATACAACCGCATTTTCTCCAATCCCTCAACAGAGACAAACACCTACAAGATCTCTATCAAGCATTCTTAAAACGCGCACACACACACACACACATCCCTTTGTAGAGAAAATAGAGCAAAGAATCTAGCTCTGCTTCAACCTCAAGTAGCTCCTGCACACAGATCTGACCTCTGCCAAGCAGACACTAGCACTCTTGTTTGCAGAAAACCTACCCAGTACCTCCTTTTTCATGCTGCAGAAACCCACTGACTTTGTTGTCAGAAGGCCCCATCCCCATGGTGTCCTAAAACCTTCACTATGAACATCTAAATTAACTGTTGATGCAAAGGATTTTTTTTTTAACTCAGCCAAAAGGGCCTTCTAGAAAGGGCTGGCTCTCATGATGCATGTACGTTTTCCAGTATGTCACTAAGGGGGGGCAGCCAACTGAAAGATGAAACTTCACTCACTGAGGGACTGACCTTAAAACAAACAAACCAAAATTGTGAAAAAGTAAAGTAATAAGGCTGAGATTGCTAGCTTGTGATGACATTGTGAAATCATTTATGTAGACCAATCTTTATTCCAAGGTTATGCATACACCATGTCAACTACAAACGTGACTATACTACAGACCAGGATATCCCACACCCTTTCGTAGCCTCCATATTGAAAAGGATACAGGTACTGAGGTGATGTAGTGGTCTGTTGCCTGTACCCGAGAGGCCAGACTTAGAAACAATGTCTGGACACTGCTCAGATCCAGTAGGTTTGGAAGCATGTGGGATCCAAAGTTTGAGTTCAATGCAGCAACCTGGCATCCAGCCACAAGAGATAACTCAGCCAGGATGTTCATACGGATAACAAGAATATCCAGTTACAACAGTTAATGCAAAGAAGAGTTTTGGAAGGGATAAAAACCTCATGCTTCAGAGTTTAAACCAATCTCCAACTATTAGGGATTAGGATGAAACCATCATAGGGAGCAGATTATACCACAGCCTACTGTAGGATTCTTGCACCTCTTCTACAATGTTTTTGATAGAGTGAGTTATATCATGGGTGTGATTTGCTATTTGTGAGTGCAGGGACACATCTTGGCATTCTTGTTTATTGTCAGTCCAAAGTCTCTTGAAGGCAGTGTAACCCTTCTGCCCCTCTGAGTTGGCAGCAACAAGGGCCGGGTTCAGTATCTAGGGGTTCCGTTTCAATAACGCAATGCAAAACCGGCTCAAGTCCCCACCCAGTGACCTGGGACAATTACATACCACCCCCCGGGCACCTCTAGGAGGCAATACTTCCCCTCTCGCAAGCACGGAGTCTGAGTGTAGCAAAAGCCTTTTAATAAAGGAGGGAAACAATGCGGCATTATGTTGGGGAAACACCACAAACAGGATTCATAACACAAACCATGAGCAAAAGACCCACCTTCAAGTAAGTTTGGCAGTGTCCTTTTCCCCTCAGGGTTTTAAGTCCAATCACCCCGAAGTCCAACAACCCAAAAGTCTCTGTCCCTGGTCAGTGCCGCCCCAGAGTTCAAAAGTTTACCTGCAGAGTTTTACCTCCCCCCACCCCAGCCTGGGTGGAAATGGGGGGGGGGCAAACTGGGTGTTAAGGGGCACCTTACGTGGTCCAAGGCTGACTGCTCTGCCACTCTGTGGAGTTCTGCTGAAGCCTTCACCACGAACGGCTCCGCTCTACCAGCCATCCACTCCACCAGCCGTCCCATGAACCACTCCAGCTGTCCCCGCAAACTGCTCAGTTCCGCTCTGCTCCGCTCACTGTTCTGTGGGCCACTCCAACTGTCCCACAAACTGTTCCACTCTGCCAGCCACTTAGCAATATATCTTCAGGCTCCCCCACTAGTTAACACAGCACTCAGTGATCTTAGCTCAGTAATTTTAGCTCTTTTAGTGATTTCAGCTTGTAGTAGGGGAGCCCCAGTGCTGGCACACCATTGGCCCAAAGTGAATTCAGCTCAGCAGCCTCTAGCTGGACTCCTAATGGAATCAAAATTAGCTCTGCTATTCAACAGTGGAGAGAGGAAGTGGTGCTATTGGTGTTCCAGACCCTCAAAAGGAGCCCATACCATCAAGCACACATACCTGTCCCCAGCCTCTCTCAATTCACTGGGTTTTGGAACCCATGTCCCTTGTCTAGTGAGTGCTACTTAGGTGATGGTGAGACCCTCTGTCATAAAACAGTTTCATTGTCCTTGATTCACATAATCAGGGTAACAACACTTTATTCCTCCTGCCCCAATAACAGAGAAACTGGGGATCCCACAGCTGCAAAAGTGACCATTTTGGGCTGCCATGGGCTCATGCTAGGCGGGGTGGATGTGCCTATGCAAACAAGATCAGCCCCTGAAGTTCTTTTCCACACTCGCCATAATTCACCACCAGATGTCAGGGTAGAGCTCATCCTGACTCTGCTTACATCAGTAAGGAGAAATGTTGATGGGGCTGAGTGCTGGTCTGGAGCAGGTGTGGATGAGATGTGGGAGCAGAAAGTTCAGTTATTGAAGACAGAAGAAATAAGGGAGTAAGTGAAAACAGCAGAAGATTGGATAAGCCAAGAGGAGAACTCACTGGCAGAATCAGGAGTAGATGTCAATTTGGGACTGTTTCTGTGCTCCTTTGTATGCACATTCCCCAGTAAATATCAATGGAGGAGGCTTAGAGACATGAGGTGGGTGAGGCACAATCTTTTATTGGACCAATTTCTGTTGGTGAGAGAGACCAGCTTTCCAGCTACACAGAAAATATCGCTAATATCCTGGGATCGACTTGGCTACAACAACACTGTCAGGCAGCCTGTTTGTGACGTTCAGTGTTGCTTCTCTTAATCATTCGATAGTGGGAGTTGGCACTTCGCTGCAGGCCATGTGAATGGAAGGAAAAGTGGTGTATTTTAAAAAACTGGTTAAAGAACAACAAATGTTGAACTTTCTTTTGAAAAACCATGTTCCCGATTTCCTTTTGAAAAATGAAGAATCCTGATAGAAAACTACTCTGTCCCTCGTTAAAGCAAACTGTGAAGTCTTCAGACTCTAGGATCAAGTGGATGTACAGAGCTGGTCTGCTCACTCATCCTGTCAGCCTAGGCAGGTGGCTGTCTTGAGTAAATTAAAAAGAGTGACGAGTACTAGATGGGAGAGGTGGCCCTTCTGAAAGATTCCTAGCCACCTGCCTGTAGTGGAGCACTCACTCAAGCTGTGGTTGATGGTTGTGATTTTATCCGAAGATGAAAGGGAAACCCCAGGATGAGGGAGTTTTATTAGAATGGCCCCCCATTCACACGTACCTGGTTACATAAACAGCAGAGCTTTCAGTTCTCTGTTGAAAAATAAGACTGCCAGACAATGGCCCTTTTACAATGAAAGATCCAGCCAAAGAACTGCAAAGTTTACTGTTAGGAAACAAACAAAAGCAGATTTATACATGGTTTGGAGTAAGGAAAGCAATTCCCTTTCAGTCTGTTTTTTTTTTCATACAGCTTGTCGATTTTCACAAAGACAATGAGTGATCGTTGTAGTGTCCAAACACCGTAAGGTTTGCAGAGGCTCTGACAACACCCTACTCCTATCCTAGGTCCAGTCTAGCACAGCGTTTATCATAGAATCATAGAATATCAGGGTTGGAAGGGACCTCAGGAGGTCATCTAGTCCAACCCCCTGCTCAAAGCAGGACCAACCCCACTAAATCATCCCAGCCAGGGCTTTTTCAAGCCTGACCTTAAAAACCTCTAAGGAAGGAGATTCCTCCACCTCCCTAGGTAACCCATTCCAGTGCTTCACCACCCTCCTAGTGAAAAAGTTTTTCTTAATATCCAACGTAAACCTCCCTCACTGCAACTTGAGACCATTACTCCTTGTTCTGTCATATGGTACCACTGAGAACAGTCTAGATCCATCCTCTTTGGAACCCCCTTTCAGGTAGTTGAAAGCAGCTATCAAATCCCCCCCATTCTTCTCTTCTGGAGACTAAAGAATCCCTGTTCCCTCAGCCTCTCCTCATAAGTCATGTGTTCCAGCCCCCTAATCATTTTTGTTGCCCCCTGCTGGACTCTTTCCAATTTTTCCACATCCTTTTTGTACTGTGGGGCCCAAAACTGGACACAGTACTCCAGATGAGGCCTCACCAATGTCGAATAGGGGGGAATGATCACGTCCCTCGATCTGCTGGAAATGCTCCTGCTTATACAGCCCAAAATGCTGTTAGCCTTCTTGGCAACAAGGGCACACTGTTGACTCATATCCAGCTTCTCGTCCACTGTAACCCCTAAGTCCTTTTCTGAAGAACTGCTGCCTAGTCATTCGTTCCCTAGTCTGTAACAGTGCATGGGATTCTTCCATCCTAAGTGCAGGACTCTGCACTTGTTCTTGTTGAACCTCATCAGATTTCTTTTGGCACAATCCTCTAATTTGTCTAGATCCCTCTGTATCCTATCTCTACCCTTCAGCATATTTACCACTCCTCCCAGTTTAGTGTCATCTGCAAACTTGCTGAGGGTGCAGTCCACGCCATCCTCCAGATCATTAATGAAGATATTGAACAAAACCAGCCCCAGGACCAACCCTTGGACAATAGGACTTCTCCCACCATGTGTTATGGTTACACATTTAACTGCTTTGCTGAATTGGGGCTCTACAGCATCTTTACCTTTTTCTCAGGAGCCTGTTGTCCCTCCTCCGTCTTCTCAGCTCCTAGCCCTCATAGAACCTGTAGCTTCCTCCCTAAAGCTGGCTGCCTCTCTGCTGAAATGAGACATATATTACCCTACTGCACCATGCAGTACATTGACTCCCCGTTAATTACAAGATCAGGTTCAAGGGCTTGGCTTTACTTTTTAAATTGCTGAGTTGGAATTGGCCACAACAAATGTACTATTCAGGCACAAGGGAACTGTTGATATATACAGTGACACTCATGGCAGCAGGGAATAGAGCCTTGTTCTTGTACTGTCCCTCAGCTATGGAGCTCTATACCACAAGAACTTAGAGTAAATCTGAATTCCACCCCTTTTCAGGAAGCAAAAGTTTTCATATGATTAAAAACCAAAGATGTAACCTAGGGAGCTAGGGAGTTCCATTGGAGAGATGCAAAAAGACCTTGTTGCCTTTGTATTTTTGTTTGTTTGTAAAACATCCTGGTAGAAACGTAGTGAGGATAGGATACTGTAGATTTAGATACATATGGTTCTATTCCACATTGGTTCTTATACCATACTTCTCACTGTAATATCTGAGGTCCTTACAGTAGTTCATTGAGCAACATTAAGCAAATCTGTCATGTGTGTGTTATCTCATCCTTTCTGCAGGGAGAAAGTATGTGTGGTGGAGTGGAGTGTTTTGGATTTATAGATACACATGCATGTTGCCTTATGTTTGTCAGAAAAAGCAAAGTAAAAGCAATGCTCCTAGCACTTGGAGTGGAAGGTGGTGTGAGGTTTGTGATGGTCGTTAGTTACACAGTCTCTGACCAGCCCCTGAGAAAGCTCTGTCTCTTAACACAGGGGAGCTTTACCCTTACTGAAGAAAGCTCCATTGGGCCAGAGCAGCTGTTGACTACAGTCTTCATCTCAGAGCTGTTTATCTCACCCATAAGATCAGATAAATGTGTTTTCAAAATTTGTCTAAATTGATATCTGAGTCAATTTGCATGCCTTCAAAATCATCAGGTCAGTAACATTTCTCTTGTCTTTTTTAAAAGTAGTTTATTACTTTTTGAAGGATCCTTCTCTTCATTAATTCATCCTGTTGTGCCTAGCTGCTATAGATGTGTCATACATTTTAATACATAGGCACAACAGGATGAGTTAATGACTGTGAGAGCCAATTTCTTCCCTTCGCTGTTGTAGAATCAAACCCTCCATGTTACCTAATTATTTTGTAAGTTCTGTGTGGTTTAATATTCCACGGGCGCAGATCTACGAATTATTACAAAGCACAGGTCCCATACATATAACATTATTAATCTAGAAATTTCCCTTTGGTTTCTTTGTGTCATTTTCTCTGTTACATATAAAATTATGATTCTGTTTATTTAGATTATTAAGGTTTGGATAAAGCTAAAATTCTGAACTACAAGACATATTTACCAATGTCCTGATGATTGGTAAAGAAATGTTTAATAATTAATGATTTATCTTTCAGCAGACAGTAGCCATTTCAGTGGTGCTGATCTCTTCATCCTTTCTCTTCCCCTCCCCCCCCCTTTTTTTTGTATGAGAAACTATTTCTTAAAATAACAGCCTTCTTTTGCAATGACTATGTTATCATTACCTCAGTAATCTCACTTTGAGATTGCGGGCCATTCATTTTAACACCGACTTCAATTTGCCTTTTGATATTTTTCTCTTCCTCTGTTCAAACAGTCTTCTGATTGCCCTGGCTCATCGCTGTGGGGGCTAAGATTGAAGATGAAATCAGCTGACATCCCACAATGTCTCTCAGCAGACCCCATGCTCTCTTCTAGCAGCAGCCATTGTAGGAAATGGTCAAAATGTCTCACTCTTAAAATTCTTTTAATCATTGTCCCCATGCTATTTTTTAATCTTTACATTGTGTCAAAACGAAGCCATTTCAACATCAAAAATGAAGCTGTAAATCTTAAAATATGAAACCTATGTGGTTAAGCATTGTCTGGAAATTGAATGCAATACCGGCTTCTGGCTTCCTTGTTTGTAGCTGCTTGCCAGTGCTTCTGTAGTGCAAAATTTTACTTCTGAGAAGGGATTTACTTTTACTATTTTAACATATTATTATATGCCTCATAGTTGTGGCTTCAATGTCACATTTAGAGAGATTTGGCTTGAAAGGCGATATTGTGATTTCATAACATCCCTTCTATGCATCTTTAGGACCACTATTCAAAAGTCTCTTTTCTTTTCTTATCCCAACCTGTCTTCGTAAACCTTGTTGATAGCAACGTATGTTCAAGAGCTCCAGCTCAGCTTTTAAGGATATTTTATCTGCTTTCTAAAACTACTGCAGACCACTAGGTACATGATACTGTTGCAGTTCACCGCTTAAAGCAGGGGTGGCCAACCTGTGGCTCTGGAGCCACATGCGGCTCTTCAGAAGTTAATATGAGGCTCCTTGTATAGGCACTGACTCCGGGGCTGGAGCTACAGGCGCCAACTTTCCAATGTGCCAGGGGGGTGCTCACTGCTCAACCCCTGGCTCTGCCACATGCCCTGCCCCCACTCCACCCTTTCCTGCCTCCTCCCCTGAGCCTGCTATGCCCTCACTTCTCCCCCTTCTCCCCCAGAGCCTCTTGCATGCCACGAAACAGCTGATTGGGAGGGAGTGGGAGGTACTGATTGGCGGGGCTGCTGGTGCGTGGCAGGCACTGGGAACAGGGCAGGGCAGGGGGATGGTGTTGAGGGGCTGTTGATGTATTACTGTGGCTCTTTGGCAATGTACATTGGTAAATTCTCGCTCCTTCTCAGGCTCAAAAAAACCCAATTAGGAGTCCTTGTGGCACCTTAGAGACTAACAAATTTATTTGGGCAGGCTCAGGTTGGCCATCCCTGGCTTAAAGCCATATGAGGAGGATGGTGACTTAAGGTGGTCCATAGAGTGTATGAGCATTATAGATTTGCTTGTACTGTACTATTTAGTTCAGATAAATCTTTGTTCCAATTAGAATTCAGTCTCTGCATAAGCATTACATTAATAAAAGAATGGAGTGTTGTGGGGCTGCCATACAACTATCTCTGTATTAATATCACTGTAGGAGAGATGAGCAAATCTTTCTGCCTTTTCCTGTTACTCTATACAGCCTTTCATTACTCTTTTGTTTTAAGGTCTCTTAGGTATAGATTTTCACCAATGCCTCAATAATCACTACTGTAAAAACGAACAACACATTTTTGTCCATATCCACACTTCATAGCTTTCAGCGTTGAACACGCCGTGCTCACTCGGAACATAGTAACCGCATGGCTAGGACTTGCACCCTTCTGCTCCAAAACCACATGAACTAGAGTGGTATTGGGTTTATGACAGACAGTGGAACGGTTCTGATGCTATGCAGTAGAGAAGAGAAGTACAGACACACTAATTAATTTGCTGCAATAGCAAGTTCTCAAGTTCACTTTTGGCTGAAAACATTATGGGAATAAAACTGCGGTTAGCTGAACATGTAAAGGGCTATGTTCTGCCCTGGGGTACTCACACCCACATCCATTGACTATAAAAAGAGATGTGTGTGTAAGTACCAGAGAGAAGAATAGGTCACATAGTACATAAGTGATGGACTTGATTGGAGCATGGGTGAGTCACAGATTTAAAGCTGGCTTATATCTTTGTTTTACCTCATGAGATGTTTAAAACCATTCTTTCCTTCTTACACTGCTTTGCTTGCACATAGAGACACTACTTACCCCATTAAAGTGACATGAGGGATGCAAGGCTGAGGCCTGCTCATCAGTGGGAGTAGTCTTTACTCACACAAGTAGTCCCATTTACCTCTGTGTGTGTACGAGCACGCACGCGCACACACACACATCCTGATCACACAGTGGGAGTAAGCTGCACCCCACGGAAGGGTGGTGTCTCTACTCAGCCAGGAGCTTCAAAAGGCATTCTATTTCCTGGTGCTTCCACTGAGGCAACAAGACTCTGCCTTGCTCATCATAATGCAAGGCTGTGCTTTCTGGCCACAACTGAGCCCTGAATGACAAGCAAAGGCAAAATAACATGAATTAAAAATAAAGAGAGCAAAATAGGCTGGGGCAAATAACTACACACACAATACAGGAAAAAATACGAACAAAAAGTGTTTTGTGTCCCCTTGTTTCTATCTCTTTTTGAACTGTATTGTCGTCACTTTAGGGCCCAATTCTGCCACAGATACTCATACTTAGTACTTTAAATCAAGGAGGTCACTCATGGGTCAAATGAGGTCATTAGTCTCTAAGCTATTTGGGCCATGCCCTGTGTTCTTACCTGCCTGCAAAATACCAGTACACTTATGGGCACTATATAAATATCAATAAATCAGCTACACATTGCAGAGCTGCTTGGTAAATGGAGAGCATATGTAAATAAGCACCTGGGAGGTGGAAAGTGCATGCAAATGAGTTTATGCTCTCTGGCCCATAATTCCCAATGCTTATTACCTTCAAAACATTTGTTTGCATCTATGCAGCACTCAGAGTTACTCCAGCTTCTTTCTCAGCCATGGAAAGGGGACATACAGACTCTGAGGTCCATATTTAAATGATCCATTTTAAAATCAAAAGAAATGAAAGATAACTGTCAATTTTTTAAAAGTGGTTTCTATATTTGTTTGCTTAAAAATCTTTGGACTATATTTGCCCCCATACATGTGTTTTTTATGGATGTCTAGGATCAGCCAGGATTTGCTGTTTATAGGATATACTGAGATAGAATGTGATGTGCCTTTTATGCTCAAGGCACCACAAGGTATTACTTATAAATTATACAGCACTTTTCATCTTCAAAGTGCTTTATGAACAACTTAATTTATTAAGCCTCACAACACCCTCATGAGGTAGATAACAAAGCCTCAACTCCATTTTACAGATGGGAAAAACCGTGGCAGAGAGGTTATTTTTATTATTTTTTATATTATGGGAGCACACAAAGGCTCTAACTGGCGCCCCACTGTTTTAGTGCCATGTTCATGGCATACATACAGTAGTTAGATAAAAACATAAATCCTCTTGCCGGAGGGTTACAGCGTCCCCCTACTTTATTTTTTAGAATTCAGAACAATAACACAGAAGAATCCAAAACCAGAGACACACAAAGCAGGCTTCCCCCTAAAACAGAGTGTCACACCCTTCTTTGCTCTAAGCTGACTGCAAATTCTCTCTGATCACACTGTTCCCTACAGTGCAAACAGGACCAGCAAAATCCTGAAAATTTAAAGTGATAGATCACAATTTAAACAGAGTTTTCATTACACCACAGTTAGGCCCTGTAGAAACACATGGGAAAACATGAACCCTTCCCCAAAGAGTATTCAGTCCAGACAGAGACAGCCAAAGGGTGGGGAAGAGAGAGAAACAAACAAGCAAAATGATCAGAATGACGATAGGCGCATTTCTTGTTAGTTCCCTGTCGTCTGTATCATGTATCAAAGTTTATTTATTATATATACATAATTTGGGTCAATGACTGGGAGGGGCAATTTTTTGGGTGGGGAGTTAATGTGTGTATAGATATCACAAAGATTATGTAAAAGAATGTTAAGGTACCAAAGGCAAACATTCGAAAGTTAAGAGATGCCAGAAGAAAGGCTGCCAATGCAATCTTAGTTCTGACCCCTTATGCATATGCATTAGGATTCAGTCTTTAATTACAAGATCACATACTATTTTTTCCACAAAACCCCTAAATGAGTGAGCTCTTTTTATCCTCCTCATCTCAAGGGCAGCCCCCGGCTTTATTTAATGCACACCATCCAATCCAAACTGCACAAATAATTTCCTCATGGGTGTTTCTACAGTATTTTCATCACAGTATCTAATTTTAAAAATAAACTGGAAAAAAAAAACAGAAATTCTATCATGTGGAACCATAATGACCCCCCACTTGGGTCATCAGTAGGGTTCAAACCTTTATATCCACAGCTTAGACCTCTAGCACTTGAGATAACTGAGCAACCTGCTAGAAGAAGCTTCTTCTCTAAATCGATGAGCTGCAACAGACGGATAAGACATACACTTTGGCAGTGGATGTCACAGCGCAGGCAGCCAGGTGGAAATATTGCAGGGAAAGTCCTTCTCAGCTTCGGGTTGGGCATAATCAGTTGCTGTGGGGATGATGCCTGCACAGTCTGGTTAGCCTATAGGATCTGTGAGGGGATGGACTGTGCTCAGTGCAGACTATGCTGTGGTAGTGGGTTCCAAACTGCCACCGAGGGCTGGTTCTAGGGGTGGGAGAGCACGGCAGTCACCCGGGGCACCAATTTCCAGAGGGCACAATACCACTGGGGCTTTTGGGGGGAAAGGGGATGGGGATGGGCTCTGCTGTTGAGCAGGAGATAACAGAAGAAGCAGGACCACTCCTGCTCCCATCCATTGGCTTGGGGTAGAGACCCCTCCTACCCACCTTTAGGGAGGAGGAGCTCATACAGAAATCACTCTAACACCCTCATCAGTAACAAACACTTGGCTTTACCACCAGTCCATCAGTCACAGATTGGGGCATTGCTTTCCCGTGGTGTTCGGGCAGATCCTCATGTGTGCTTACAAAGGCCCCACTTCTGTTCCCCAGCCCAGAGCTCGAACTCTGAACCTGCTGGGTCCTTGGAGCAACAGCAGCAGCTACTGCTGCCCAGCTCTCTCACTGTCCAGCACTGTGCATTTACCCCCTGGTGGGACACCCCAGGAAAGTGTGCAACGTGAGGGTGGGATTTCCTGCCATCCCTCTATCCATCCAGAGCTCTGTGAGGGTGAAGAGGCCATTCCTGTTTGCTTGCCTCACCAACAAGAGCCTCAGGGGCAGGCTGTCACCGCGTGCAATGATGTGGGCATTCAGCCCCTCTTACCTGGCCTCAGGTCTATTGGAAATAAGACCTGCTCTCCTAACCTTCTAGTTCGATTCTAGCTATCCTCAAATACCTATATCATATTCCACCTGGCCCTGGCACCAAGATCCTAAAGAGTCAGTTCTGCTCTCGCTCACGGAGTATAGGACAAGTACCTGCCTAGGGCCCCCATTCCTTCCCCGCATAAGTCTCACCCTAGGCCATAAGGGCTTCTGATACTTCTCCTTGGGCAGCTTAATGGCAGTCTGCTACTGATGCAGTGTAACTGTCAGCCTCTCTGGCTGCCAACCCCAACTGGCTGGGCTACAGCCTCTTATCCCAACTGTTGCTGGTCACCCATTTAGCCACATCTTGAGAGGTAGCTATTGTATCCCTTAGTGGTTGTGGCAGACACAAGACGGAATCTTCAGAAGATTTAGTTGCCAAACTCTAACAAATCTCTATTGAGCATGTGTCATCTGAGATTTTGAGACGCTCATAACATGGACAAATTTGGACAAATTTTCATATAGCTAGCAAAAAGCACATCTCTACCACCAGGGCCATTCCCTGGCACCCTGCTCCAAAGCATGCTGGTGCTGGAGCTTCTTAAAAAAAGAAAGTCTTACAATTGTTTCATTAAAACCTGGGCAAAACATTGTTTCCTAATCTCATTCTCAGAAACATCTTAACAACTGTAGGAAAAATGAAAAAAAAAAAAAAAAGAGTCCTGCTTGAGGCAGACATCTGATGTGGAAAATTTCAATCTAAACTGTTAAACTTTAGCAAAGTTATAAACAACGGAAAACAAGCGAAGTGTTGGGCAATCTTAGGTTCAATCATAGCAGTTTCCACTCCCCTTTTCATATGTGAGATTCCCTTGGTACAATAGGAAAAACGTGCTGCAAGCAAACTGGTGACAAATGTTGGCCTGATTTTAATTCTTACTAGAACAAAATGGTCTCCAGACATAAGCATGTATAAATGGACATATTTTGACATCTGCAGTTATTTTATTCTTTTGTTTGTACCTAAAATAGTGTCCTTTAACTGAAAATTAGTATGAAAGCTCAGTGCATATGTATCCAACATAAAATATATTTGCCAGATTATACAATACAGATATTACTCGCAAATAAGAGAGACCGAGAGAGAGAGAAAATATTAGTGGTATGTTGGGCTTTTAGTCCTTCCTAAACTAACACACTTAGTGACACCTAGTGGTGTTTCCTTTACTGGGGAATGAAAATAAAGTCCATAATTATCTTTCTTAAATGGTAGACTTTTTAAAAGGAACTAGTCCTTTTAGGATTATAAGGCATTCTTTCCCATTCCACCTGACTCTCCTTCCCTGGCCTCCCATAGGCAGATATCAGGGGGAAATTTTAATCTATAAGAGCTACTAATATATGGAGATATACCTATCTCATAGAACTGGAAGGGACCTCAAAAGGTCATTGAGTCCAGCCCCCTTGCCTTCACTAGCAGGACTAAGTACTGATTTTGCCCCAGATCCCTAGGTGGCCCCCTCAAGAATTGAACTCACAACCCTGGGTTTAGCAGGCCAATGCTCAAACCACTGAGCTATCCCTCCCCACTAATAAGGACTAAAAGCAAATACCTTAGAAATCTAGAAAGAATGATTTCCCTAAAACAATTTTTTTTCGGAAAAAAAAGTCCAACATGAGGCTTAAACTTCCTACCTCTCTGCAGAGGGACGGTGCAGAGATCCTCACTTAAGCTCTGTTAAGGGCCTGAGTGAGTCTTAAGCGGTACAGAGTCTTCTTAAATTGCACAGCTGATTAGTCCATGTCCCTAAAAAAGCTAATAAATATAAAATAATATTTTGCTCCTTACAGCAGTTTGTTTTATTTTCTTCTGATAATTCTAATAAATGTTAGTCTTTTGTATTATCACTCTCCATCACTATCTGTCCCAGTGTATGTCGTACTGCATTTGGTTTTTAATTGTATTATGCTGAAAATACATGTTATCTAGTAAAATGAAGGATCTTTGCCAACAGGTGTCACTATAATATGATGCATTCAAAATGAAACTGAGTTCTGATATGCAAGACGTTCTGACAGAAAAAAAGTTCAAAATATTCACCCCTACACATTAACATACCGGGTGAAACTCACTTTGTGCAAGGGACAGCACAAGGCATATATATTACTTAAAGCCCATTCAGTCCCTCAGATTTGGGTGTAAGTGGGTTGCACATCTCTTGTGCTGGTCCTCTTCACAAGAATGACTTTCACCCACAGGATTTGTTATATAGGGGTCATAGGCAGATAGTTAAACAAAAATGTGTAGGGTTGTGTTGTGCGTTGTCAGCAACTGAGGAAAAGTGGGGGTCTGTGAAGCTATTGCCTGAATAAAAGTACTATTAATACTCAAAGAAGTTGGAGTATGGCTGGTTTACACTACAACATATGGCAACAAGGTGGAGCCAAACTCACAAGAATGAAAAAGAGAAAGAAAGAAATAGGTTTGGAAGTCATCTGTAGGTAAGGCCTACACACCCCTACAAACACAAGGGAAATGGCTGCAACATTTGGGACTATTTCACCATTTAATCAGCAACACAAAAATTGGGGGAAACGCTGCAAAATATTGACTTATTTGTTCACTGCTAATGATATTACAGATGAAGGTAAGAAGAAAGATATCATACTCAGCAGTATAGGGGCCAAGACTTACAGTTTAACAAGAGACCTGTTAACTGCTGAAAAGCCTGGAGAAAAAACTTTTGATGGAGCTAGTAAATCTGGTAAAAAAACATTTCAACCAAACACCCAGTGAAGCAGTAAGATAATTTAAGTTTAGCTCTTGGTTGAAGAAATCCAGGGACACTGTAGAAGAATTTGTGACAGAACTGAGGAAGTTCTCTTAAGATTGTAATTATGGTTAACTCTGACACAGATGCTAAGAGAGAGATTAGTTTGCACATTAATGATTGATGACAAAATGCAAAGGAGATTACTGTCTGAAACACTGTTAACATTTGAAACAGCTTGGAAATTGGCCCAGGCTATGGAATCTTCAAATAAAAATGTATAGATTTGTGATGGGTGGCACTCACCAGTAGTGGCCCCTAGTGGTTAGGTTACTAGGTCTCTACTCGCCCCACCTTCAGTGTCTCTCACCAACCACTGTCACATCCCATGGCAATCTGCTTTTTGGTTGGTGTCGACCTGACCCTCTGGTCAGGTCACCAGTTAGCTGTATCCCTCTCCAGGGTAACAGTCCCAAGAAAGCAGGGGGTCCTATACCCTCTCAAAAGCAGGGAACGGGGAAAGACCTTCAGTCTGTTTAGCAACCCCTGTTCAGTCCCAACAATGGGATTTGCAAAGTATTTACCCTCTGTGAGTTTGCACATGGGAGAGTCTGGAAGAGAGGGTTTTCATACCCTCCATAACAAGGTGATTGGTAGGGGAGCCCAGGCCCTCCTGCTCCACTGGGCTCTGGCCCAGGGCCCCAGGAGAAGCAACTATGTCCGGCACCAGGAGTGCCTTTAGGCTACCTCCCTAGGCCACTCACTACCCTCTCAAAGTCTTACAGTTTGACGCAATAGCAAAGAAAAGGAGAATAACTGGGCCTTTCAGAAGTGGTGTGCCGAGTCTTCATTTATTCTCTCTAATTTAAGGTTTCGCGTGCCAGTAATACATTTTAACATTTTTAGACGCTCTCTCTCTATAAGTCTATATTATATGCCCTTTCTGGGGGTGTGAGACATGTGAGATAGTTTTAGAAGGTAAATCATTGAAAACACAAATTAAGCACAGGCACATAAGTACAACTACTTTGTTTCATCAACCTATGTATTTATTAACATTATACATGTTTTAACGATTACTGTAATATACAAAGTTTTTAAGTTTTCAAGTTTTTAAGCTAATTGTAGTGTAATTTTTTATAAGGGCTGCAGAGCGCTGGGACCAGGCCAGGAGCAGAGCCCTGGGCTGTCTGCCAGGACCCCAGGCTGGCAGGAGGGCTGAGCAGGGCCAGAGGCCCAGACCCCGGCTGGCAGGGGGCCGGGCAACTGGAACCCCAGACCAGCAGCGAGGTGAGCGGGGCCGGTGGCTGGTGTCCGAGGCCGGCAGCAGGCTGAGCGGGGCCGATGGCTGGGACCCCAGCTGGCAAGAGGCTGGCGGCCGGAACCCCAGACCGACAGCGGGCTGAGCGGCTCAGCCCGCTGCCGGTCTGGGGTTCCAGCTGCCGGCTCCTGCCAGCCAGGGTCCTGGCTGCCGGCCCCACTCAGCCACTGCCGGATGGGGGTTCCGTTCACTCAGGCTGGCAGCAGGCTGAGTGGGGCCGGCGGCCGAGACCCCAGCTGGCAAGGGGCCGGAGGCCGGAACTCCAGACCATCAGTGGGCTGAGTGGGGCCGGCGGCCAGAACCCCAGACCGGCGGTGGGCTGAGCGGCTCAGCCTGCTGCCGGTCTGGGGTTCCGTCCGCCAGCTCCTGCCAGCTGGAGTCCTGGTCACCGGCCCCGCTCAGCAAGCTGCCAGCTGGGGGTTCTGTTCACTTAGGCTGGCAGCGGGCTGAGCGGGGCCAGCGGCTGGGACCCCGGCTGGCAGCAACGTGCCAGTAAAAATTGTCTCATGTGCCGCAGGTTGCTGACCCCTGATTTAGGGTAATCTACACTTAGGGTTACCATATTCAAACATTTAAAAAAGAGGACACTCCACGGGGCCCCGGTCCCGCCCCCGGCCCTGCCCCAACTCCGCCCCTTCCCCACCCCAACCCCACCCCTTCTCCGCCCCCATTCCAACCCCTTCCCCAAAGTCCCTGCCCCAACTCTGCCCCCTCCTCTGAGCACCCTGCATTCCCCCTCCTCCCTCCCGCTCTGATCTTGGTTGGGGGTTGCTAAGTGCTTCCCTGCTCCCCACTCGTCCCGCAGCCCCTATGCCCTTGCCCGCCCTGCTCCTCCCCGCCCTGCAGCCTCTGTGCCCCCTGCTCCCCACTCGCCCTGCAGCCTCTGCGCCCCCTGCCTGCCCTGCCCCTGCACCCCCTGCCCCTGCAGCCTCTATGCCCCTGCCTGCCCTGCTCCTCCTCGCCCTGCAGCCTCTGCACCCCCC
>NW_020664420.1:34344717-34518168 GCF_002925995.2 Terrapene triunguis | reverse complement strand
CTGCACACACACACCCCCTGCAGCCTCTGCTCCCCCGCTCACCCAGCAGAGGGAGAAATGCAGGCTCCACGTGGAATCACACACTGCCGGCTGCTCTGTGGGGGAGGAGGGAGCGGGAGGGACTCTGGCTGCTAGAGGCCCTAGTGGCTGCGAGTGGCTTTCAATCAGGCCAGGCGTCCAATCAGCTGCGCCGCACTCTGCAGGAGGGGAAATCCCGGACATTTCTACTTCATTAGAAATCCCCCCCCGGACGGCCATTTAACACTGAAAAAGCCGGACATGTCCGGGGAAACTCGGACGGATGGTAACCCTATCTACACTGCAGTTTAAAACACAACCGCAGGCCCTTGCCAGATGACTCAGGCTCAAGGACCCTGCAAGAATGGAGAGTCCCAGAGCTCAGACTGCAGTCCAAGCCAGAACATCATTTAAACAGCCACACAGCCCGAGCCCCATGAGCCTGAATCAACTGGCACTGGCCAGCTGCAGGTGTCTAATTGCAGTGTAGACATACCATTAAGGTTTCACACTTTCCCCAGTTTTCTTGAAGAACCGTAGAAGAGCCTTTTTCTCCTGGGCCCCATTTTCCTTGTATTCTTGATAGACATTGCAAAGAAAATTTTGTTAGTTTAAGGCCTCTGAGTTTTTTATATAAATGCCTCCTTTCACAGGTACAGTCTCTGCAGTCCCAAAGGATGTGCTCTATCATTTCCTGGACTATACATGTTACACATAATCCATCTTGGTGCATATTAATTAGAAATAAATTACTATTTAATCCACAATGCCCTTTAGAATTCTAAATAAAGCCACTTTGCTTTTCCTTACTGGGCCTTAGATTATATCAACTTTGTCAACTGTTGGACATACGTCTAAAAAAAATTTCCTCTTTGTTTTTTTGCCTCCTGCCATTCCTTCCTTAGCTCATTTTGATTAGGTATTTAAATTCCAGTTTTCTTAAGGGGATTCCTAGGTCAACTTGTTCATGATTAATAGCACTTTTTGCCTGTTTGTCTGCCAATTTGTTGCCTGCTATCCCTATATGCACGGAGATCCATGCTATTACTATGGTTATATCCAGTTGCACCAGTTCAGTGGTTAGCACTAAGAATATCATTTCTGTGTCTGACTTACCACTGTAAATTGCCTGCAGCCCTGATAAGGTGTCAGACAGGATGGCCACAGCAGCTGGCCACACATCTAAAGCCCAATGTAGTGTAGTGTAATGCCTTGTAGCTCAGCCACAAAGATAGATACAGAGTGAGCCTAATGGCTTTCTTGAGTCCAAGTGAAGGCATACAGAAAACTTCCTATTCTTCCTGTTCCTTCCTCTATGGAGCTATCTGTATATATTTGGCAATAGTGTCCCCACTGATCACAAATATATTGATTTGCTGTATCTTGTATATTTCTCAGTCTTCTCCTTTTATTTATTTCATTATACAATTCCATGTCTACCTCAGGGTGAATGGTTTTCCAATGTTAGAATATTTTCCCAATAAATAAAGATTTTGGTCTTTTTCATTAAAATCCTTTATCCCCTTCTGTACCCTATTTACATGGGGAATTTTTATTTTTTTTGTCCTACCTGGCTTCTGCTTAATTCCCAACAATCATTATATATTAGCTTTGTGTTTTCATCTTCATTATTCCCTAGTACTTTAGCCCAAAAGGTTAAGTCAGAGTTTCATTCTAACAGTGATTTCACCAGCTGCTATCTGTAGTACAGATGGAGGCGTAGTAATGAAGGCACCACATGTGATATGCAATGCCTGTGCTTCAATATAGTCTCGTTTTCTCATATTTGTGCTCAATGCTGATCCAAAGGCCTGGCATCCATATGCAATAATTGGTCTAATTAGTGCTCTGTATAACATTGCCACCATTTTCTTATCCATTCCTTAGGATATTCCAAAGACTCTTTTAAGTAAGTTACCTTTACACTTATCTTTAATATTTTTAGTATGGTCCCTGTAAGTGAGCTTGTTATCAAACATCACACCTGAGAATTTGTAATTTTTTTTTGCTATATTTATCTGTTGGTCATATAGATATAACTTTACATCTTTTTTGATCTTCCTACTTGTAAAGATCATTCCCTTAGTTTTGTCTACATAGAATTTGGAGTCCCACCTGTTTCCCCATTCTGCATTTCTCTTAAGTACATCATTGATTTTTAGGTATTTCATCTTTTTGCCATATGTTATTATATAATTTTAGCATCACCCTCAAGCTTCCTTCACTTAGGTGTTTAAGCATTTTAAAGCTTATTTTGACCTTGCCTGGGGTGGTGCTTTTGCTCCTTATTGTCACTTTTTGGAGTTTTAATATCCACATCCTCCTCCCACCTCTTCATCCTCTCATAATTATCTTTAAATAATGTTCTTTTCCTCTCTCTAATTTCTATCCTCTGATACTCATCCTTACTGACTATTTGAAACATGGTGGCCAGAATTTTCTCTTTTTCTTTGTTGGAGCTTATTACTCTATGCCCTGCAACTGCAAGGCTTGGTATTACATGGCTCTTACTCTTTATTCCATTGATTTTCCTAATTTGTTTATATACCTCTGCTGTAATAGTATCTTCATTTACTTTCCTGCAGTATGTTCTCCAGTTTTCTCTTTTTGCTCTTTATAGCCCTTTGTGTCATGTCTTACATGCCTTATTCCTTTTCCTAATTACCATTTCATTTCTTGTTCCACCATGGAACATTTTTCCTATCTTTAAGTAGTGTTGGTATCCTAAGAATAGCTAGGCTGGCTGTCTTTATGACTCCCTTACTGCAGAATTCCCAAGTATCTTTATACATTGCTCATTCACATATTTCCTCACTTTTGTTTCTAACAAGTTTCCAATTTGCTTTTTTTAGATTCCAAGTTGGGATATTATCCTTGTCTTTGGTATTTTCTTTGCCTGGATATGTAATTAATGTCAGGAAGTGGTCACTATCATTCCCTCTTCTCTGTAAATTTCTCGGTTGTATTTACTCTCTGTGGTACTAGAAGCTATTACTAGATCCAGTCATGAGAAGCTTCCATCTGCTGTATTGAACCTGGTAGGTGCTCCATCATTTAATATTATTAAATTATTCTCTTAAAAGAATTGCTCTAATCACTTTCTATTTTTATCATGTCTTACATCCCCACAATCTGCAGGCCCTTTCTGTCCGGCTCCCTTTTGAGCTCCAGCCGGAGCATGCTCCATAGGTGGGGTGGGACAGGACCGCTTGGGCTCAGATTTGCTCCTTAACCCCTTCAGTTCTGGTATGGAATTTATACACCCCATCACAAGGATTTACAAACATGAGCCATGGGAGCCTGGGGAGATGGAAATAGCACACATTAAACAGATGATACTGTGCACAAAATTGCAAGGCAACCTGGGAAACAGATCCAACCAGCTAGCAGAGAGTGTATCATGGTGGCGGCAAACACACCTCAATAGTCTGTATATTTAAAAATGAAAAATGTCACATTCACAGAGCATGCTGAAACAAATCCAAGAAAGCAGACATGCAAAACCATGAAAAAAAGCAGCCTCGTTGTCATGGCACCTTTAATGTACTGGAGGAGGAAAGTAGTGAAAAAGAAGAAGAAATAGCTTATACTATCATTAAATGATCTGGAAAAAGAAAACAGTGAGGTGGCAAAATTTGCAGATAATACAAAACTACTCAAGATAGTTAAGTCCCAGGCAGACTGCAAAGAGCTACAAAAGGATCTCTCAAAACTGAGTGATGGGGCAACAAAATGGCAAATGAAATTCAATGTTGATAAATGCAAAGTAATGCACATTGGAAAACATAATCCCAACTATACATATAAAATTATGGGGTCTAAATTAGCTGTTACCACTCAAGAAAGAGATCTTGGAGTCATTGTGGATAGTTCTCTGGAGAAAGTAAATAAGGAAGTGTTATTTGCTCCTTCTCATAACACAAGAATTAGGAGTCACCAAATGAAATTAATAGGCAGCAGATTCAAAACAAACAAAAGGAAGTATTTTTTTCATACAATGCACAGTCAGTCTGTGGAACTCCTTGCCAGAAGATGTTGTGAAGGCCAAGACTATGAAAGGTTTCAAAAAAGAACTAGATAAGTTCATGGATGATAGGTTCATAAATGGCTATTTGCCAGGATGGGAAGGGATGGTGTCCCTAGCCTCTGTTTGCCAGAAGCTGGGAATGGGCGACAGGGGATAGATCAGCTTTCTTCCTCAGCTTTCTTCTCATTACCACCCAATGCCGTTATACCCTCTTTTGTCACCTGCATAGAGAGTTTGCAATCTAAGCCCAACACCTTTGTTGCATACCTAGTCCATTGTGCTTTCTGAAGATATAGAATATCAATCACATCAGCTACTTCCATACCTTTGCCCATCTAACTGGACTCATTTCAGTGTTGCTACCTTATTGATATTGGTCTTCTTTGGCTGTGCAGGTCACTGCTTTTCATTTGACTCTTTGCTCTGACTGCTAGTTCCCCGACCCTCTACAGGACAATTCAGAGACCAGCTGCTAGAAATCCTACAGGCCTGGGGCTGCCAGGCTTGAGGTGGGCCAGCTTGTGGCATGGGGTGAAATGTCTTTCCACTATTAGCAGTAGTCCTTGGTGGAGAAGTATACAGGCCAGTCTCCCCCTTCTTATAACTGGTATCTACTACTGCCCTTTGGAAACCTGTCACAAAAAGAAGAAAATGGTTTGTACTGATGTGGGAGAGACCAGGTGGGTGAGGTAATATCTTTTATTGGACCAACTGGTACAGGATGCGTCTTGTCTCTCTAATATCCTGGGACTGACACAGCTAGAACTACACTGCACTGATATAGTCACCTTGAGCCAATAAGAACTGCAGTGTATTGGTTAATTCCCTGGTATTTTATTCTATTTAAACTAATTATTTTACAACAAATATTTCAGTGGTCAGACAATCACAAATTAGAGAGGGAAAGGAATTATTACATCTATATTCTACTAATTAACTCTATTCTTGGGTGCCTTTTCTAATCTATTTAATCTGTCAAGAGCAATCAGGAATGAGGCAAAGGGGCAGCGACGTTAAAGTGCTGCTGTGGCAGCACTTTAACTTCGGCTGTGTACACGTGGGTACCGGCAGCCACTTCTTACCAGTACGCCGTACCAGCCCACATTCACCCTTGCCTGGTAGCAGAAAAAATGCCAGAAAAGAAAAGCCAGACAACTGTCATGCACCAATTGCGGCCAAACCCTGACTTCCAACACCACCTGCAACGTTTGCCAATGTGCCTGTGGCTCAAGGATCGGACTCCTCGGTCATCAAAGGGTCCATAAAAAATAAAAACCTGTGAAAGAGATCGACCTCAAGGGATCGCCGCCACACACCCTGTTACGAAACACTGCCATATTAGCATAAAATGTTTTAGCTTTCAGGTTTGCTTTTTGGTTTTTACAGAATGTATGACAGGTGATGTGAGATAGCACACTACTGAGTCTGGCTTTTGTCTTTTGATCTCTGAAGATAAGTTTCCTTGAGGGGAACAGAAGATAAAAAACTGTGCATCCTGTAGCAGTTACATTTCTTCTAGTGTACACTGTAATTTTCACTTGTTAAATTACTTTTTATGAAAGCAACACGTTTCCCAATAATGAGAGAATAAGATTTAAGATAGTAACTAAAATAAATGTGACCTTTCTTGGATCTTTCCCTTCACTGTCTGCTTCTCTATGTACAGTATGTGCTATAATGTGACTGAGAACTTGACCATAGAAATACATACAAAACCTACACAGCAATACCTAGAAGCTTATCAGTGTTTCTGATCTCTGACATGGGCGTCAGAAATTTTTTGTAGTTCTCTTCATGATTTAGTAGCTCAGTTAAGCAAAAAGACGTGACAGGATGTTTGTCATGCTGGGACATTGCCATGTCCGTAGTGAACTTCACAAACCACACAAAACATGCATATGGGGAGCTCTGTGTGACATTGGAGGAATGGAATCTACCACCCTCAATCAATGGTCCGGAAATAGCAGCTGCAGCCGAGTAGTAACACTTTGTGGGGGTTTTGGACTTCTGGCTCCTTATAAGTATACATCCAGTAGTCTCCCCTTGGACCTACAGCCAACAATACCCCCATTCACAGAGCTTCATTTGCAGCCATTCTGCTCATGCCCAAGTGGTAGGGAGAAGTGGGAATAGTGGCATGAAAAGCCTTGTGCAGACCATTAGCAGATGGGTGAATTGCTGAAATGACTACTAAAGTCTATGTGTGTTTGTATAAGGATTCCAGGATTGGGCCCAGAAAGGGGAAAGAATGAGGAAGAGGAGAGCAGAGCAAAGATGACAGATGGCAATTAAAAAAGCACCGAAGAATGAATTGGGGTACAGCAACCATGGTCCAGAGAAATAAGGGAGCCTAGAACAATAGCTACTAACAACAGAAAACAGACAAAAGAGAAAGAAAAGCTTAATTATTGTTTGTTTGTTTTTACATCAAAATGTGTAATTAAAAGACATTCCATGGCATTAGAAAGTCCTACAGTTTGAATGGCCAAAAGCCATTCTTGTGCAGTGTATGTGTGATGCATTGCAGCAAGACAAAGTAGTTCCAAACTGACATTATGACAAAATATCACCTTGGTTACTAAATAGTCTGATGGAAGGATTTACAAGATTTCACAATAGTGCTATAAGAAGAGGGGGTGTTGGGATGGGCTAATGCTGTGCATCAGGTGGGTTGTTAAGAGGCACATGCCGAATACCACAACCACTCAAAAAAAAAAAAAAAAAGTAAGATGACATCCTAGCACAGCAGCATTGTATTGGGATTATATCCCCGTGTAATTCATATTTGGGAGAAAGAAAGGAAAATGATTTGTTTGATTTTATTTTTAAATAAAAAGGTATCTGATGTCTCTAAAAATAATTCCAAAAAGATCAGTTAAATGAAATGAAAACTGCCTTGACTTCTGTTGTTTTCTAATGCAATGCTTTTTTTCTTGATTTTTTTCCTCTCTAAAAGAGTTTGACTAGGATGCCGTTAGCCTTTGCTTCACACCTAGGAAGCTGAATATGGGGCTGAACAGAGACTTGGCTTTACCCTTTACCGCTGTTGAAGTGGTGCTCCAAGCGATTTGGATCTGATGTGCCAGGCCACTGTTTCTCTCTTTTGGAACCCACTTTGTTTTGCTTTTGAGAACCAAGCCCAGTACCATCCAATTCAGATGTGTTGTTTGTTCTCCTTTTTTCTGTTCACAGCTTTCTTTAAGCACATATCCCAAACAAATCTCTAAGTACTGTATTTTTCCTCTCCTCAGAGTAAATACCTTGGGCCTGATTCTCCATTGCCCTAAAGACTTTGTCTAATAATTACACCAATGCAAAATGAGAGTAAATTGCCTGTCATTGCCATTTGGTAGCATTTTACACCCACTTTGAACTGGTACAAATGACTAGACAAGATACAGTTCAGAACAGAATCAGGCCCCCGTCCTGAATTGGTTCTATAGAGATAGCCGATACTTTTCTCTGAGATGCTCCTGTATGCTTTGTTTTAGGCCAGGTCTATATGTACAGCACTACAGCACGTCTGGTGAAGAAGCTCTATGCTGACAGGAGAGAGCTCTCCCATTGGCATAAAAAACCACCACCATGCATAGCAGAAGCTATGTCATCAGGAGACGCTCTCTTGCTGACATAGTGCTGTGCACACAAGCGCTCATATCAGTGTAAATTATGTTGCTTAGGGGAATGGTTTATTCATCCCTCTGAGCAACATAAATTATGCTGACATAGACTATAGTGTAGACATAGCTTGAATTTCATTTTGGTTTATATTTTCTGCTAGTTCCTTTGAGCTTTCAGTGTGAACTGGAGAACCTACGAAGGATGGATTCATGAGCAATCAAGCTCATCTCTTGTCCAAGTAATGACTTTGAATATGCTTTGCTAAACAAAGTTACTACAGCCCAATGGCTGGAATGAACTGCAGGGGACCTTTAGCCTCCTTGTCTTCACCTCCACGCCATAGCTGAGGGACAGGGGGATCTTTGCAGTGGCTCTTTCCAGGGCCCTGTCCACAACTCTCCTCCTACATGTCTATCTAGTACCCAGTCTGGCTACATAGCCAGAGCACTGGGGTCTAGATCTGGAGCAATGCCGTTCTGCTGCATAGGGACCCTCTGCAGCCATGGTAAAGGGGCCTGGCTTTGCCCTTCATTATTTAAAGAGGAAGTTGAGTGTTGAGTCATTGATGTTACTTAATTATAGAGATGAAACCAAGCCAAAAAGCTCAGATCCAAACTTTCTAAAGTTTAGGGCTCTTCATAACCACAGGTTTAGTTCAAGTTCATTTTTAATGTTTAACTACAGCTTTCACATGCCCCTTGACTCTTATACCATTAATACATTTTTGCCATGCCGCTTCTACCAACTCCATTGGCTTTTCCCCTTATGTAAGGACATTACAGTGGCTTGCAGCAAGCACCCCAAACACTCCAGTATGACTACTGTAGCATACAGAGTTCTGGGTTTCTTTGTTGTAGAGCACAGTAGTAGGTTGTTGTTTATTAAAAAAGAGCTTTCACTCCCAGGGTTTCCTCAAGTCCAATGTAAAAAAATCAGAATAAACAACCCTTAATGCCACACATTTCCTGTACTCCATCTCGTGGCTTTACTTAGTTCTGATGGAGAACAATGGGGCTAACCAACATTTGGCACATCTGAACACGTGATCGTCTCACCTCACAAAGTAGAGAACATCAGAAAAGAAAATACCACGAATTGTTTTGAACTACTAAGGCATTTTAACAAGATGTAATTGATAGAGATAAATGGGCTTCAAAAGCTTCATGAAGGCAAAGGGAAGTGTGCAGACAGTGATGGTTTATTGAAACTATACTTGTGTTGTAGGGTAAAGCAAATAATAATGCTGGTTAATTTGGAAGTCACCACAGTTTTATTTTTTATCTGCTCTTTATACTCTTCATTTCTGCCGTTATCTTTATATCTGAGGCAAAATAGATTTTAGGCTGGAAGCTCACAGGTACTATTGGAGACAAGGAGTCAATACAAAACTCTAAGATACAATATAGACAGATGGAAACTGGATGGGGGAACCAAAACAAACAACAACAACAACAACCACACAAGGGAAGGAAACAAAGATACAGAGCTAACTTTGAAATGAGTAACTTACATAGTAACTAACCCTAAGAGCAGAGGAATCTGGACTTGAGGGAACAGTGTTTCTTGTGTTTGCAGTTTACACAGCTCTGTGCCACAGAGATCCATGCCTTTGTGATCTCTGGGCTGGATGAGTGCAACGCACTATTGCAAAGGCAGTAATTTAAAATCATATATTGTACATACTAGGCAGAGTATTACTTCTCAAAACTGATGCTCTACCAGGCCAGAAGCATTGATGGAACTGGACTGATATGCTGGAATTAGACTTTTCCCAGATGACATTTACAGTTAAACTTCTTGGCATCTTTTAGAGCAATTCTGAGCCCTTCCTTAATGAAATCAAAACTCAAAACGAGTCAGTGTGACTTTTGCCTAAATAAGGAGTTCAGGTTCAGGCTCCTATTTTGGATAAAGTAAAATGAATATTCTGCCTGTTTTACTTTTTTAAGGTGCCTCACACCATGGTATTGGAAACACCATACAACAATTAAAATAGTCTGAAGCATGCCCTAAATGGCAATATTCTTGTAGCCTATCTTGTTCCTGGTATGCCAGCTTGGTTGTGTTTTGGGGATTTTTTTTACTTTTTTTTTTCCTTCTTGCCTTCTATTCAGTGCCATCTCCCCCAATTATGGGATGGGACTACGAAGAAGCCATTACTGACTTACTATCAAAGAGATGGGTCCTGGAGGTCTGTGAATGAAGAGGCAACTTCAGAGGTTGCATGGACCCATTAGGAGCCTTGTACATCCTGTGACCTTAAATTCCAGTTGGTTAGCATGATGTTGTTACGTGAACTTCATCTTATTTGTGATGATCAAATTAGTCTCCAGCCAGAACAAGCTACTGGTGGTGACAAACGTGATATGAGTGGACTCTGCAGATTATTTTTGTCTGCTTTTAGAACCTTGACTGTGCTTAAAGTTGACTTTTAGTCTTCCATTCTAGTCATCGTACAATAGGAATTGTGGTCCAGAAAGTCAGGCATGTGACTGTTACTGCACTCACTTAGGGCCTGATCCAAAGCCTGTTGAAGTCAGAGTCTTTCCATTTACTTTAGTGAACTTTGATCAGACTCTTACACTGGTGTGAGTGAGGAATAACTGCTGAAATCACTGCATCAGTGTAAAACTGTTGTTAGTGAGAGCAGACACTTGGGTTCTATTTCCCCACTCTGCCAGTGACTCATTGTGTGACCTCAGACAAATCACTTACATTTTCTATGCCTTACTTTTCCCAACTGGGGGGGGGGGGGTGAGGAGGGAGAAGCTTTCCTAGTTTTGTAAAGTGCTTTGAGCTCCATGGATGAAAAGCAGATAGTGAGTCAGTATCCTAGTTCTACCAATGTAAATTCAAAAGTATTGAAGTTATTCTGGATTTACACTGGTGTAGATGTGATCAGAATCTGACTAAGCGACTGCCAAATATGATTAATAACAATGTTTAAAAAATTTATACTGAATGCAAAGTGAAAGTGGGTTAAGACAAGAGGAAATAAGTTATGGCCGAAAGGGTAGTGTTAGCACACAACTCTCTGTTGGGTTTGTGTTAAAATGTTGATTTATTTTAGGGCTGTCGATTAATCGCAGTTAACACACATGATTAACTCAAAAAAATTAATCACGATTAAATACATTAATTGTGATTAATCACAGTTTTAATCTCACTGTTAAACAATAGAATACCAATTGAAATTTATTAAATATTGTGGATGTTTTTCTACATTTTCATATCTATTGTATTCTGTGTTGTAACTGAAATGAAAGTGTATATTATTTTTATTACAAATATTTGCACTGTAAAAATTATAGACAAAAGAAATAGTATTTTTAAATTCACCTCATACAAGTACTGTAGTGCAATCTCTTTGTTGTGAAAGTGCAACTTACAAATGTAGATTTTTTTTTGTTACATAACTGCACTCAAAAACAAACAACGTAAAACTTTGGAGCTTACAAGACCACTTAGTCCTACTTCTTGTTCGGCCAATCGCTAAGACAAACAAGTTTGTTTACATTTACAGGAGATAATGCTGCCCTCTTCTTATTTACAATGTCACCTGAAAGTGAGAACAAATGTTCACCTGGCACTTATGTAGCTGGTGTTGCAAGGAATTTACGTACCAGATATGCTAAACATTCGTACGCCCCTTCATGCTTCGGCCACCATTCCAGAGGACATGCTTCCATACTGATGATGCTTGTTAAAAAAATAATGCATTAATTAAATATGTGACTGAACTCCTTCGGGGAGAATTGTATGTCCCCTGCTCTGTTTTACCCGCATTCTGCCATATATTACATGTTATAGCAATCTCGGATGATGACCCAGCACATGTTGTTCATTTTAAGAACACTTTCACTGCAAATTTCACAAAACGCAAAGAAGGTACCAATGTGAGATTTCTAAAGATAGCTACAGCACTCGACCCAAGGTTTAAGAATCTGAAGTGCCTTCCAAAATCTGAGAGGGATGAGGTGTGGAGCATGATTTCAGAAGTCTTAAAAGAGCAACACTCCGATGCGGAGACAACATAACCTGAACCACCAAAAAAGAAAATCAACTTTCTGGTGGTGGCATCTGACTCAGATAATTAAAATGAACTTGCGTCGGTCTGCATTGCTTTGGATTGTTATCGAGCAAAACCCATCGTCAGCATGGACGCATGTCCCCTGTAATGATGGTCGAAGCATGAAGGGACATATAAATCTTTAGTATATCTGGCACATAAATATTTTGCGATGCCAGATATAACAGTGCCATGAAAATGCCTGTTCTCACTTCCAGGTGTCATAAACAAGAAGCGGACAGCATTATCTCCTGCAAATGTAAAGAAACTTGTTTGTCTGAATAATTGGCTGAACAAAAAGGAGGACTGAGTGGACTTGTAGGCTCTAAAATTTTACACAGTTTTGTTTTTGAATGCAGTTTTTTTGTACATAATTCTACATTTGTAAGTTCAACTTTCATGATAAAGAGATTGTACTACAGTACTTGTATTAGGTGAGTTGAAAAATACTATTTCTTTTGTTATATTACAATGCAGATACTTTGAATCAAAACTAAATATAAAGTGAGCACTGTATACTTTGTATTCTGTGTTGTAATTGAAATCAATATATTTGAAAATGCAGAAAACATCCAAAATTATTAAAATAAATGGTATTCTATTATTGTTTAACAGTGCGATTAATCACGCAATTAATCGTGATTAAATTTTTTTAATTGCTTGACAGCCCTAATTTATTTACAAAACAGTTTAGCCACTATAACTTAGAACATCGATATTTTTCAGACTAGCAGCTGATGAATACTTTAGGTAGGATATGTACAGCTTTATATAGTATGTCCCCAGTCTCCAAAGAGCTAATAGAAATTTCAGTAAAAGATGTCACCACAGATTGGAGGAAAAGGGACTTATTCTGATCACTCTAATAGCATTGTTTTTACCATTGTAATTCAACTGACTTTACTCCTGCTTTATATCAGTGTAACTAAGAACAGATTCAGGCCCCAAAAGTCTATTTTACATCAGATGCTTCCTTTTGAAACAAGACCCCTTAGTAAAATTTGTTTCCAATTGCCTGTTGCTTGAAGTATGTTCCCTTTTAACAACATCTGTTTTCTGTTTCTCATAGGCTGCATTTTAGTGTAGCGAAAAAACTTCATCACAGAATGGAAAAAATAAAACCTGTCAAAATGTAGACATTTGTTTTCTGCCTAGCCAATGGCGTTCCTAGTTGCATGTCCATGCAATCTCAACACTGGGTATTGAGAACATAGGTTATTGATCTTCTTTTTCTGTGCCCTATGTGGGATTTTCCATTTTATAGTCAGAGCTGGTTATAGTGATTCAGCACATTGCAGAAGCCAGTCCTATGAGATTTACATTTACAAAAGTCCAAAGGAAATAGCTTATGTGGGGGAGGGAGAAGATGAAATTGTCTGTTAAGGGTTTACAGGTGACAGGGTTTTTGTGGAAAGTTAAACAGAGGATGGTCACTAGCTGTGATTTCCTGCATCCTGCGTCACAAATGACAAAACCAAATAAAGATATGAAACCCTTTTAAAAGAAATTAGTTTCACAGCACCCAAAATGCACAGAATATCCAGATGCTAGAAGCCTATATAGAGCTGGAAAAACTATCCTGTTGACTCAGCTTGAAAGCCAGACCAGGTGATATTAGCTCCGACCCAGGGTTGTAAAGGATTTCAGTGTCTCTCTTGTGGAACATGGATACGGAGAAGGAAAAAGAACAAGGAGTACTTGTGGCACCTTAGAGACTAACAAATTTATTTGAGCATAAGCTTTCATGGGCTAAAACCCACTTCATCGGATGCGTGCAGTGGAAAATACAGTAGGAAGATATATATATATATACACAGAGAACATGAAAAAATGGGTGTTGCCATATCAACAGAAAAGGAGAAGGAAAAGAGATCTTGCCAAGGAAAAGCCTAGGAACACCCAAACTGATGTGAAGGTGGGATTGATGGCAGCAGCAGCTTCTTAGGTTAACATTTATAGTCATTATTATTTAATGAGCAACAAAAGCAGACTTAGGTGAGAGGCTAAGTGTGATGCTGGCAGACTAGGTGCCAGCTCAAGCCAAGGTCCCTAGGTCTCAGCTGAACACAGATAAATACGTAGTGGGAACCAGTCTGGATCATTGGTGTGTTATTATTGTTAAAATAGGAATTAGAACTGCAGAATGAGTTTAGACTTTTTGAAATGCTTGTAAATTGCTGCATGCGCTAATCTCACTTGCAGTATCGGTATCCCATGTTATAAGGTAATATATAAGGTCTTGTTCTTGTCTACACTTAAAATGCTTCAGCAGCACTGCTGCACAACTGCAGTGTTTCAGTGTAGACACTACTTGTTGTGCCAACAGGAGAGACACTACCTATGCCAATCCTGCATTTACCTTTATATTGATTGATACTTTGTTAGTGATTGTATGAGGCTGATCCTTCTCCATGCAAATGGGAGTGTTGGTTGTTGAGGAACATAGGCCCCAGGTGGTGAGCATACATGAATGAGGAATGGGTTTATAAAAACAGTCATTACATTCACTTTCTATTTTCAGAAGCTGGTTAATATCTGAAAACAGACAGGTTAAAATTAACATGTAAAGTGCGCTCAGAGGCAAGCTAGGATCAAAGCACTATTGATTCAAAACAAGGTACTCACAACACATGACCTGCATAAGGAGCTGTCAGCTTGTTTCTGTAAAATGACATGCATCTCAAGGAGCATCTCCTCCCACTTTCTCCACAAAACAACCCCGCATTCTAAGGGTGTATCGACACTGCAGCTGGGTAGGTAGCCAGGCCAGAGCAGGTAGACAGACACACACTCTAGCTCTGCTTGAGCTAGCACACTACAAATTTCAGTATCGCCTGGGTAACACTGATGGCAGCTCGGGCTAGCTGTCTGAGTACAAACCTGCCTGGAATGCCAGCTGCCCATGCTATCCTAGCTACATTAGTTTTAGCACACTTGTACATGTCTGTCTACCCACACTGGAAAGCATGCTCCCAAACACAGAGTAGATACATCTTAACTGTGAAGTTGTAGCAAAAAAGAGACATTGCCTGTCCCTCTAAAAATATTTTCTTGTTTCTTAAAAATATTCTAGCTGACCTACTAGGACAAACTCTGCTCTTACGGACACCAGTGTAAATCAGATGTATTGGAGCATAAGCTTTCGTGGGTGAATACCCACTTCATCAGATGCATCCCATGAAAGCTTATGCTCCAATACATTTGTTAGTCTTAAAGGTGCCACAGGACTCTCTGTTGCTTTTTACAGATCCAGACTAACACGGCTGCCCCTCTGATCCTGGAGTGTAAATCAGGTCACTCCTTTGTCAGTGGAGTGAGTGCAGATTTACACCGCTGTGAACAAAAGTTAGACTTTGCTCTCTCGAGACTTTCTTAATAAAATGAAGGAAGATTTTGGTTTCTAGTCTGTTCTTCAAAAGAAGCGTTCCCCTGAGATTGTGAATTGCTTGTTCTTCTGTATTCTGTGTTCGCTATCTAGTATATATATTATTTGTGGTTTGTACAGCCTTCTGGGGGGATTTTTTCAACCTCTTGTTTGGAACTCAACCTTTTGACGGTCTCTGGTTAGAGAACACATTAGGGTGTACATCCTGATTCTCTTTGAGATAATATGTAAATATTTTAGCAATAAGCTATTTTATGGTGTAACTTGAAATTGACAAGGAGGAAAGTGGGTGGGGTGGAGATTTCCCTGTGGTTCCAAATTTCCCTCAAGGGGTGTGGCTAAAGGCTGTGTGGGATCTCTTCTGTACAACATGTCAGAGTTAGTCTCTGAGGTCAGAAACACAAAGTGTTTCTTTGGCAACTACACTCTGCAAGAATCTGTCCTACCTTTTACTATCTTGGAGTCCTGGAGGTGAACCTAGAGGAAGTGGTGTTGGGTACAGTATCCTATTGTCTGTGAGTTGATTTTTAATTAAAGCTAACCTTGGTTAGAAGGGAGATAAATCGAACTTCAGCCTTTACTAATAAAACACCCAAAACGTATTAATTTATTAAAATGTCCATAGCCCACAGAAACAATACTTATTTAAAATAACTATATTATGCAATTTCAGCAAAGGGGCAATGAAGATTTCTCAGCTACCATACTTCAAACCAGGTAGGACCTTAATTAAATATGCTATATTGCTTACCATATACAATATAACTGTATTCTATGATGTGCCTATTGGTTTCTGGATTGATTTTAAGGCATTGGCTTGACTTATCAAGCTCTAAATGGCCTAACCTATCTGTCCAAGACCCTGATGCAACGGATTTATTCACATGGGGAGACTCCTACTGATTTCAGTGGGGCTCAGTGTGAATGCAGGGGTCTATCCACAGGAGTGCAGCTGCAGGATCAGAGTCTGACCACCACAGTTAGTGATATATGGGGATGCATGAGCTGGAGCCCCATTGGTAGAAAGCTGAAAAAGCCTCGCAGGGTATTCTTCATTAAGGCCCCGACCTTTAAAACACACTTCCTCTTTGGAGTATAATAGAAAGAGATGGTTAATAGGGGAGGGTTGGAGTGAGTGAGAGATTCTATTGTGGGGGGGGGGTTACATTAAATGTTTTGTTGTTGCTAGGTTATTGTTATCTAGGGTAACTGATGGATTGGTGGAAGTGGTTTATTTTAAGATTGTGTTTTGAAGAGTTTCAGGGTGCCCAGAACCTGCAATGGTTGTCTTATTGTGGAATAGTACAAATTTAAATAAATGAGAGGAGGAGATGAAGACATCCAGTAGAACATTGACTTTATGCATCAGCCTTTTTTTTCTCTGGAAACTTGGGCTGAAAATCTGCTTTTGTCCCAAGTGAAGTGAGTTTGGTGGTCTAGTCTAGTCAGTACTGAACATTTGCCAACATCTCAGAGAATGACATTCAACCTGGTTTGCAGAAACCAGAAAAACTCATTTCACTTCTGATATAAGTCCAGGCCTGCAAGGGTGAAAGGATAAGATTGACAGGTTGCAGAAAGGGGCTATTTTTAAAGTACATTCTACATAGAATAATTCAGGCTTCATTATACATAAAAAGGTTACTATAGGAACCTGGCAGTGCTGCTATAATTAAAGATGAATTCTTATTCATTCCTATTATAAATTCCAGTTTTCAGCATTTTATCATCTCGGCTATTTTGATTCGCAAGGTTCTATTATACTTGTTATATTTGGCCCAAATTCTTTATTTTTAAAATGGCATTAAAGCAATGTGGAGTTTTGGAGTGCCAATAAATATAATTTGGACTTGGTTTACGGTCTTCTCCTCTCTAAGCTTCCTCATACCCTACACTTATCAAATTCAATATATTTGCTGCTGAACTGTTTTGTTCACAGTGCAGGCTTTCTTCACTGGAAACAGGCTGCCTTAAATGTGATTATCCCTCTTGTTTCAAACAAGAACTTTGTATTTAATGAAGTTGGCTCTATTGTTTTCTCCTGATTTGTTTCATCTCTTGTCTTTTATCATCTAATCTATAACTCTTTGATCCACTGTTTCTGCCATCAAACTATAATTGACAAGTTGACTTTTATTTTCTTCTTTTTTGAGTTTTTCTTTAGCAATCATAACTTAACGATGGAAAACTATTCTTGAGTGGTTTTGAGCAATCCTATTTTTCAGTGACTCAGATTACTGTATCCTCCCCCTCCCTTTCTCTTTGGGACAGCCTAAAAAATCTCACAACTAGGGACTTGTCTAGGGGGTAGTTTAAAATGGATTGATTAGACATGCATTATTTAACTTGCAGTATGTAAGCCACACATGAGACAGCTGTTCCTCTTTCAATCTGCATTATTGTGTACACACAGTGGCATCTTGCTGAGTACTAAGCATACGGCATTCTCGGAGAGCATCCCACGGCTATTTTTTTTTTTTTTGCTGCTGAGCAATGTGCATTCTGGGCTTTTTCTTGCTCTGCATTTTGGGATGCATAGCAGAAGCCAGGCAGGTTTCCACGGGCTTCACCCCATGCTTCCTTTCTGGTTGAGCTAGCTCTGTTTTCGAATTGCTGTCAGCCAGCATGGACCCAACAATGCTCAGCAATGCTATACTGGCAACCCAGAATAGGCAGAGGCTGCTTGGGCTGTATTTCAGCACTCAAAGCTGGATGAATTCAGAGATTTGAGCTGGCAAACTGTGTTTGGATGTAAGGGGGTTCACCAGGCAGGACAGACGTGGAGAGCGGAAAGGAAAATATGTGGATGGGCATGGTGTCCTCCATGGCATGGGCCTAGATTTCTGGCTGGGAATTGGGCTCTGTTGCTCGCATCAGGATTCTCTGTCCCAGAGATCCTGGCTTTCTGGGGACAGCTTTTCACTGACCTCCTCATGCTCATCATACAATGAGTCTTACTGGCCATCCTCTGAGGGGTGAGGGAGGTTAGCAGAGTGGGCAGCAGCATCCACAACCTTCCTGGGTTGGGCAGTAGGGTAATTGATCAAAATCTTGTCCAACTCCTGAAAAAAGTGGACAGGTCACATTTCTACTGCCAGACTTTTTCCTGTCAGCCCCAATTTGAATGTAAATCCTCCTGAACTGCTTGCTCTTTATCCTGCACTAGTCAGCATCCCAGTTGTGGCCCCTTGCAGTCATGTCCACAGAAAGATCCTTATTCCGGTGACTGGCCACAAGAGCTTCCCACCCCGACACCCCTCCCCACCTGGGTATAACTAACAGCTGACTTTGAGTCTGGATATCGCTTACAATCCAGTGTATCACCAATAAGCACCATAAGAGTCACTGGTATTCACCTGATGTTAGTGTAGTAGGTAGTGGATTGAATGGGCAGTTTGGAGAGCTTCAGCTAGAAGTGGACTGAAGCCCATGAATACACCCATACTAACGATTATGCTTCTTTTTAAAGGAGAAGATGAAGCGCTTCTTATTGCTTGTGTCTATGGCCTTGTTCACAACAGGTGAGTTTTCATTCACTGCATAACTCATCCATTTACAAACAGTAAAAAATGGTAATAAATTATTTAAATATGATCACCCCATGCCCAAAGAACTGTCTGTATTAACTCATGGCAGGAGAGACTATGCAAAAACTTTAAAAAGAAAGAACTTCAACACATATATTCTTTCCATATTTGTTTTACATTCTTGCTGTTAATTTTATCCTATGTTATCTTCCAGATTCTTCTAATTGCTTGGAATCTGATCTTCCATTTTGCAAGCAAGTTCCAGGTAAATAACTCTCTTTAGGCAATAGCCAGTTAATGGCAAAGATGAGCCCCACTGCTGAAGGAAATCCCCCAGTTGAAGTGATTGGGTAATCAATTTGGGTTTGAAATATTCATTAGTGTAAAGTTTTTTTGACTGCAATCCAATCTCCATTGGATAGGGATTTCTGAAAGTAGCACCAGAAGTTTCTTCAGAGCATGAACCTTTACTCATTGGTGTCCCACTGCAATCAATGAATTAATTCAAGGGCACGGAGCAGAGGGCTTTACTTGGAAAGATTAACTTTTTATGTTTGCAGATTTAGTGAAAAGCAGAGACATTCATGCCATTGAAATGGTTGACATATAACAACTGAGCATTACTATTGTATGGATACAACCAATCCATGCAAACATGCAGCTACTCCAGGCCATGGAGTCTGTCATCCTAGCTGGCCCTACTGCTATAATGTCAAACACTGAAGATTTTAGAATATTTGACAGAGAAAGACAGTTCTTCTGCATCTACTGACAAGTGATTGATATCTCATATCACAGTGCTCAAAACAGTCTAATTTAGATAAACTATTTTCAACACAGTTGTTGAAGCAACTGACATGCTGCTGTTATTAATGTTACTGTCACATCTCTAAGCCTCCATAATGGACCAGGACCCTATTGTGCTAGACACTGTACAAACACAGAACAAAAAGATTGTCCCTTTCCCAAAATGCTTTTGCTGTAGGTAGAAGATGAGACAACAGATGGGGAGTGCAAGGAATCAACATGAAAGGCAGTTGTCTCAGCACCTCAGCAGCTTAACCATTGCCCATTTATTTTTGGTAGGCATTGTAGCGAAGGAGAATTTTGAGGAGGATAATGTGGTAGCTGTAGGCATGTTTACAGGGAGCTCTACCCAGCCACAAGAAGCATTATGGGAGAAAGCACAAAAGGGCTTGTTTGAAAATAAGTGACCAATGGAGACTGACATCAAGGGTCAATCTGAGGCAGGAGTCAACACCTTGATAGTGAATGACACATAATAGGTAGGGTGGGCATTGACTGTGAAGGGCCTTGAAAATTAAGACAATTAGCTTATGTTTGGTTCCCCCTTCTCTGTTGCCTCAATGGAGAGATGTGACATGGTCAAAACGCCAAGCTAGGAAAATGATCTTTGCAGCAGAATTCTGAATGGGTGTGAATGGGGGTAAAATTATATTTGTCAGGGCCAGAGAGAAGGATGTTGCAGTAATCGAGGTGCAATATGATGATGCAATAGGGAAGGGGGAGCCAGTGGATGAAAGTTTTAGCTGTGTGGATAGATAGGAATATCATAGAGATGTTATGCAAGATTTCGATGTAGCCTGGATGCAAGGCCCTAGAGAGAGGTCCAAGTTGAAGAGGACACCCAGGTTACAGGCCTGAGTGACCACCAGGATTGTGGAGTTGTCCACAGTGATTGAGAAAGGAAGTAGCAGAGAGGGTTTTGGGGCGGGAGATTAAAAGCTCTGCTGAAGCCATGTTGAGCTTGAACTGACTGCTAGACAGCCATATGGAGTTGTCTGAGACACAGACCAAGATTTTAGTTTGGACAGAAGGAGACAGAACTGGAGTAGAGAGGTAGTTTAGTGAGCTGTCTGCATAGCATTGGCAGTTGAATTTGGATTTGTGGATGAGATTACCCACAGATAAGATGTAGAGTGAGAGGAGAAGGGGGATGAGGGACCGAGCCCTGTTGAACCCCCACAGACTGGGTCTGAGCTTTGCTAGGAAGGGGTCACTGAAGACTTTGGCAAGAGAGGTTTCAGTGAACTGCAAGGGATGGAAGCCAAATTGGAGAGAGTCTAGGTTGGAACTATGAAAACATTGCTGAAATATCTTGCTGACTAATAAAAAGAGTTGTCAAAGTGAAAAAAACTAGGCCATTTCCCCCTTTGTCTTTTCAAAAGAGATTAGATTTCTGGTGGGAGGAGATACAGTGGAGTGAAAGTAGAAGTCATTGGATGAAACTGTGCAAAGGAAAATTTAAGCTCAATAAGGAAACACTTGATAATGGGGAGCTTTATTTGACTGTAGAATGAAGTGGTGGGAACATCGTTGTTTGAATAACTGAAAACTGGCCTAATCAAGGTACTGGAGAATGTAATGTACAAACAGACCTGCATTAGCGGGGAGAGGGATCAGCTGAGCTAATAGCCCTTGTCCATCTCTAATTCCTATGATTCCAAGTTGCTCATTATAGTGTAATCACCTGCAAACTGAAGGCATTTTTGTAAAGCCACCAGTACTAAGACTCAGATGATCTCCTCCACAAGCATAGGGAGCTCTTCAACACTATGGCCACCTCTTCCCTGACCCCACAAAAGCCCCATATGCATCCAGGGAATTTTGACTGGTGGGGTAAGGAGAAAGAGTTACTCTCTGCCCTTGCAAAGGTAACAGGTATCTGCACTTAAATTAATGCAGCATTAATTTAGACTCCACAGAAGCCCTTCTTTTGGGTAGGAGTGCAGGGGCATTTATGCAGGTGCAGTGTGCTTGACCATTGGCAGAGGAACAGATGCCAGCAAATAGCATGGAGGGGCTGGCTGTAGGACTGAAGCTTCCTTTACCTGTGAAGCTTTAGGGCCACAGGAATTAAAGGCTGCACTCCGTCTCCACTTTGTGGCCCTAAAACTCCTTCTAACTGAAGGAACAGATTCCTGGGAACATCAGAAAGTCAAATTCTTGGAGTTTTCTGGCTCCCTGCTCCTTCCCATATCTTCTGCAGTGAAGACCATGCAAAGAATTCATTTAGCTTCTCCACAAAGGCCTTGTCTTCATTCAGTGCTCATTTATCAGCTCCATTGTCCAGTGGCCCCACTGATTATTTGGCAGGCTTTCTGCTTCTGATATACTTAAACTTTTTGCTGTTAGTTTTTGTGTATTTAGCTAGTTCTTTACATTCTTTCTTGTTCTACCTTACTATACTTTTACACTTGCCAGAGCGTATGCTCCTTTCTCTCTTCCTCAATGGAATTGATTTCCAATTTTTAAAAGATGCTTTTTTTGCTTCTAACCACCTCTTTTACTCTGCTGTTTATCCATGATGGTATTTTTGGTCCTCTTACTGCTTTTTTAATTTGGGATATTCATTTAGTTTGAGCCTCTTATGGTGTTTTTAAATAGTCTCCATGCAGTTTGTAGACATTTTGCCCTCATAACTAGTTCTTTTAATTTCTATTTAACTAGCTTCCTTTGTAAACTTCCCTTTTTTAAGTTCAATGCTACTATGATGGGTGTCTTTGGCATTTTTCCCCCCACAAGGATGTTAAATATAATTACATTATGGTTGCTATTACCAAGCAGTTCAGCTAGATTCACTTCTTGGACCAGATCCTGGTTTTCACTTAGGACTAAATCAAGAATTGTCTCTCCCCTGGTGGGTTCCAGGACTAATTGCTCCAAGAAGCAGTCATTTAATGGGTCTAGAAACTTTATCTCTGCATCCCAATCAATGAGGATAATTGAAATCTCCCATTATCATTGCCTTGTCTGCCTTTGTAGTAGGGCAGTCAAATGATAAAAAAATTATCAGAATTAATCATGAGATTAAAAAAATAGTCACAATTAATCACAGTTTTAATCACACTATTGACTATAAATATTTTTGGATTTTTTTCTACATTTTAAAATATATTGATTTCAATTACAACACAGAATTCAAACTGTACAGTGCTCACTTTATATTATTATTGGTTAAATATTTGCACTGTAAAAAAGTAAAAGAAAGCATTTTTCAATTCATCTCAAGCAAGTCCACTCAGTCCTGCTTCTTGTTCAGCCAATCACTAAAACAAACAAGTTTGTTTACATTTACGGGAGATAATGCTGCCCGCTTATTTACAATGTCACCTGGAAGTGAGAACAGGCATTCACATGGCACTGTTGTATCCAGCATTGCAAGGTATTTACATACCAGATATGCTAAACATTCATATGCCCCTTCATGTTTTGACTTGTAAGTTCTAAAGTTTTACATTGTTTTGTTTTTTGAGTACAGTTATGTTAAAAAAGTCTACATTTGTAAATCTTTCATGATATGGATTGCACTACAGTACTTGTATTAGGTGAATTGAAAAATACTATTTATTTTGTTTATCTTTTTTACAGTACAAATATGTGTAATAAAAATATAAAGTGAGCACTGTACACTTTGTACTGTGTTTTAATTGAAATCAATATATTTGAAAAAGTAGAAAAAACATCCAAAAATATTTATAGTAAATTTAAATTGGTATTCTATTATTGTTTAACAGTGCGATTAAAACTGCAATTAATCATGACTATTTTTTTAATCTAGTTAATTTGTTTTGCTTTAATTGCATGCATTGACTGTGATTAATTGACAGCCCTAGTTTGTAGCATCTCTAATTTCCCTGTTCATTTCAGTCACCCTCACCATTCTGGTCAGGTGGTTGGCAGTATATTCCCACTGCTATACTCTTATTGTTCAAGACTTGTTTCTATCCATAGAGATTCTGTGGTACATGGTTTGATTCATTTAAGATTTTTACTTTGACTCAATGCTTCCTTTCACATTTAGTGCCACGCCCCCACCAGCACAACCTATTTTGTCATCCCTATATATTTTGTACCCTGGTATTACTGCGTCCCATTGATTATCCTTATTACGCCAAGTTTCTGTGATACCTATTATATCAATATCGTCATTTAATGCCAGGCTCTCTAGTTCACCCATCTTACTATTTAGTCTTCTAGCATGTGTGTATAATATATAACACCAACAGATCCCGGTCGTCAGCGGGTGGGATCGAACCTGGGACCTCTAGTGCATGAGCCTCTACTATATGAGCTAAAAAGCCATCTGGCTCTTAGATAAGGCTGTAGAACAGACTCATTAATCTCTCTCTCAGAGGTCTCTCGGTCCACTAGATGGGACAGAAAACCATGCCCAGGAGGTCAGTAGCGTAGCTGGGGGAGGGCGGGGGGGAGGGGCCGCTCCCACACCGAGCACAAGTGGCGCCTTTTTAATTTTACTCACCTGGGAGCGAAAAAAAAAAAAAGGCGTCCCCCACGGCAGTGCTTTTACTGACGGGGCAGCGCTCTGGGTCTTCGGCGGCACTTCGGCAGCGGGACCTTCACTCGCTTTGGGTGTCTTCGGCGGCACTGAAGCTTCATCACTGAAATGCCGCCGAAGACCTGCAGAGCGAGTGAAGTTGCCTCTGCCGAGGTGCCGCCGAAGACCTGCAGAGCGAGTGAAGGTCCCTCTGCCGAGGCGCCGCCGAAGACCTGCAGAGCGAGTGAAGGTCCCTCTGCCGAGGTGCCGCCGAAGACCTGCAAAGCGAGTGAAGGTCCCTCTGCCGAGGCGCCGCCGAAGACCCGGAGCGCTGCCCGGTCAGTAAAAGCGCCGCAGCAGGTGGCGCCTTTTTTTCCCCGCTCCTCCTCTTCCCTCCACCTGGCTACGCCTCTCCAGGAGGTGTGTGGGTTACATACTTCTCCTAACTGAGGAAGCGCGTCCCAAGCTTCAGAGACTTCCCAGTTGAAATCCCAGATGAGCCCGCACTTGTAACACTGACACACCCTGGTCATTGGTGGGATTGAACCTGGGACCTCTGAAGCTTAGTGCATGAGCTAAAAGCCATATGGCTCTTAGCTAAAGCTGTAGAACAGACTCATTTTCTCTCTCTCTAAGTGATCTCGGTGCCACTAGATGGGACAGAACAGCTCACCCAGAAGGTGTGTGGGTTACATATATAAGCACTTGTACATTGTCAGTATTCAGTTGCTTACCTTCATGTGTTCTATTTAAGTAGGACTTTTACATTTCACTGTTCCTCAGTAGCTCCTACCTGTACTTTACCAACTTCTCTCCTATCCTCTTTACTAGGATATAGAGTTCCCCTTTTAATAAAAATTCATCCCTAAGGGATGTCTCTGCCTGAACCATGTTCTCATCTGTACCTGTTGGCTTTCTCCCACCCCTTAGTTTAAAAAATCCTGTATAACCTTTTAAATTTTACATGCCAGCAATCTGGTTCTGTTTTGGTTTAGGAAGAGCCCATCCTTCCTATAGGCTCCTCTTTTCTCCAAAGCCTCCCCAGTTTCTAATAAACCTAAATCCCTTCTCCCTACGCCATCATCTCATCCATGCATTGAGACCCTGCAGTTCTGCTGGTCTTCCTGGCCCTGTGCTTGGAACTGGAAGCATTTCAGAGAATGCTACCATGGGAGTCCTGGACTTTACTCTTACCTAGCAGCTTAAATTTGGCCTCCAGGCCCTCTCTCCTACCTTTCCCTATGTCATTGGTAAATATGACCGTGGGCTCCTCCCCAGCATGACACAAAAGTCTATCTCATGAGATCCACAACCTTCACACCCGGCAGGCAAGTCACCATGCAGTTCTCCCAGTCATCACAAACCCAGCTATCTATATTTCTATTAAGTAAATCCCCCACTCTGCTACCTGGCTCTTCCTAGTAACTGGGTCCTGTCCTTCAGTGGGTAGCCTCAGTATGAGGGGATATCATGACATCATCTAGAAGGTGGTCCCAGCTATGGAATCATTTCCCTCTGCTCCAGCTTTGTTTCCTTCCCTGAGACCTTCATCCTCCTCAGCAGTACAGACACTGTCAGACTGGGGGTGGGACCGTTCTATTGTGTGTCTGAAAGTCTCATCTACGTACCAGTCTGTCTCCCTTAGCTCTTCCAGTTCAGCCACTCTGGTCTCAAGAGCCCGTACTCAGTCTCTGAGGGCCATGAGTTGCTTGCACTGAAAATACACATGTCACCTGCCCACAAGGCAGGTAATTGTACATGCTGCATTCAGTGCAATAAACTGGTTAGTTCTGACTTCTGCCGGTATTATTTTTGCTCTTGCAGGGTTTGTTTGTGACCTAAGTTTAGAGAATGTTAGGTGTAGAAGATTGTTTTTGTTTGGTTTTTCTCCTCCTTTCTGTGTTTCTTTTCTCAAGGGTTTTCTGGAGTAGTTAGGTTAAAACCCCTCAGCCTCCTCTTCCTGCCACTGAACTGTCTCTGCTGCCAAACTCTCCTTGGTAGCTCACTCTGTCCCAGGGCCCTCTCTGCTTGAGAGCTGGACCTAGAAGGAATGCCTCTCTGAACTCCCTCACATAACTCCCCTGTTTGCTGCTGGTGGTCACTTAGGAGCTGGCTTTTTAAACCCCTGTTCTCATTGAGATACGATACCTTGACAAGGGCATGGGGCCAGGGCCGTAGCAACAAAGAATGTGGCACCCTCCTAACGTGGCCCCCTCCGAACATATGTCCGGGCGGGGCCCCTTACAATGCAGAAACTGGAATGCGGTATTTATTTTGCCACTTTTAGGGGCCGCCTTCCTTGTGGGGCCCCCTCCGGTCGGAGGGCGCTCGCTACGCCTCTGCATGGGGCTAACGGGCTTAGGGATCAAAGAATAGCACACTAGAGCCTCATTAGTAAGCTCTCAGCCTAGCCTAGCTGGCCGCTTGGCTCAGCACACAGCCCCCACAACAGATCACACCATGCTCTAAAATGTACCTAGTTTGTGTTGATGTAGTTAATTTCAAACAAGTTTATATTAACCTGAACTAGGTACATTTTAGTATATACCAGCAGGGTCTAGATGGGCAGTTAGAGCACAGCACACTTGTGTGCTTTACAAATCACACCCCTCTGCTGCTCTTTGTATAGACAAGCCCTGAAGTGGTTGGGTTTTAAGTAATTCCTGATTGTAGTCCTAATTGCATAGATGTCTGTTTTGCCCAAACACTATCATTTTGACAGGAAATCCCACTGGTTAATTAAGAAGTTGTATCCCAGTTCAGACTTGTTGCCTTTTTATTTTAAGAGTTGCCTTCCTCTTGTTAATGGGGTATTATAAATAGATGTCCAAGATAGGCCTTCACTATATAGTGTGATTGCTTATTTAGTTTGCTTTCATTTTGCAGATTGGCCTGGCGAACTGACTTGCTACACAGAGAGAAAAATAAGTCTATTTTGCTCCTGGTTGCCTGTCCCCTGTGCTCCAAAAACTACTACTTATACAATAATTTTAAAGTGGTAAGTTTGAAAGACATTTCAGAAAGTCTGTCGTTGCTTGGTGTGATTCTTTCTGGCCTGACTTAAGTTCTCTCTCCTATATTAGACAAGCAATCAGATTCAGGACAGTTAAACACTGAAGGTCAAAGTCTTCCCTCAGATTTTGTACTCACATGTAATACCCACTGATTTCACGGGGAACTGCATTTTAGAAACAGATGGGAGAAATTGGTGTGGAGGATGAAAAAGATTCAAGGCAGGTGGGCTAGTAAGCAGTGCAGAAACATACAGGACCTCTGCATAGATGGCTCTGGCCTCCACCAGTTTATGTATCTCAACATTTCCTATAGAGTCCACCACACTAGTATCTAATTTCAGTAAGTAAAGGGATTAACTGCTCTGCTAGTTCCATAGGGGAAGGTGCGGGTGACAATCTCTTCCTTGTTGGGGACAAATCAATGGAAATGCCATGAATATGATCTCACAGGTTTCCCGTCCCTTGCAAAGGTTCTTCCTCCTTTGGGGACAACCTGCCCATGTATTTTTTTTAAAGTAGTAGTAGAAAGCAGCAGTACAAGTTGGTAGTTGTACTGGGGAGGAGGGGGAAGTAGTGGTCTGAACGGTGATGTGATTTTTCACCATACCAGGGGGGTGACACGTACACCATTTGCTTATTTACATTTACAAGAGCCTTGGTTAGGAGCACATCCTAATGCTGTGTAAATGGCTGTGCATTGAGGAATTCCCCTGGTCCCACTCGGGCCAGCGAGCAAGAGAATAATCTCTTATAGGCCGGTCTGGCAGTGGAGGTGCTTGGCAGCTGCAGTGCTCCCCACTGACTCCTGCACTCTCCCATTCTGTGAAGAATGGCTGGTGGATCCACCCTGTGGAGGATGCACTAACTCCACTCCAACTCCTTCCCTGCCCGGCTCAGTCTCCAAAGCGCCTCTATTCCCTGGAGTGCTGGGAACCCTTTTGGAGCACAGACTTGTGTTGAGAACCCATTGCACTTGCCTTGACCCAGCAGAAGCACCAAATCTGTTGCACTCTGTAGCCATGCAGAGCAGGCAAGTCTTGCCTATCATTTGCCTCACTCCTTGCTGAATGTGTGTTTCTATATGTAGTGGATGTGAGTATTCCAATGGCTCCAGAAGACCCCAGCCATCATCAGGCCCCATTATGCTAGGTGCTGTATATACACATAGCAAGAGAGAGATCCTGCCCTGAAGAACTCACATTCAGAACAGAGAAAGGAGATGAAGGGTAGGAAGAAGAGATACAGCATACAAGCAGAAGACTGAGAACCAAGACACAAAGAGATTGTGACTTTTCCAAAGTCACACAGAGAGACTGTGGCAGAGATAGGATTTGATCCAAGGTCTCCCAAATTCTAGTCCAGAGCTCTTAACAAGAAAATATTCTTCCTTTTTATTGGGTTTTAAAAAAGCATTTGCTTAAGCCAAGCTGAGGACATTATTGCTTTCTGCAATTAACATCAGTTGGAAATTGGAAGAGTACTGTATTTGATTTAGCTGTCATGAAGGAAGAGATTAAAGAAAAACCTCACACAGATGCTCTAGCTGTGCACTCAAAAAATCATGCTTTGAAACATTAACCACTGATCTACAGCTAAGCTGACTTAGAAGATGCAGGAGAAAACCTTTAAACGTTGTTCATGTATTAAATATTGCATTGTGATCACATATTGAATTCTAAAAAATCTGGTAGGTAAGTAATATCACTAGCCATAAAATAAATATTCCATTTTAAAAACAGTGTTGAGACTGCACACCTTAGCTGTACAAAGTCTCCTGTCCTCAGTGTGCAGGAAAGGATGTATAACCTTTTAGGGGATATGAGATAGGATGTTCCCACAGTGTCTATCTTTTTATCTCCCATTTTTGCTTACATGCCAGGAAATTCTATTAAAAGCTGTGTTTAAGTATCATTAAGGCTCCATGGTTAAATCACTCAGAGGTCAGGAAATGCCAAAGTAAAGGTTTGTCCATAAAGTTAATCTGCCCCCTTGTGAATATGCATTATAATGCAATTTTTAGTTACATCACATACTATTTCCCAAATAATGCCCTGTACTATTGTGACAGTGCTGCCCGTGGGAGCCTGCTGAGGTCACTCAATTAGGGTGAACTGCAAACAAAACGGGGCAGACAAACCCCAAAAGCTGGTGGATATTCCAATACTTAGATTTCCCAAGCCAGCACAAAACAGTTTGTATAGTACCTCACTGCTTACTCAGAAATCCAAACAACGCAATTCCCTTAAAGTACCCAGCCTCAGGCCTCCGTCCAGACACACCTGTTAGATATGATGATGATTACTGAAAATCTTATCTCATCATATAAAAGAAAAGGTTCTTCCAACCCCAAAGGGTTAGCCACATACCCAGGTTCAATTATAACTTAGATCTTACCCAAAATACACGTTTAAAGCCAATTCTTATTACCTAAGCTAAAATTTATTAAAAAAAGAAGAGAGAGAGAGTGTTGGTTAAAAGATCAATATACATACAGACTTGAATTCAATTCTTGAGGTTCAGATACATAGCAGAGGTGAGCTTGTGGTTGCCAAGAGTCCTTTTAGAAATAGTCCATAGGTTATAGTCCAATGTTCATATTCACGGTGGCTCAAGTCAGTGACTGGGGATCTCAATCCTTATGGCTTAAGGTTTCCCCCTCTTGAAACTCAAAGCAGATCTGAGATGAAGCAGGATTGTGTCCCAGGGTTCTTATACATTTCCAGCAGCCTTTTGGCCTGAGAAAACAATAGGCTTAACTCTCCTTCTCCCAAACATCCTGGCAATTAGCACAGGGTAATTTATCTATCAAACAGTTCAGATACAGGTTACCACAACCTTCAAAGAGACATATAGACAATAATACTATTTCACTCAAGTACCATCATAAATGTTAATATTCCTTTTTTGATCTTTGAATTAAAGCTATAGCAATAGACAAGACTTGTTTGCTTACATCACAAGACCTGAGCAAACACCTACCCTTCTATCTCTAACAATGCAGACTTGCATTTCAAAGCTCTATTCATTTACATATCTTCCTAACCAGTCTCTAAAGTTCAGCCATGGGTCAGGTCAGTCTGCGAGGTAATTAACTCTTTTCTGCCCAGTCACCTTTCAATGAGATATTATATTACACTCATAACGTCACAACTATAATATACAATTATTTTCTACAGCCATTGATACACATGTAACATTTGCAGAACTTTGTCCTACACTGCGACTGTCAGACAAAAAGGGCCAAATCCTCAACTGTGCTGGGGCCACTCCACCTGCTTTCATTTCCCCAGCATAGGAGAAATATTGGATTGTTTAGAGACACCACAATGGCTCCTGCACCAATCTCCCTTCCTGGTCCCACCAATGGAGTCATGGCTACAGTAACAGGATTTGGTGGAGGCAGTTCCTGGGTGCCTCAATGGCCCATAGGAGCTACTGACAGCAAGCACAGTTTAGGGCAGTCTTCAGGCTGTTTTAATTTATGCCAGGGAACTAGCCTGACACTTAGCTGGCACATGATACCTTTCCATTCCTCCTCCTGAAAAGCATTGAGACCATAATGTATTAAAATCATTCCTATACCAGGTATGTGAAAGAGTTTGACCCTGAGGACAGTGGCAGTTGAGAACCCTCTGGATCTTGCAGGTTTGATCTGTAACTAAATAAAGGTTCCTGTGAAGCCCTGCCTCTGCACCTGACAAGATTCACCTTACAAGGTTGTGGGAAAAGTGATATATCTGAGAAACCATGTGATTCAGATATGTGTGGGGGCAGAGTTAACCTTTGACTGTAAAGCCTCAAGTGTTTGTAAAGTTCATGTAGGGAATCTCAAAGTAAGGCTAGCATTATTTTATTTGCATTCATATTCAACAAAAATTACATGTCAAATTTGTAAAGACACTTAAATCTGGACATAAATAGAATTGCTTGGTTACCAGTGTTACATTCATTGGTCTGGTTCAACTGGATTGGACTGTAGTGATAACTGGGGCCTTCTGAGCCTAACTGAGGGAAAGTGGATAAAAGTTTATAAAGTATCACAATAAATTAACAATAAATGTGGATGGAAAAAGGTTCAAAAGGGAATCAGATTAAATTAATCTAAACAAAAAGGCCTACTGATATAATTCAAGAACTATGTTAAGATCATATCTGGTAATCAAGAAAAGTGTGGGACCAGAAATTAATGAACCAAAATTGGTGTGTTGGAAGTGAGGCCTAACAGAATAATGAGGGGGTGGACTATTCTGCCCATTACTACTTTTGGGATTCCTCAAAAAGATTTTTTTGGGAAAGCTAGAAATGAGTGAAAGATGAAAAACATAGGAAGAAGCAAGCTTCTCCATCATTTCTGACCACCCATGGTCTCCTGGGACTATGAGATCCACTGTGGCATAATTGGGTCTTTTTCATCCTAATCTTGAGAGATGTCCTGACCAGAGAGAGAGACCCAGATGACACTCCCACCAGTTCTGGCTAAATTCCAAACAGCATCTGGGGTGTGAAACTTTGTCACTTCCTCCCATATATCCTTTTTCCTTCCCTACTATATTTTTGACTCTTTCCTAGCCTTCTTCCTTTGCATTCTGTTTAATAAGAGTTAGGGTTGCCAACTTTTTAATCACACAAAACCAAACACCCTGGCTCCGCCCCTTCCTTGAGGCCATGCCCCGGCCCCACCCCTACTCCGAGGCCCTGCCCCCCCCCAGGCACTACATTCCCCCTCCCTCGGTGGCTCGCTTTCCCCCACCCTCACTCACTGTCATTGGCTGTGGTGTGGGAAGGGGTGAGAGCTCTGTCTGGGGGTGCAGACTCTAGGGTGGGGCTAGGGATGAGGGGTTCAGGGTGCGGGGGGGCTGTGGGTTGAGGCAGGGGTTTGGGGTGCAGGAGGGGGCTCCTGGCTGGGGGGTGAGGCAGAGGGGTTCAGGGTCTGTGAGGGGGCTCTGGTCTGGGGCAAGGGGTTGGGGTGCAGGGGAGGTGAGGGTTCTATCTGGGGGTGCAGGCTCTGGGGATGAGGGGGTTGGGATGCAGGAGGAGGCTCTGGGTTGGGGGGGGCTCAGGGCTGGGGTAGGAGCTCGGTGTTGGGGCTTGGGCTTACCTCAGGCAGCTTCCAGTTAGCTGCACAGTGGGGTGGCTAAGGCAGGCTTCGTGCCTGTCCTGACTCCACACTGCACTCCGGAAGCGGCCAGCAGGTCCAACTCCTAGGCAGAGGCATGGCAGGCGGCTCTGCGCAATGCTCTCACCCACAGGCACCGCCCCCATAGCTCCCATTGGCCATGGTTCCCAGCCAGCGGGAGTGCGGAGCTGGTGCTTGGGGCGGAGGCAGTGCATGGAGCCCCGTGGCCTCCCACCTAGGAGCCGGACCTGCTGGCCGCTTCTGGGGTGCAGCACAGAGCCAGGCCAGGTAGGGACTAGCCTGCCTTAACTCCTCAGCACTGCCAACCGGACTTTTAACAGCCCAGTCAGCAGTGCTGACCAGAGTCACAAGGGTCCCTTTTCGACCGGGTGTTCCAAAAACCAGACACCTGGTCACCCTAATAAGAGGCTGGGTTAGCCAGCCTAAACTGCAACAAACCCAAAGAGACAGTTAAAAGCAATGTCCTAAACAGCCCAGCACTGGTACAAGTTTGCCAGGTCTTGGAGTGGGCAAAGTGTGCCTTGCCTGAATTTTTTCCAGCAGTGAGATTACAAGGAAAAGTGAGCACCAAAGACAGAAGCTGCATTTTCTGTCTGCTGTTTTCTTCTTTCCCCGTTTGTATGCGGTTGTCTTGTTTTGTTTTCTAGGAAATGGGATTGGACGTTAACAGCGACAACAGCTGCTCCAGCCCATCTCAACTAAATTTCTCTTTCCCAAAAAAGGACAATTATCACCATCTTTAATACCATCTAAAAGACTGTCAGACAAGCAGTTTTTCTTTATGAAAATGTTCTACAGTTAAAGGGCAAGGGAACAAAGGATATTATTAAAATATAAGCTTTATTACTTTGTTACAAATTCAAATGCTTTAACTTCTTTTTGTATCTTTGGTAACAGGTTTAAAAGATTTTTAAAAATCTCTTTGCCATGGTACTAAGCAGGTTGAGGTGACTGAATTCCAAGCCTGAACTTTGTTTAATATTGGACAATAACAGGGTCATGTTAACACCACTAAGTCTTTGGGCCCATATATTCCACCAAAATTAATACAAGTCTACACCTTTGAGATTGCCTTTTAAAGTTGCTGTGTGTGTTCTAACTGCCCCCCAAATTCACCAGTTGTCATATTGCGGCTTTAATAAGTTATAGTTCAATAATGTTTATTTTAATGCTCTTTGCTTCAAGGGATAAAATCTCAAAACCTTTTGCAAGAACTACAGCATCAACGTCCATCACAATAGAACGAAAATTCCTTTACATGAATCGTGCTGTAATTATTTGGGTATCAGCAAATTACTCCCATGAGAGCTGTGTGAAAACAAAGAACATCTCCATTATACCCAGCAAGGCAGGTACAGTGCCTCTAATATGGTTCATTATTTGTATTACCATAACATCTCAGATGCAATAGTTTGGCTAAAACTACAGTATAATTTTATTAAAGTATGGATTTATTTGCTAAATTGTAACTTAGTATAAACTTCTTACCACCAAATCAAATAGTTAAACCATAATTTGGACCTCTGGGGTGAAATCCCCACTCTAATGATGTTAATGTGGGAAGGATTTCACACCTGGAGTGTTTGCAAGACTGTAAAGGAGCAATATCCAGAAACATATACATCAATACACACACACTACGTAGGCTCTTATTTTGTTTGCTGGCTTTCTGAAAGGGGGGCTGGTTCAGCAGCCTGTGTTTAAGGAAATCTATATAGTTAGAATCTCTGTGTGTTTTCAGTCCTTTTCCAGGTTTTGGTCTGTTTCTTGGGCCACTAAGGGTATGTCTACACTTAAAAAAAAAAAAAAAGGGCCTGGGGCGGAGCGGGGCGGAGGGTGCAAGCCATGGCAGTGAGTCTGAGGTCAGATCTACAGACTCTGGCTCACAGCGCTCACACTACAGTGCTTAAAAATAACAGTGTAGACATTCTCACTCAGGCTTAGAGACCCCCCCTGCTTGCTGGGATTCAGACCCTCAGTGGGAACGTCTATACTGCTATTTGTAATGTAGTGCCTGCATAAGTCTGTAGACCCAAGTTCTGAGTCTCGCTACAGTGGCTTATTTTTTGGGGAGGGGGCAGTGTAGATCTACCCATTGGGTAAGACCAAGTCTGATTCAGGTTTGAGCTCAAGTCCCCCTTCCATCCACACACAAATCAGTCTGACTTGGATCAGCAAACACCCAGGACCTGGGTCCTACGACCCTGCTATAGGGCTCGGTCAGAGTCAGAGTCCTACTGTGACTGTAGTCCAAGCCCTGCCATTTTGCAATGTGGACACAGCTCAAGCCATAGACCCAAGTCAGTCAGTCTGTGTAGTGCAGTATGGCCACATTAGCACAGCTGAGACCTGGGCCCAGCAATTGTAAGCCCAGGTTTACAGTGCAGTGTGCATGCTCGGGTGCAGCCTTGGAAACCAAGCCTGGGTCCCACAGACCTGGGTTTACAATGCAGTGTAGACATACTTAAGTTAGTTACACAATAATTTTATATAAAAGGATACCACCTGGTTACAAATGAGATATCAAGTCCTGTTCTTCTGATTAGGTATTTATAGTGAATTCACCATGGTATTCAAGTATTGCTCTAATCCTCAAGTGCTGCCCAAAGACTGACAGTAACTTTGGTCACGGGCTCTTCTAGGAGACATGGGATTGGAGTTGGAAGGGAGAACAGAGTCCTCACTACTGCAGCACCCTACCAGAACCACTCCACAGCTGCTACTCTAGCCTCTGTTGGGGGCCTTTGGCCACCTTACATGTGTTAGGTTATGTCTACACTGAGCTGGAGGTGTGATTCTCAGCTTGAGGAGACACCCATGCTAGCTCTCAATGAGCTAGCACACTAAAAATAGACTGTAGCCCTGACAGTGAGAGTGGTGGGAGGTGCTGCCTGTCAGAGATGCTAGATATGTAGTCTGGGCAGCTAACCCTTCCCATCACTTGCACTACTGCAACTACATTCTATTTTTAGTGTGCTAGCTAGCTCAGGTACTTCTCCTGGAGCTGGAATCACACCCCCAGCTCCAAGTGTAGCCATAACCTTAGAGAAAAAGAAATTGTACTTGAAATTACACCTCTGACATACCCATAAAATACAGAAGCAATTAGAGTTCAGGATAGTCTTTTTAAACAGCATTATTGCTGGTGCTGTAGATGTTCTGATTTGAGGATTGTGCCACTCATGCTGACTTTGAATGGTGTCTGATACCACAAATTCTCATTGAAATCAACAGGACTACCTGCAGAGAAAGATCTTACTCTCACTGAGTAAATGTGCCAGAACTGGGCCTTTGTCTCATACTGCAAAATTTTACTAATGAATTCTTTCTGGATTTTGAAGATTTAAAATCAACATATTTAGTACTGAACAAACAGAAGGGAGAAAAAACTTGTATTTATCATTGGTTTCCTGCTGTGTGTGTGTGTGTGTTTACGGCTTCTGCATTGTTCATTTTAGAGAAGTGTGCTATACACTCCATAAGTGCTCACCAGTTATCAAACAAATTAATAATTAAGTGGGACGCACCAAAAAAGTCTATGCAATATGAACTGCAATATAAAGAAGCACGTCCAACATCCTCACAGTGGATATTGGTGAGTATATGAAGATAGATATCAATTTAAAAGATTCAGCTGAATATTATTGGTTCTACGATACACAGCACTGTTCTGACAAGACCAAAAAAATACTCCCTGTTAACCACCATTTAAATTCTGTTAAGATGTCCCAGGCTGTGGGACAGATCCTGAGCTACTGTCAATCAGAATAGCTCTGTTGACATTAATGAAGCCATGGTAAATTACATCAGCTGATGCTCTGACTCTACATTGTTAATAGCTAATTTCAGCTTGACAAAAAAGTGCCAAATGTTGCACCCTCTGCTCATGCTTAAACCCCACCTCTTAGACACACATTACATTTTTAAACTGGTGCTCAAGAAATCAGATACACAAGGCATTTTCAGTGCCAGAGCAAAAGCTAGCTTAGCATTTTGAGCATTCACAACTCTTATTAAAAATCAGTCTCAAAAGTTGCACATGTGGCTTGAGGGCTTTGAATGTATTACCTCACCTCTTCCATGTGCCTCAGCTTCAACCCCAAAGAAAGTGGAAAGTCTCTAAATCTTTCCATGATTCTGTATTTTCCCCCAAATCAACTTTATTAATAGAAATATGTTACAAAACAAAATATTGTCTCCTAAAAATGCTTCTGCTCACTGTCGTAGCACTAGAGCAAGAGCTAGCCACCTAATTGCTTTTATTCATAATTATCGCAAATATTTTCATGGCAATAAAAACTATAATGGAGAGTAGTAAGGAGACTTTTAGGCCCAAATTTTCAAAAGTCCATCTCTGCCAACTATGTACATTGCCTATGTGATCACTGTAATTGTACTACTACTAACTGCATACACAAATTAGCATTGAGGCACTAAGTATGTGCATGCAGTTTTGAAAATTTTTGAGCCCAATGTGCATTTCTAATACTTCATTTTACCTCATTTTCTAGCTCTTTTGAACTCCTAAATGAGGCCCCAACTCAGTAAAGCTCCTAAGCTTGTGCTTAAATCCATCCTTGGTCACAAAAGTACTTAAGCTTATGCTTCACTTTCAGTACGTGCTTGAGTCCCACTGAAGTCAATGGGACATAAGCACGAGCTTTACTTTAAACATGTGCTTAAGTACCCTTCTTGAATGAGGATACTTTCCTGAAATGGGACCATAGTACATGCCTTGAGTGTCTAATGGTTCTCAAAGTGCTTAGGTGCGTAAGTCCCAGACTTAAGCGCCACTGCAATCCCCAAAACCCCCACCAAACCCCCTAGGTGTCTACACTCACTCAAGTACCCTAGGTGCCTATGTCTCTGACTCTGAGCATACACAATGCTACCTCACTCGAGGTGTCTGAATGCCTATCTCCTGCCTATGCCCCAGACCGATCCGCAAAGCGGGGGAAGATAGATGCTCCTCCTTAGTCATGCGCAGGGCCCAATCCATTAGGCATGCTCAGATGCTGCCTACTGGATCAGATCCCATTCAATATCTGGCATTCTGTTGGAGCTGGGAAACTGGATCCTGGGACCTCCCAGGTGGATGATCTCACCACTGAACTATACAGTCATTCACTCTCTCTCTCTCTTGCCCAATGATTGTTCCACTGTGAATAAATACTTAAGTAGTCATTGGGCCAGAAAGAGAGAGAATGAATGTTTCTATAATTTAGGGTCCAGTCCCCCTGTTCCAATCACTAGTTAGTTATACACAGTAGAACACTTTCACCAGAAGAAAGTAAGAAACACTATGTCAGAATATCCCATAGCTCAGTGAGTAGAGCATTTTCCTGAAAGGTGGGAGAACCCTGTTCAAATCCTCTGCCCCACTCAGGTAGAGGGAAAAATGGAACCTGAAATGCTCACATCCCAGCTGAGTGATCTAACCATTGGACGCTACCGCCTCCAGCCATTTTGTAAGGAACAAGTCAGGCTTCTAACTCTGTCCCAGAACAAATGACTTAGACACCTAAGCCACCTGATTCCAGGAGAGGCGTTCCCGTTCATGGATTACTGGCAGAGATAGGTGTCCCCCTGCAGCCTCTGAGAGAGAGATGGAGCTTAGGACACTGCCCTCTTAATGGCATCTCCCATTGGCTAGCTTAAGCAGCTCCCTGCCTTGTGTGCTGGCTTTTGTGGCTTGCATTCTAAGGCACTTCTCTTCCCCGTTTGTTATACAGGGAGCCCAGGTGCCTAACTCAGGCTTTTGAGGATCACAGTGTTGTTCTTGTGATTTTCTAAGTGCCTAAAAGTTAGGTGCCATGATGTTTAGCATTGCAATACCTACATCTCTTTGTGCATCTGGGCCTTAGTGACTCCTGTATGTTGGTGAGTACCCTTAACTTCCATGGAAATTAAAGAATTGGGCCCTTAGAAAGGAGAGCAATGATAACAGAGTATAAAATTATTAAAAGGGAACTTTAGTTTAATGATGCCAAATATTGTTTAAAATTTGTTTGTTTGCAGGTGCCCACAGCAAATGATGCTGTCAATGTGACTGTCTCCGATTTAAACAGTACATCTTCATATGTTATTCAACTCAGATGCTTACCCAGTGAGGATCACCACTGCGTTTGTGTTTGGAGTAAAGAGATTTTAGTCCCTCATAGTACGTGGCATTTCATTTGGTTGTTCTGGTGATTGGTATAAATCAGTTGTTGTTGCATTAAGTTATGTAGTATTTATAGATTGGAAAATATTAAAATCAAATTATGAGACTGGGTTTCCCCATCCTTCTCTTCTCTAGAGCTGATTGACAAGCCAACAATTTCAGCAAATGAAACCATAGAAATCTCTCCAGGAAGAATAAATGTTTTTCTTCAGTGGCAGGTAATGTATTTGTTATTATTATGGATATAGCAAAAAAGTTAATCATTTTGGGTGACACAGGGGATTTAGTTCATTATATTGAAATGTCAGCAAATATTCTTATGCAAGCAAAACTATATTTGAGTATTGCGATCTTGTGCACCTTTGCATCAGCAATTCCTAGCACTATATATATAAATTTGTACAGTCATGGTCTTAGAGAAGAGTGAGCAAAACCCCTTTGTAAACTTACAAAATGATTGACGCAGCAACATCTGAACTCTGGACATTGGCTTAAATGAAGCATCTTTCCATTCTACACTAAGTACTTGTAGGAGCTGGATTCTCAAGTCTCTCTCTCACAATCACCCTCACACTTCACCTGAAAGATTCCCTTAGGCAGAGACACCTGAGGCCGTAGAGCTAAAAGACTCTCTTTGTCTCACATATTCATAAGGTGTCATCTTATTCTCAAATGGAACTACAGCTTTTGAAGGAGCCCCACTCTAGGAATTCTGAAAACAACTTCCAAGTTTATTTATTCAAAAATCTAGATACAGCATAGGTTATGAGGCTCTTGCTGACAAAAGAGCGTCTATTCACCGCGCAGAGTGCTGCATATTCACCATAATGCCATTAAAACTTCAGAAGCTGAAATCTGGAAGTGTCCCTTCTTCCATAATGGACATTATGATCATCAATTGACTGACTACTGTACATCAGCCATTTTTGCTGAATTAATGATGTGAAGGTTTCCTGACAAAGTGAGCACATAAAAAGTGTGAGGGAAGTAAATCCGACAACCTTGAGTTCACTGCCAGGGGGCTAGCAGGACATTTTGATGACCAAGGAGCTATTATAGACTTCAAGGCCTGTGGTCTTCATGTAAAGACTCTCTATCTAAAACCCGAGGGAAAAAGAGGGCTTCCAATTCTAAATCAAAGAGGGCTGTCATGAGTGAAGCCAAGAGTCCAAGTCAGAATCAACAAAGACAACCATATCTGTATGTGAAGTGATCTATCAAAAGGGACATTTTGCAGCAATCTGCTGAAAAAAAAGAAACTTCTTAGGATGAAGCTAAACTAGAAATAAAATTATTCCTTTTACAGTAATGTTGTAAATCGTACATACTAATTCCAATATCAAACTGAAGGAAGAAATCATCTTTAGACTGAGAGCTTGAGTTAGAGCTTATGTAATTGTTTCATCTGATCCCATCTTCTATAAAATTGAAGGCCTTTTGTGCACTTTAGTCCCATTCAACTCAACTGGGATGCACTTAAGTGCATGCTTAAGTGCTTTCCTGACTTGGAGCCTAATGACTTTAAAGATGCACAATAGTGTAAGAGTAGCTGGGATGTGCTTCTGAGTCTTTAATAATTATAAAATGTTAAGAAAAAAAATGCAGACTCTCCTGCCACGGCTATTTACACAGCATTGGAGCAGAGACCAGTTTGTAACACAAGACTATAGTATCTAGTACTAGTATCTGGATGCTTAAGATGCATTTGCCTTGGTCAGTGCTCACCTTGTTCTTTTGGAGGATTGCTCTGCTATGTTACCATACTAAACAAACTTAATATCAGTAGGCAAGGACACCTTTCTGCTGTATCAGTTTAATTACCAGTCCCCTCCTCCTCACAAGATAGTTCAAAATGCCCTATCGAATCTAAGGGATTAAGATTTTCAAAGGCATACATGTCAGTTAAGCACCTAACTCTCACTGACTTTCAGGCTTCTAATAATTAGGGGCACATTCTGAGTGCAGCGTACAAAGTGTTTTAGTGGCTTCATCCTCATTAGCGTTTATTGGATTTGCACAGGTAAGAACCCAATTCATCATCATCAGCACCACCACCATCAACACCACCACTCCCATAACCGCATTGGTCACTGGGGCACCATCATTGATGATCAATCAACCTATTATCTCCACCCCTGATGATTGTGTGTCAGTGCTTGAGTCTCTGCGACGTCCATTCCTATCTACTCTTTTATGTTGTCAATCCATCTCTTCTTCTGTCTACCTCTTCTTCGCTTCCCCTCTACTGTCCCTTGGAGGATGATCTTGGCTATAGGCCAGATGATCTTGTTACATGGTTGTACTACTTCAGCTTGCGCTTCTTCATGGTCGTCAGGAGGTCTTCATATGACCCAGCGCATTGGGTGATGATATTGCAGACCTCTTCATTAGTGATGTGGTCAAAGTACAAGATGCCCAGGATTTTATGGAAGTCTCTCATCTCGACTACCTGTATTTTCCATTCAAGTTCTGCTGTAAGGGTCCATGTCTCACACGTATACAGAAAAATGGAGATGACCAGTGCATACAGCAGTTTCAGTTTGGATTCCAGGGAGATGTTCTTATTTTTCCCAAATTGGCTTTAGCTTTCCCACTGCTGCTGCTGCTTGCGCAGTTCTTGTCAGAATTTCTGCCTTTGATCCTTCATCAGTGATGACTGCCCCCAAATACTTGAACTGTTTCACTATCTCCAGCTCTTGTCCACTGACAGTGATATGTGATCCTGTCACATTTGTTTGTCATCAGCTTGGTTTTCTCTGCACTGATTTCCATGATGTATTTTGCGGAACCCAATTAAGCAAAGCATTTAAGCACATGATTATGTGCTATATATTTAAATAATTTTAGTCCCAAGAACATGCTTAAGTGCTTTGTTGAATCATTTCCTAAATCCCCAATCACAGCGCTAAATTTATCTCCTTTTGACAATCAATGTGCAAAGACAGGGAAGATTTGTTTATACATAATTTCATGTGTGTTTTGTGGCTTGCAATTTTTTGTAACTGTTCTAATTTTATTAAGAAGGGGATTGATATCTGATTGTTCAGTACTAATCTTTTTCTATTAGATAACACAAAGCAGGAATGCCATTGGATACTATGTTAATATTGAAAGAATACCCAACAGTTGCAATGATCGACCCGAACGCATCAACGTAACCGAGAGAAGAGTGCATCTGAATCTCTCCATGGCTTATTATCGGTTTAATATTTCTGCCTATAATGAAGCAGGAGAATCTCCACAGATCACTTATGTTGTCCCAGATTTCACCGCAACAGGTACTTTATCACTTATTCCAGATAGGTGAAGAAACATTCTTTTGTGGGCAATGTTGCCTTGTGATAGCAACAGTTTGGGAATGATTGTTCCTCTTTATTTTTTTCTTTAAACCTGCACCAGATTAAGGACTCATATGAAAACTGGCCAAAAAGAGCAGTTTTATGGAGCTCTATCAGAACACGTTATGTCACGTGGTACTATCTATTATGAAGATTAAAGTTACTCGTATCAAATTAATGCCTGTAGGAGGAATTCAAACTGAATTCTGTGTGAGCTGATCCAAACCAAGAAATCTGAAAAATAATCTTGAAACCTGAGAGAACAGCTACATTTATTTCAGCTAGGCCATTGAATTAACTACTAGCAGACTAATTTTATTGTGCATTACAAACACTGTAGTATGAGGTGGTTATAGCTGTATATGACCTGTCAGGTGCATATTTACAATTAAAGGTCATCATGATCTACTGCTACTCCATTCAGTCTTTATCTTATGTCATCTTCTGGCAAGTTGCATGTGCGCACAAATTTCCAACATGAAACTAATACGATGGTAAGAACAAAATTGAGAGGATGGGGAGGTCCTTCCAAAAATTAGAAGGCTTCTAAGAAATCCAGGAAATATAACTGCCACAGTACAATTTCCATGCTTTGCTAGACACTTGCTTGTATATCTCCATTCATAGTTAAAATCAATGTTCCCATGGACTGGCACCTATAGTACATTGTATTATAAATGTAATGGGTATTGTAAAGATCAATGTTTGTCAAGTGCTTTATAGATTAAATATGTCACAAATGCTAATTGTAATTATATATTATCTCATATCATGATGACTGTGACCTCTTTCCCTCTGGCCTCCTCCCATATTGCCACTCTCCAATCCATACAAAATGCAGCTGCCAAGAATCTCTTCCTGCCCTGTTACTCTGACCATGACATCCTTTCTCATTGTCCACCAGATCATATTCAAGATTTTTGTCCTTACCTTCAAGACACTGCACAACTCTACTTCTCCCTGTCTGTATGGGTTGTCTCTTAATCCCCTCCCCACCTTCTCTTCTCCATCAACAATGCAAGATTTGAGCACCCAGTTGCTCATTTCTCCCACAAATATCTCTGCACTGTCTTCTATGCGACCCAAACTCATAGAAGGAACACTCAAAACTTAACCTCAAGACCACTCCTCTCCCCTTCTCTCTCCTAAACATTCTCTCTTTTCTGATGTCTATTAAAAAAACAAAACAACCAGTGGTGATTAGGTTTAGTGACATCTGGTTTATTAAAACTTTCAAATGGTCTAGAACCTTATGTTGTGCAATAATTACCTTATGTAGCCACACCTTTGTTTTCTATTACCCTTCTTGTCCTTTCCTACCCATTCCTCCTTTTGTTTGCCATACTCAATCATTGAATCTTATTCCAAACAAGATTTTAAGCACCTCAGGGAAAGGCCATGTCTTCCTATATTTTGGGGCAATGCTAAGTGTACAGGACCTGCTACAGTGGGACTAGCATTTTTGGACTGATCATATCAAAGTTATAATTAGTATTGTGACAAAGTCAGTCCTGAGAGGTATACCAGAGTGGAGGAGGGCAGATATATCAGCCCTAGAATGGTAGAGGTCTGTTCCCTATGAGCTTAACAAGGGTTACCTCAGGTTACCTAGACACACTTGAGGCCAGTTAAGGGCTCACAGTGACATTTAAAAAAAACCCTCCTGGTGAGAGAGGGGAGGGGAGATAAGATGCTGCTTGGAAAAAGGCTTCTCCTGAGTGGAAGGCTGCGCTCCTTCCTATAGCAACCTTGCTAATGGACTGTTAGGGGAAGGACTGCACCCAGAGGCCAGCATAACAATGGAACACCCCAGAGAGAGGGCATGAAAAGATATTCCCCTTTTTGTGTTATGAACTTGTTTCTTTTAAAACAAACAGAATGAAGTATTTCTTCACATAATGCACAGACAACTTTATCAGAGGATGTTGTGAAGACCAAGACTATAACAGGGTTCAATTCTGAGTAGTTTGCTGTAAGACTTTCTAATTTGAGTGTAGTTATTGTAATATTATTATTGAAATATTAGGACAATGTATTGTTGTAAGGTAGAATTTCCTATAGCCTGATACTGTGTGTGAGTAACAATCAGCATCTGGGTACCTCTATCACTCTCCAGCTGATGTGTCTGCAGTTAATGTTTCATACCTTCTCCTTTCCACCCACCACCAGAATTTTCCAATTAGTCCTGAACACAATTCTTCCCCTTCCTCAAACGTCATTGTCACCTTAGCAAATCTCTCTTCTGGTTTCTCTTATTCTTGACTTATTTAGTTCTCACCGTAATTTTCCTCTACCTTTCCCTGCCACTGAGGAATATAGTATCCACCACTTCAATCTTTTCTGACTAATCCTACTGATAGTCAATGGTTTACCAAGTCTGCCCACTTAAGCGTCATGATTTTCCTCAGACATTTATTTTCAACTCTAGCTGTAGTTTCATCCTTTGTTTTCCCTAATGTGCCTAAGGTCTTGCACATCAATAAAAGCATTACTGTGATGATATAGGCATTCAGTTTGTTTCCTGTGAAGTTTTCTTAGACCTGGTCTACACTATGGGGTTAGGTCAAATTTAGCCACAGTAGGTCGATTTAAAAATGAATGCATCCACACAACCAACCCCGTTCCGTCGACCTAAAGAGCTCTTAAAATCGACTTCTGTACTCCTCCCCGGTGAGGGGAGTAGTGCTAAAATTGACTTTGCTGGGTCGAATTTGGGGTAATGCGGATGCAAATTGACGGTATTGGCCTCCAGGAGCTATCGCAGAGTGCGCCATTGTGACGGCTTTGGACATCACTTTGAACTCTGATGCACTAGCCAGGTACACAGGAAAAGCCCCGGGAACTTTTGAATTTCATTTCCTGCTTGGTCAGCATGGCGAACTCAGCAGCACAAGTGACCATGCAGTCCCCCCAGAATCATAGAGCATAGAATGTTTCTCCCCCTATCATCTCCGTCTGTGAGGTTATCGCAGATTAGAAGGCGGAAAAAAACCGCACTTGCAATGACATGTTTTCCGAGCTCATGCAGTCCTCCTGCACTGATAGGGCACAGCTTAATGCATGGAGGCATTCAGTGGCAGAGGCCAGGAAAGAATTAAGTGAGCGCGAAGAATGGAGGCAGGACGCGATGCTGAGGGTAAGGGGGGAGCAAATGGGCATGATGAAGCATCAGTTGAGGGAGCAAATGGACATGATGAAGCATCTGTTGGAGCTGCAGGAAAGCCAACAAGAGCACAGACCCCTGCTGCATCCACTGTATAACCGCCTGCCCTCCTCCCCATGTTCCATAGCCTCCTCACTCAGACGCCCAAGAATGCGGTGGGGGAGGCTCCGGGCACCCAGCTACTCCACTCCAGAGGATGGCCCAAGCAACAGAAGGCTGTCATTCAAACAGTTTGATTTTTAGTGTGGCTCCAATAAGCAATGTGGCCTTCTTCTTCCCTCCTCCCCTACCCCACCCAAGCTACCTTGTCCATTCTCTCTTTTTTAAAAAAAAATAAATAAATAAAGAATGCATGGTTTCAAAACAATAGTTACTTTATTTCGAAGGGGGGAGGGTGGTTGGCTTACAGGGAATTTAAATCAACAAAGGAGGCAGGTTTGCATCAAGGAGAAACACACACAACTGTCACACCGAAGCCTGGCCAGTCATGAAACTGGTTTTCAAAGCCTCTCTGATGCGCAGTGCGCCTTGCTGTGCTCTTCTAATCACCCTGGTGTCTGGCGTGAAACAATTGTCTGCTGTTGCTTTCACGGAGGGAGGGGCGACTGACGACATGTACCCAAAACTACCCGCAACAATGTTTTTGCCCCATCAGGCAATGGGAGCTCAACCCAGAATTCCAATGGGCGGTGGAGACTGAAGGAATTGTGGGATAGCTACCCACAGTGCACTGCTCCGTAAGTCGATGCTAGCCATGGTAGTGAGGACTCACTCTGCCGACTTAATGCGCTTAGTGTGGACATACGCAATTGACTGTATAAAATCGATTTCTAAAAATCGACTTCTATAAAATTGACCTAATTTCGTAGTGTAGACATACCCTTAGATCAAGTTCTCCTCAGCTAGTTTTGTCACTCTTTAATTCTTCCTTATAGCCACTCTCCTATTGTTTTTCAGATAGAAGATGAAATGGAGTTCTCTATCAACCACAACATTCCCTGATGTATAAGTTGCCCATCTTCCTTCTTAGTGTCAGTCAGTTACTCTTGCCAATTTTGATTATCAATGACTACACTATCTAGTGTTCGTTGGGAATTTTTAGATTAAATGTTTTTTTCAGTCAGAAAATGCTGATTTGTCAAAACCAAGACTTTTAGCAGAAGTGTATCAATTCAAATGAAGCTTTTGTTGGGAAAGTTTCTCAGGCCCTGGATGGAATTTCTAGGAAAAACCAGGGAAAGAGAGACAGACACTCAGGTTCAGATCCCTGCTCTGCCTAATTTGGATCCTTGAACCTGAGGATCCCACATCCCAGGTGAGAGTGTCCTAACCACCAGAACTTTGGGTATTCTGAGGTGGAGGAGCCCAAGTCTTTCCTGTTGGAGTGATTCCAATTTGTATAGATAATTAAATATTAATTGGATATGAGTGAGTGAGAGAGAGAGAGAGAGAGACTGACTCTAGCCTGGTGTTTAGAACACTCATTTGGAATGAGAAGGACTTGGGTTCCAGTCCCTGCCCCTTCTAACTTGGTGCCCTAACAACCAGGCTACAAGTATCAGAGGGGTAGCCGTGTTAGTCTGAATCTGTAAAAAGCAACAGAGGGTCCTGTGGCACCTTTAAGACTAACAGAAGTATTGGGAGCATAAGCTTTCGTGGGTAAGAACCTCACTTCTTCAGATGCAAGTAATGGAAATCTTCAGAGGCAGGTATAAATCAGTATGGAGATAACGAGGTTAGTTCAATCAGGGAGGGTAAGGTGCTCTGCTAGCAGTTGAGGTGAGAACACCAAGGGAGGAGAAACTGCTTCTGTAGTTGGATAGCCATTCACAGTCTTTGTTTAATCCTGATCTGATGGTGTCAAATTTGCAAATGAACTGGAGCGCAGCAGTTTCTCTTTGGAGTCTGGTCAGGCTACAGTCAGTCTCTCTCTGGTTTTTCCACAGAGTTTCAAAACTTTGTCTCTGTTCACACAGACACAAAACTAAATGCTGAAACCCCAGCTTTTCTTCTGAAATGGAATTCTCATTTTCTAGCTAGCCCTACTATTGTCAGACTTTACATAAAGAAGAATACCACAAAAACATCTTATTTTCCTCAGTCTGAAGCCTAACATGACTGTCTCCCCCAGTCAGAAATGTCTCACATAGCAGCACTCCATTCAGTCCTACGTATGACTTTCCTGGGGGGAGGATTCCTGTTAAGTAAGGTGCTCCCCTTCCCAAGGTTTGAATGTTCTCTTCCCCCTTTGTAGGAAAGGCCATGTCCAGAAATCAAATGTGGATCTTCGCTAAGGCAGTGCAAAGCACTAGACTGGCTTGAAACTATTTTATAAACTATATTGTTACTAGTGATTAGAGTTCATTAAGCCTTACTACTTACAGAGTCTCCATGACTTGCCACAGGATGCTGACTTCACAGTGAATTTTTTTTTAAATATTTGCTTTCCTATTTATTGATCTATACAATATTTTGCTTTTCCCTCAGTTTTGCCTGAACAAATCACTGCCATACCACAGGGAAACAACACTGTTGTCACCTGGACTCCAGAATACATTCCAAAGTGTTTTGTGGTTGATTGGGGCACTGGTAAAGAAGATATGCACATGGAAATAATAACTAAGCCCATGGGAAATTTCACACTAGGTAACAATTCAACTTTCTTTCATGGATTGTCCAGTTATTTTGTGGGAAACATGCCTCTTTCTTTCACTTGCAGTTTTAAAAACCACAAGACAGACGAAGATCCTTCCTCACATTTCTACTCTTCTTTGTTCTGTGTATATAGGGGGGGGGGGGAATATTGAAGTACATGGGAGTTTCAGTCCTCCCTGGGAAGCCTACTGGTCATGGTCAGTGAAGAAATGCAGCTATACAAACACAGACTGTTTGTGCTATTCTCCTCCCCCAAATCCAGGATAGAGACTTATATGCTGCAGGCTAACAGCATAACAATGGTGACAACATTTTGCCCTCCTAGGTAAACTTCACTTACATGACAGACAGCTGTGTCACAGGCTGCCCAGTAGATGACATTCCATCCCTTTCCCCATAACTTGTCCTTGTAAAGTCGCAATAACAAAACAAAGCTTGTTATGCAGCATATCTGAGTTATGTGCAAAGTGCTTCTGTTCAGGAACATTTTACAGGACTTGCATTCTGCATATTGACTGAGATCATACAAGTGACTCTGGCAAAGATCAATCAGGATTAATGTCAATGTACATTGGAGACATTTGATCTGAGGGTCACAATTGAAATGTTATCAATAATTCATCCACTGTTTTATGGATCCTCTTAATACATGTGCACCCCAGTTTAAGTTCCCAGACAGAAAAAAAAAATCCATGCTTGAGCCAAGAGGCCTCGAGCTATTTTACTTTCCTGCTTTACACCCTGTAGCTCCATCTGTGCAACAGAAGCAGACTAGAAACCAATTTGGCACACTTTACAAACAAGGTTGTATATTAATATTTGTCATTTTAATTATGAAAAAAATCCAATATACAGGTTGTATGAGGGTGGTCTAGGAAGCCACCTGGAGAATGTGTACATTTGGACTCTTAACATGAAGACCTGGAATTTGTTAGACTATATTTGGGGGGCTATACAGAAAATCTGAAAGTTCTCTCCCCTTATCTGTTCAGCAAATACTGATTCTAACTTGATTGTTTTCCAGACCATTTACAACCATATAAATTGTACAAAATAATGGTGCATGCATCTGACATGTGTGAATGTGAAAGTTTCATGAGACATGAGAGGACATTTGGAGTGACCCACTTCTACTCAGTTCAAGGAGGTATTTCATAGAAAATCTTCATTCCCCCCCTCGCCCCGTTTGTTCCCCTCCACTTTTTCTCCTATTTCTCCACCATCAGTAATAAGGGAGCTCCACCATAACATCTTTGCTGGGATGACCTAACATAACACTACTATCCACTCAGTCATGCCCCTAACTCCAAGCTATGATGTGCTGGCTTTGTGTGTGAGTGAACGTGATATTGTTAAGGCAACAGAGCAGGGGGTTTGTCCCTTCTTGCAGTGTGTGATTTGTGGCCAGATTCTGATACCCTTACCCACATTGACTAGCACCTTCCTAGGTGAGTAGCCATTCATGCCAATGTGACTATGGTGAGTAAGGGTATCCTTAGAAATTGTATCTGTAGCAGATGGATGATATGTCTCCACCTTCTTTGGTATTGTTTTAAGCAGGACTCAGCCTCCCACTGTATGTAATTGTTCTCTTTCCCTTCTCTGCCATTAGTTATCTGTGTGTCAGTCTGCAAATTGGGGAGATGCTTCCCATTCAGCGGTCAATGTCTATGTATGGATTAGCATGCTGCACATTGGATTACAGACAATAATTATCTGTATGATTTGAGTTATTTATTTTTAAATGACCTGATGCTTAAGTTCCTAGGACAGGTCCAGCTATTGTGAAAATTTCAAATATCATGAAGCATTCCGCTATTGTGAAATGGACTGAAGTACCTGCAGAAGACTGTTTGGGCTTCCTCCAGGGATACAGAATCAACTACACAGACACAATGAAGAATCTCTCTCTGGGTAGGTCACTATGTCACATCATCATAAGACAAGACCAACATTTCCCACATAGAGCAGTAGCATCAGACATAACTGTTGCCTACAAATTACAAGTGTTGAGCTACTTAATACCTTTAATCCATACATAGAACTTTATTCACCTTTGATTTCAGTGGCAGTTGAGTCTATCAGCAGATCAACTGCAAGTGAACATTTTAATATTCTAACTGGTTTAGACTATCCAAAGACTTCTAATGATTACAGGGTATGTTCTCAGTTTATTATGAAATGTATCTTTAAAGATTAAGCATCAGCATCACCACAGGAAGCCAAAATTCAGATCAATTTAGGCCATGAAAGAAACACTCAACATATTTTGAATTCAGAAAAGTGTTCAAAGGTTCACAGAATTACCCTCCAGTTCAATACAATTTGTTTTAGTTTACAAGTGATCAAGTTGCTGTTAAAGCTTCAGCCATTTTCATGACACTAGGTTTTAGTGTCATGGCTAAATAAAAGCTTCAAAGATGCTTAAAACTTCTGCTGCTAAAAATATAGTAGCAATTTCTGTTAAATACTGAAAGGAAAGATATGCTATCAGCAGGTTTACCACTTAGCTTAAGTTATTGTGACAATTCACACAATTTCTGTGTTGCATTATGACTCAGCCCATCTTGTTTCTGAAGATCTCTACTGGGGGGTCAAAGATAATGCGTGATTCTTATTTGCTGCTTATTAGACAAAAATTAAATATAGTCTGAACAGTTTCCTGCTCGTATTGAAAGACAGATTAGATAAGTGATCAGTTATTACCAGCTCCAAAGAATATAGTTTTCAGTTGGTTCCTAGAGGCACTATATTAATTACAAAGAAAGATTCATTGAATAGTTGGAAGCTAATGAATGGTGGGCTGATTCCATTTTACATGAGCTCATATCAGAGAAAATTTACAACAGATTCTCTTTTGATTGATATCCTCGCTCTTGTCTGCAGGGGAAAGATTCCAAGCTGCAAGTTACAACACATTGAGGTTTAGAACTTTAACTTTCATAGCTAGTGCAGTCTACATATCAAGAGAGATGACAAATATTTCCTGAAAACAATAGAAGAGCAAAATAGAAGAGCCACTGGTTTCTAGAACTCAAAAATATCAGCCGATGGACGTAATGGATGATCAAAAAATAATCTAAACTTGGTGGATGAAATCCTGGCTTCATTGAAGTCAATGGCAAGAGTTCCATTGACTCAAAGGCAGATTTCACCCCAGGTGCCTGCTTAGAAAGTTTAGTATTTTGAAAAAACAAATCCCAGGGTTGCTTGAACTTTGTGGGCAGAAAGAGTTGAAAAACTGCTGAAGTGTAGTGACAATTCAAGTTGCTGCAACGTGAATTAACCTGACAGATGATTACTGGGTTTTCCAGAAAGGAAGGATGATAAGCTTCATTTCGCAGACTCTTTGCCTCACTCAGCTCTACGGTCACACTTTTTGCTTTCAGGAAATAGGCTATTTTCTTTAACATTAAAACTTCCATATCAAGCGTATCTAAATGCTTGGCAGCATTCTACAACATAAAAGGCATTGTTGTATTGCAAGTGAAGTTATTCTGGTGACAGCAAAATCATCCACTGCACCTTCAGAAAGGAAATAGTTTTGAACTAAACCAAAGCAATACAGCTGTGGATCTGAACATACAGTCCTTTCTCACACAAATACCTACCTGAGTAGTACATCACTGAAGTCAAGTAAGGTGAGTGTTGCTTGATGAATGAGGATTGTTCATGTTAGTAAAAGTTGCGAGATTAGGCCCCATGGTATGTTCCTACTATCACCTGCTTTGACAGTTACCAGGCATCTACAAGCTCTTTTGAGTCATGCATTCTACATTAGGGGTCAAATTCAGGGCCTAGACACTTAATGCAGATGTATAAGCACACTGATTAAGCAATAACATTCAGATAAGTCCTTATTCTGACTGTCACAACAGTAGATACACAGGAAACTCACTTTCAATGTGTTTCCCCCCCTCCCCCGCCTGCACCCGGTCTACAGAGTATACGAGCCTACCACGGCTACCCTTTAAGGATAGCTCAAGTGGTAGAGGCTTATGCTTATGCTTTTAGCTCTTGAGATCTTGGGTAATTACCCAGGCAATTACCTATGCTGGAAGTTTATGGCACACCATCTTCAAATAGCCATACACTGAGATTACTTGTTCCAGGACCCTGATTAATTTCAAGAAGAGAGGATACATAGTGAGTCCTAATCCCAGCATCCGCCATAGAATGCTTTCTCCTTTGGCACCAAGCATCGAAGGTCTGCAGAGTATGGTTTCCTACAGGTTTGGGATGAGGGCATGAAGTTAGGCCTCTTCTCAGCTACAGCTTTATAGGCTTGTTCCTATGTACAGCTTGAATTTGGCTCTAGTGTTCTACTTTTACTGATCCCTCACCCTCTTGTGTTGCAGCTGTTGCTGTCAATTCTTCTACCACCTGCTACCTGTTAACAGGACTTAAAGAAAAAACTACCTATAAAGTACAAATTTCAGGAGTCACCACTGCAGGAGAAGGAGCCCAAAGTCGTTCACAGTTTTTCACTACTCTGAAATATGGTACCGTGAAGTTCTTTGTGTGACTGTGCTGTGCAGCATTGATCCATACCATAAAAATGGGTTGTGGTATTTTATTCCAAAATCTCAGTCCTGGGCAATATTAGCCATGAATAGAACAACCTGTAAAACTGAGAGACAGAGCTAGGGAAAGGGTGACATCCCCCTACAGCTTTTTGCCTCTTTGACCTGAAGGAGGGGTAAACATGATAGACTCCCATGAACTCTCTTCAGCAGACAAGCAATGAGGGAGGCCTATAATTTCATTCCGGTCAGTTTTTGTACAGCGCAAAAAACAAACAAACAAATAAACCCACACACCTAGGGCTTGGAGCAGACAGAAATGGGAAAGGAACTAAAATTCCCCTGCAAACATGAAATGGTTCATCATCAACTTAAACCAACTTTCATATGAGAACACTTGGATATAAATTGGCCATGAATAAATTTTAGGCTGGAAGTTAGAAGAAGGTTTCTATAAACCCTCAGAAGAGTGAGGTTTCAGAACAGCCTCCCGACAGGAATAGTGGGGGGCAAACAACCTAACTAGTTTTAAGAATGAACTAGATACATTTTAGTGGGATTTAATGACTGGGTTGCTTGGGAGGAGGGGTAGGCTGGGCTTGGTGGCCCAAAGGGTTCCTTTCAGGTTAGTTTTGTTCCTAAATCTCATGCAGGACTTTAGCTAGTCAGCTGTAGATGTCAGGAAGGAATTCCTTTCTTCCCACCCATCCCTGGCATAGTCAGAGTTTTTTCCCCTCCCTCTTCTGATGCTTCAGAGATGACTATGCCCAGATGGGACTCTGGAAAAGGAGGGCTAGTGCGCTGAGGCTGTGTAGAGAATTTTCTTTACTGTTCACTTGGCTGGTGGGTCTTCCTCACATGTCACTGATTGCCAGATTTGGGGTCAGGAAGGAATTTCTCCCCCAGGTCATGTTAGCAGGGAACCTGGGGTAGGGGGTTGGTTTGATTTGGGTTTTCGCCTTCCTCTGAAGCATGGGGCACAGGTTCCTTGCTAGAATCGTCTGGATATATCTCACCAAATCTGGATATATCTCACCAAATCAATTCCCTGCCACTGCAGGGGCTTCGGACATTGGTTTGCCTCAGTCCCTTGTACTCTCTACCTGTGGCACATAATAGTTTAGTCTCCTGAGGGCTGTATTACATTAGTTTAATCGCTAGGTTATTAGGTTCAATGTAAGGATAACTGGGTGGGTTTCTGTAGCTTGTAATGTTCAGGAGATCAGAGTACATGATCTGCCGGTCGCTTCTAGCCTTAAAAAACTGTGACATGCTGCTGCTAAGGAATCAAGCTTGGTACAATCAGTGAGTAAAGCAAGGACACACTGTTTGTATCAGATTCTATTTGCACTAACTTTCAAATGAATGTGACCGGTTACTGACATGGCTGGTTAAAAAAAAAAAAAAAAAAAAAATTTTGTAAAGAGAAAAACTCAGCGTTTTTATTTTGAAGTGTTCATTTTTTCAAAGTTGCACAGTTTACTCATTTAAAAATATGAAAAATTATCAAAATGGATGATGTATTGTTTACCAAAATCCTTTTTTTGGAACTGAAAAAATTTACAATACCTATTTAAAAAAAAAGAATTCAGCCAGCTTTATTGCAAGTGTTGTTTGTGTCCACACAAAACTTAGTTAATACTCAGTTCTAATCATGCATTGACCACGTCAACAGCATAGGCTAGCATATGATTATCTTCCAGTAGCTAGGCTAAAATGCTGTTGGTTTTGCTGAGTATACAGGACTCTCTACCTGCCATCTAGGTAACCAAGATGGCATGTACTTCTTTACAGCTCTGTGCTGATGGTGGTCTTTGTGCATCTCCTCTGGGCACTCAGAAAGGGAGACAGAAAGGGGTCTCTAGCAATACTTTCCCAGAAATTGCTGATGCAAATAATGGTAGGCCATGTAGTAGGTGTAGTTGCACAGCCACAGTTGACATGGTTGTGTTGTGAATAAAGCTGCCTTTTTGTTGTAGCCAGGTCAAATTAGCAGGTCATCAGCTGATTACAGAATCAAAGTTATAGTTATAGGGGACAAAAGTTATAGTTATAGGGGATCCTTGGACCAAAATGGCTCCTGGTTTAATTTAGGGCTACTTTAAATTATGCTGGTTGAAGCAATCTCATAATCTGGGGCTACAGATCTGGCCCATAGTTTAGATGGGGCCTTAGAAGACAGAATACTCCCTACCCCATCCACTTTTTGTATAGCTCCTTTCTATGGTCAGTGTGTGGATTTAAAGATTTATCATTCAGTCATGTGTGGAACTTGAAATTAGTTTTATATTGATTTGATTGTAACTAAGCTCACAGGGATCCCATGCTATAACTGTGAGGTTTATGCTTTGTGCAAAGATAATTCCATTTCCTTCCAGTCTCTCAAAACCTGGTCCCATAAGTGATTTTCTTCTCTATTTATCTCCCATCAGATAAAGGGGAATTTGAAGGTATTGTTGCTGCCCTTTGTCTTGGCATCATATCCACCATGTTTTTTCTACCCATCATTTGTTCTTTGATGCTTAGAAGGTAAGAGAGTAATATTAATTGGGCTATTGCACAGCATAAGTACATTTTACTGACCTTGCACATTCTGTAGTGTTGAGTCATGTCTTATTTTTGCACAATTGGTCTTTCTAATTTGAAATTAGAAATGACAAATCCTTATGAGACAGGATGCAAAAAAGCAAGTTATACTGATAATTTACACAATTCTTGTGGTTTTGAAACAGCATTAACAAACCAAGAATGTGCGAGGCTTCTTTACCACAAACTCAGAATGTTTTAGTCTTTGATACAGCTGCCAGTCCAGTTACAATCTCAGACATCAATGGGATAAGTATGTAATACTTCCTACTATCCCAAAAATAGATAAAAGTTCTTATGCAAGGAATAATTGTCAAATTGATTATTATGGCCCATTTTTCCTGATGGACTGGGATCATCCATTTCCTATTACAGTAGGACTGTGGATTGATTGTTCAGTGCCACATACAGATGGATATAATTTAGAAAGCCCAGCTAGCCTAGTAGTGCATCAACTCCCACTAGTGCACATCTGGGACATGATCTCGTACCACCCCCAACATTATGTTAAATGTGTGAAGAGGGTGGAGGTCTAAGAAAATGAAATCACTCAGTCACATGAGCTACGCTGATTTCATAAAAAGTGCATCTAAAGGGAGAGCAGACAGACAGCTTGAACTCCTTCAGTGACTCCAGGAAGCCTCTCAGCTCACGAGAGTAGAGTCAGAAAATGTTTATACAGCCAACAAAATACAATCTAGCTTTGACTTATTGCACTGATAATATTAAAGTGAATAATTTAAAAAAAAAAAAAAACACATACAGAGTGCTATTCTACCAATTTCATATGCAGAGAGAATTGAGGCCAGGAGATTCCCAATAGTGGACAAGTTAAATTAATTCTACTCACACTGACTTCAATAGGAGCAGAGTTAGGCCAACATTAATTGCTTTTGAAATTCCTTCCCTGCTTCCACATTTTGCTCTCCGCCATTTCCACTGGAAAATAATTGCCAGGAGCTCCGTTATTGTTATGGCAGTGCCAAACTAATCAAGATGGAGCCTTGTGTTGCTCAGAGGTAGTCTCAGTCCCTGTTCTGAGAAGCTTACAGTCTAGGATGACCCATATGAAGGTTGGGATGGGAGGGGTGATGACACTCTAGGATGTAATTTTTATATACATATTGTAATAGAGACTTACCCAAACTGGCTCTGGGCTGGTCTCCTGCCTCAGTTTCCCCTTGCCTGGAAATGGCTCTTTCTGCCTTCGCCTTCTGGTCAAGTCAAAAGTCCACCCCTTCCGGAGTATAAGCCAAGTCCAAACACACACAAGTCTTCTATGCCAGACTCGCCTGACACAGTCCTTCTATCAAGGGTTCATCTTCTCTTCCACACCACACGCATTCAGCATTACCCTTCTCCTGGGCTCAGCTGTTGCCTTCCTGGGCTCTAGTCTGTCCTTTCATCCATCCTTCATTCACAGAGTTCACTGCATCACCTCAACAGGTGGCAGTTTAAAAAAAAAAGTCACTCCTGGCTTCCCTTAATAGCAGGGGTCTCTGCAACCCCCTCACAGAGTGACACCATAGGCACACCCAGCCTCCACTACAGATGCCCAGCCTTGGGAACCCAGAACACCTGGGCTGTCTGCCCTGTTATCCCAGGCTACCTGCATTCTTTCCAGAGCCTCTTCCCACATGCTTCCAGCCTCCTATAGCTCCTTCCCAGTTTTTATAGCTCACAGACAGAGGCATAGCGAGTGCCCTCCGTACCCTCCGACCGGAGGGGGCCCCGCAAGGAAGGGGGCCCCTAAAAGTGGCAAAATAAATTCCTGTTTCTGCATTGTAAGGGGCCCCGCCCGGACATATGTTCGGAGGGGGCCACCGTTCGGAGGGGGCCACGTTCTTTGTTGCTACGGCCCTGCTCACAGACCTACTTCCATGGAATCTTCCTGTTCACTTTTCACAGAGCATCCACTTCCAGCCCCTTACTAGTGAAGTCACCCTCATCCACTCTTGACAGGATGCTCTTATACCCACAGCAGGCTTGCTATTGTCACCTAACTTCAGCACGCATTTCCACCACCTGTGAGAGGTGAATATGGTTGCCAATTTTCTAATCACACAAAACCAAACACCCCTGCCCCTCCCCTGAGGCCCCGCCCCTTCTCCAAGTCCCTGTCCCCACTCATTCCATCCCCTCTCCCACCCTCACTTACTTTCACCAGGCTGGGGCAGAGGGTTGTGGTGTGGGGGGGTGAGGGCTCTGGTTGGGGGGTGTGGGCTCTGGGGATGAGGGGTTTGGGATGCAGGAGAGGGCTTCAGGTTGGGGGTTTAGAGTGCGGGGGGATAGGCTCTGGGCTGGGATGAGGGGTTTAGGGGGCAGGAGGGGGCTCTGGGCTGGGGCCGAGGGGTTCGGAGTGTGGGAGGGGGTGCGGGCTCTGGGATGGGGCCAGGGATGAGGGGTTTGGGGTGAAGGAAGGGGCTCCAGACTGGGGCAGGAGTTCAGGGGGGAGTGAGGCCTCCGGCTGGGGGTGTGGGCTCTGGGGTGGGGCTGGGATGAGGGGTTTGGCGTGCAGGAGGGGGCTGGGGTAGAGGTTTGGGGGTGTGCGGGCTCTGGGAGGGAGTTTGGGTGCGGGAGGGGACTCCAGGCTGGGGCAGGGGGTTGGGGTATGGGAGGGTGTTTGGGGTCTTGGCAGCGCTTACCGTGGCTCCTGGAAGCGGCCGCCAGGTCCCTGCAGCCCCCAGATGCATGGGCAGCCAGGGAGGCTCCACGTGCTGCCCACGCACCCGCAGGCGCCATCCCCACAGTTCCTATTGGTTGTGGTTCCTGGCCAATGGAAGCTGTGGAACCTCCCTAGCCACCCATGGATCTAGGGGCTGCAGGGACCTGGCAGCCGCTTCCAGGAGCCACACAGAGCTAGGGCAGGCAGGGAGCCTGCCTTAGCTCTGGGCCCCCGCTGCACCGCCGACTGGACTTTTAATGGCCTAGTCGGTAGTTCTGACCGGAGTCGCCAGGCATTCCAGTTGAAAACCGGATGCCTGGGAACCCTAGTGAGCCAAGAATGCCACAGGTGCATCTGAGCCCCAACCCTCTTAAAGGCCCAGCTCACTCTGTGGCATGTATACTTATTTCCATTTTAGAGTAGTTTTGTATTTATATAAAATAGTATCACTTTTCTGCATCTGCCCCTCGGTTTAACCATCAAATACTGTCTGATTTCTTGTAGGTCTGGAGGCTTAGTTTGAACACATACATGGTAAAGTTAGCCAGAGTTAGAGGTGGATAGCTTAGTAGGGCTTTTGAAAGCTTGTTATTTCTCGGGTCCCACGTTCAGTAAGAGATTATAAACCACTTAGAGATGATATTCATGAAGGCCCTCAGCTGAAACTAATTTGAACAAGGCTCATTAATTTGGTTTTACCTTGGAAAAGCACCACAGTTTTTCTCCCACCACTAATCCTAGTAGGATTTAAGCACAGAGGCAGACATACTATCTGAGCCCTGAAAATGCAGCTAGAATTTGGATTTTATATCAAGTCTGCATGAGGAAGTACCTATTGCTCTACAGCTAGTTCACTGAATACCATGTCTGATCCTTCAGTCAAGATAGGTGGAGCTCCCATTGTGTCTGAGTCCTAAGCAAGGGGTGACATGGGCTAATATGCCAAGATAGCTCTGCTGCACTCTGCCTTCTAGTCCCTAGGCCTCCACAGGTTTGTAGCATCATGGGGGAGGAGCAGATGCTTGCTCTTGGGGGATGGGCAGATTTCTAAATGGAAACCTATCTCTAAGTTGCTACTGGTAAAACAAACCTAACCTGCAAGGGAGGAATGGGGGTTGGAGGAGCCATGAAACAGTGGTGGATTAAAGAAAGAGAAAGCTGATATGTAGTATAGATGGGAAGAAAGTCACATGCTGGTGGCCTTCATAGCTCTTGTTAATTACACTAAATAATTGTGCATCAGAAACTCACTAACTTACTGTGAAAATATGGACTATAGTTTTGGATCTCCAATTTTTGTGTGTCTTGTTAATAGCTGCTATAAGACATCCTGGTCTGATGTGCATGAAAACACTGATAAACTATGTACATGACTTGTGATGAAAACAGAAGTATATGAAGGCTCAGTTATTTAATTGGATCCTCAGTTTAATAAGCATGTCTTTCCAGGTCAAGAAAATTGTGCTGGCCGACTTTACCAAGTCCAAGAGACAGCAGCGCTATCCAAGATGTGGCAAGAATCATTCCACGGGTATGAAAAGTGTTTATGAATGGGCCCTTTCAGTGAATTACAGCAGCACTGATTACTAGGCATCTTCTCTTTTTAATTGTGCCTGGTAAATGTACAGCATTAAAGATCTAGCTGAAGCTCTGATAGTATTAGGAATGTAGTGTCAGGCTTTTACAGGGGATTTTCCTACTCCTTTTTAAAAAGGTTTTATTGATTTTTCCCCCCAAGCATTATGCAATATGCACTAAGGCAAATGTGTGAAAAACAAAGACAAAACCATGAAGTAACTCAAAAGGGGGGGGGGGGGGAGTTACATTTTTTTGACTTAAACAAAGTCCATTATGTAAGAGTCAATAATCACCAGGATTGATGGTTACTTGAGAAATCCAGAGTGTGAAAGTTCATGTGAATCTGGAATTGTTCAAATCCACAATTAATAGAATCCCCAAATATATGAAAGTTGGATCAAAATATTTTGATCCAAATTCACAATTGCATCACAAAGGAGCTGGTTTCTGCTATCTGATTCTGGGACCAGTTCTTCACTGACCTCAGCTTCAGCACACTTTTGAGGGCTTTGGGGTTGCTCTAACTAGTCAGAGAGTAATTGCAGCAAGAGATTGTCTACCAACCAAGTATTGCCAGAACTCAGTAGGGTGCTCAAGTCATGCCCTTTCTCTATCTACACATGCCTGCCATATGCCATCTGCTGGGGCAGGGGCCAGAGGAGCTGGCTACATCGGCTCTGTGTCAGCAAATTGCTAGCTAGAAAGATCCATTCTTCAGGGTTTAAGAAATCTCTAGCTTGTATGCTGTCAGGTTTCTTGCACCTTCCTGTGAAGCATCCAGTGCTGGCCAATGTCTAAGCTAGGATACTGGACTAGAAGCACCATAGGTCTGATCTAGTATGGCAGTGTTTATGATCATATCCTACTGTGTTCCATAGCAGAGTGGATCTGATCCTTTCTTGTTTTGTTTTTTTATTGTTTTTAACACTTCCAGATTTTTACAAAGTATAGGTCGGTAAAGTAGCATGTTCACGGTCAGTTAGAATCATAGAAGATTAGGTTTGGAAGAGACCTCAGGAGGACATCTAGTCCAACCCCCTGCTTAAAGCAGGACCAACCCCAACTAAATCATCCCAGCCAGGGCTTTGTCAAGATGGGCCTTAAAATCCTCTAAGAATGGAGATTGCACCACCTTCCTAGGTAACCCATTCCAGTGCTTCACCACCCTCCTAGTGAAATAGTTTTCCTAATATCCAACCTAGACCTCCCCCACTGCAACTTGAGACCATTGCTTCTTGTTCTGTCATCTGCCACCACTGAGAACACCCTAGCTCCATCCTCTTTGGAGCCCCCCCTTCAGGTAGTTGAAGGCTGCTATCAAATCCCCCGTCACTCTTCTCTTCTGCAGACTAAATAAGACCAGCTCCCTCAGCCTCTCCTTGTAAGTCATGTGCCCAGCCCCCTAATCATTTTTGTTGCCCTCCGCTGTACTCTCTCCAAATTTGTCCACATCCTTTCTGTAGTGGGGGGCCCAAAATTGGAAGCAATACTCCAGATGTGGCCTCACCAGTGCCAAATAAAGGGGAATAATCACTTCCCTCAATCTGCTGGCAGTGCTCCCACTAATGCAGCCCAATATACTGTTAGGCTTCTTGGCAACAAGGACACTCTGGTGACTCATATCCAGCTTCTCATCCACTGTAATCCCCAGGTCCTTTTCTGTAGAACTGCTGCTTAGCCAGTCGGTCCCCAGCCTGTAGCAGCGCATGGGATTTTTCCATCCTAAGTGCAGGACTCTGCACTTGTCCTTGTTGAACCTCATCAGATTTCTTTTGGCCCAATCCTCCAATTTATTTAGGTCCCTCTGTATCCTATCCCTACCCTCCAGTGTATCTACCTCTCCCCCCAGCTTAGTGTCATCCACAAACTTGCTGAGGGTGCAATCCATCCCATCATCCAGATCATTAATGAAGATGTTGAACAAAACCGGCCCCAGGACCGACCCATGGGGCACTCCGCTTGATACCGGCTGCTAACTGGACATCGAGCTGTTGATCACTACCCACTGAGCCCGACAATCTAGCCAGCTTTCTATCCACCTTATAGTCCATTCATCCAATCCATACTTTTTTACCTTGCTGGCAAGAATACTGTGGGAGACCATATCAAAAGCTTTGCTAAAGTCAAGATATATCACGTCCACCACTTTCCCCATATCCACAGAGCCAGTTATCTCATCATAGAAGGCAATCAGGTTGGTCAGGCATAACTTGCCCTTGGTGAATCCATGTTGATTTTTCCTGATCAACTTCCTCTCCTCCAAGTGCTTCAAAATGGATTCCTTGAGGACCCGCTCCATGGTTTTTCCATGGACTGAGGTGAGGCTGGCCACTCTGTAGTTCCCCGGATTCTCCTTCTTCCCTTTTTTAAAGATGGGCACTATATTTGCCTTTTTCCAATTGTCTGGGACCTCCCCTGATCGCCACACGTTTTCAAAGATAATGGCCAATGGCTCTGCAATCACATCAGCCAACTCCCTCTGCACCCTCGGATGCATTAGATCCGGACCCATGGACTTGTGCATGTTCAGCTTTTCTAAATAGTCCTTAACCTGTTCTTTTACCACTGAGGGCTGTTCACCTCCTCCCCATACTGTGATGACCAGTGAAGCAGTCTGAGGGCTGACCTTATCTGTGAAGACTGAGGCAAAAAAAGCATTGAGTACTTCAGCTTTTTCCACATCTGTCACTAGGTTGCCTCCCCCATTCATTAAAGGGTCCCACACTTTCCCTGATAGCTAGTGACATTTAGCAAAAATAAATTAAAATATTTGGATTGTTGAATTTAGAAAGAATGGTTACTTACGCTGAAGAACACCAGGTTCAGTAAGACGTTTTAGCCACATGGACCCACTGTAGGTGCACATAGGCCCCATGAGCACAATATCAGATTATTTTGGCCGCAAGATCTGCTGGGAGCCACACATTCACCCTGGATACCCTTGTGCCCCCCCCCCCCAGGGCATAAAGGGAAGAGAGGGCACAACCATCCCTCAGGATTATGTATTAGTGAAGGCACTTGGGGTATATCTGCACGGCAAAGGAAAACCCATGGCATTGAATCTCAGAGTCCAGGTCACTTGACTTGGGCTTGCAGGACTCGGTCTGAGGGGCTAAAAATAGCAGTATAGATGTTACCACTCGGGCTGGAGCCTGGGCTCCAAAACTCACCCTACCCTTCCTCCTCCCACACTGCCAGGTTTCAAAGCCTTGGATCCAGCCCAAGCAGGAATGTCTATACTGCTATTTTTAGCCCTGCAGCCCAAGCCCCACAAGTCCAAGTCAATTGACCCGGGATTTGAGACTTGATACCACAGGTTTTTCTTTCCAGTGTAGACACAGTTTAAGACTACAGGACTCCACAGTAGCAAAACAGGAGGACCGGTCATGGCAGCCATGTGGACACAACATTTAAGAACCACAGTTACTGTAAGGTAAATAACCGTTCTCGCTTCAAGTATTTGTTCCTGCAGATTCTGCCCTTGGTGACTGGCTAGCAGTTATTCCCCTAGGGAGGTGGGTGCCAGTAGTTCTATCTACATAAAGGCTGTAGGACCACACTGCCAAATTGGGCATCAGATCTAGAACCTGCCACTAAGGAATAAGTAAAAATATGTACTGAGTTCCAAGTTTATGCCATGAAAATCTGATATAGGGACACTCCTAAAACATATGAGGGAAGTTCCTTGAGGTCTAGTAAAGTGTGCTTTAATTTGAGAAGCAGCAGCTAAAGTATGTAATTCATAGGAGACCTTAATGCAATCGGATACCCATTGTGAGAAGCTCTAGGTCAAAATAGCCTGCTCTCAAAATCTGTCCCCAAACTCTATAAATAGCCACTGTGACTCAAAAAGATTTTGCTCTACTGAGGTAGGAGAAAGCTCTCAGAACAAATGTATGGAGCGTTGCTTCCCAGGCAGATGAATAAGGTTTTAGGAAAGAATACTGGTAAGTGTTTGTATTGATTTAGATGAAAGTTTGAGACCACTTTGGATAAGAGTTTTGGGAGAGGTCCAAGAATCACCTGGGTTTTGTATATAAGGTGGTCCTGCCATTAAACACGTGATTGAATTTGGCTCACCCTTTGAGCAGAGATACTAACCACCCAAAATGCTGTCATAATAGAAAGATGACATGATGCCATAGGCTTAAAAAGGGATGTTCCATTATGGCCGGGATACTACATTTAGTTCCCAGGGAGGGAAAATTCTTTAACGGGTAGAAACACATGGATCGGGCCCTTCAGAAACACTCAGGTGAAAAAATACTGTGTGAACCTGAATGATGGGGCAACAGGCCGATATTGTCGAATGACTCCTAAATCGAGTTGGTTGAAAGTCCTGAATGTTTCAAGGACAATAAAATGATCCAGAACATTGACTCTGAGCAACCCAAAGCAAAAAACATTTCCACCTGGCTTTATATGTTAACCTTTCTGCTCTGCTCCAAAATGCCTCGCACCTACGCGAACAACTTCTGGCTGTGGAACTTAACCAGCTAGCCTCTATGCTGTCAGGTAGAGAGATGGTGAACGAGGTTTAGGAGCAGACAGCGATTCTGTGAAATAAGCATCCTGAAGATTTGAAAGAGTGAAGGGCAGTTTAATCAATAGGTGCATCTTCCAGAATACCAAAACTGACACACCCATGATCATACAGGGCACATGTGTGGCTCCGACAGACACATCTGTCCAAAAGAATCAGATCATGTCTGCAAGGCGCATGCATGTGCCTACAGTGGGATCCAGGTGGACAAAAACTCAGTGTAATAATATTTGCCCATATGTAAGAAACCCAAAGTATCCAGCACACAGGTGCAAGATGTTATGATTTCCGTCTGCAAGATGGAAGACTTGTATAGAGAAGTTCAACATCCTAGAATGTCACTCCAAAATAGGTACTTGGAGGGAAAAATACATAGTTGTATGTGGTCATCATGTTACTGTACACACCACAGAGAGAGCTGTGGAAAGAAATCAAGTCAATTACACTGATACTGCAAGAAATATTGCGGTGCTGATAACATGGCAGAAATAGAAATAATGGTTAACAGATGAAGCATAAAAGCTTTTGGGTGAAAACAGGTCTCAGAGTGCCTAGTGGTAACCTGACATTAGCAAAGGCTCATGAAATATGATAGATGCACCCACATACTCCATTGAGCATTGTGAAGTTGTTGAATAGGAGCTGATTCCCTCAGAGAATTTCACTATAGTCAGAGCGCTCACAAAATTGCTTTAAGTCACGATCGAACACTGTCAAGTAAATCAGTAGTAAATTCCTAGAAGAAATAAAGGAGATCAAGCATAGGATTAAAAGTACCTACCGTATATACTTGTTCATAAGCTGAATTTTTTTTAGTAAAAAAGGGAAGCATCAGAGAAGGGGGTCGGCTTATGAATGGGTATAGAGAGGGGGAGAGGTGGGACACAGCTCCCCCTCCCCAACATAGGGGGCAAGGAGTGGCAGCACAGCCAGCAGAGACAGAAGGGAAGAGGCGGGGCCAGAGTCTCTCCACTTCTAGCCACGCTGTTCTCCCCCCAGCCTCCGAAGCAGCTGCAGCTCTGTGGCTGGCAGGCTGCGGCCGTGCCACCCGGCCTGCCGGAGCAGCTCCAGCCAAGCCAGGGACATCCTCCCCTGGCCCTCCTCTGCTAAGGTGGGAAGGGATGGGATAGGGAGAGTGTGGGGGTCCCGGGCTAGGGGTGGGGCAGGGAGAGGTTACACGGGGAGGGGTCATGTGGGGGGTGGTCACAGGGGTTACTCCCTTGACCCCCAGCTTCTCCCCCCAAAAAAATTTCCCCACCAGAATCACTTTAAGGGACAATTATGGAGTAACTTAACCATAGGAAAGTTTTTGTTCCTAACCTCAGACTGCTAGAGGATGCCTTATGCCAGGAAGCAGGCAGATTTAATACCACTTATATTTGTAAGGTTACAAAAATGATATTATATGGGATCAATATAATATATATATTTTTTTATCTTGGAAGACTAACTCAATGTTATCTTGTAGCCATGAGTTCCACAGATAACTATGCATGGTGTAAAAAGAAATAAATTTCCTTTTATCACTTTTAAGTTCGCCTTTCTATTTCACTGGATGTACCTTTGTTCTTGCATAATGAGGGAAGTCTGAAGTCTGTTTTTACTGCTTTTCAGATTCAGTTAAACAGTCTTCATTTTCTCTTCATCTCACTCATATGTGTATTGCCATTGAAGTCAGTAGGTCTATACACTTAAGCAAGATGATCAGGATTTTGCCCTAGTTCATCAACCTGCAAGCGATTATTTATTTTTATTTATATATATATATATATATATTATATATATATATGCGCATGCTACTCCTGCGTGACTGCACACCTGTAGAAAATCCCCCCCCCCCCGCAGAATTTATGTGCTTCCCTGAAGAAAACGGCAGGGAATTAAAAGAAAGCCATGGGGCGGGGGGGAAATGACCATGGGTGCAGTTTGGGGGGGGGATTGTCCCCCCCCCGAGGCAAGGCATGGAGGGGAACATGGGATTAAGTGCCACTGCGCCGCCTCATTTCTGTCCAGCTGAAGGAGGCTACCTCTCAGCTTTGCTGACTCTGCAGCTGAAAGCTGCCTCCTGAGTCCTAGTGCCAGTCATGCTCCATTCCTCTTCTGTGTGCTGGTAGTCTTCCTGTTTTCTCTGCAACAGTGAGTGCCCGCAATAGGGCTGGGTAAGGGAGGGTTGGGGGAAGAGGCAGTGGGGAAGGAAGTGGGGTGGGAATAGGGCAGGGAGAGGGGGCAGAAAAGGGGAATCATGGGGGGAAGCAGGAGCCCGGCATGCGGCATCCCCTCGGCAGCAGCTGGGACTCTCCCATTAAGCAGGCCCATCAAACCCTCACCCTGATAAGCCCTATCCCCCTACACCTGGACCCCGCTGATGAGCCTCCCACCCCACTGATCCCCAACCAGCTGCACCTGGATTTCCACCCCCATCAAGCCCCATTTCCCCAGCACCCAGACCCCCCACTGAGTCCCCCCACACCCAGACCCCCCTTGTTAAGCCCATCTCCCCACAACCCCTTGCTAAGCCCCAACTACCTTCACCTGGATCCCTGAAGAGTCCCATTGCCCCTGCACCTGGAACCTCCCAATGAGCCCCTGTGAATCCAGATCTCCTACTGAGCTGTCCGCACACAGATTGCCCCATACAGAAACCTCCCACCCCACACCTGGATCCCTCCACACTAGGATCCTGCTAGGCTGAGCCAGCCACCCATACCTGGTGCATCTGGCGCAGAGGGGCAGGGCCCCGGGGTGTTTCTGGGACAGACGTGACCCTTGCACTGTGTCAGGGTTGGGTGCAGCCTCACTTGTGAGTCCCTATACCGAGGTAGGTGGGAGCTTCAGGGTGATCTCCCACCTCAATGCAGCCAGTGGTCTGTGCTCCTCACTGCCATGTTGGAGCCACATTTATTTATTGATAAATAAAATTTGCAGAATTTTTAAATATTGTGTGCATAATTTTGAATATTTTGGCACAGAGTAGAGTAAGAATATGCAGCTCATGCTTCTTCCTCATATGTTAATGCATCTTCCAGTTAGGAATTTGTGGAAAGCTTATTCTGGACTCATAAGGTATAGTGGTACAGCTGTTATCCAGTTGTCACCACCGGTGTATGTCAGACTATTCCATAAACCATGGAATATCATCAGTGCCTGAATATGCAATCTCAGTTTTCAGAGATGCAGAAATCTTGTAGATTAGCAGGGTCCAACAAAAATACATACACAATATGCAGGTCTTTATGCAAAATAGGACAGATTCTGAATGTGCTGAGGTACCTGCTGAACCCACTACCAATGCTGGTAAGAAAAACCTTGACATTTTATGTAGGACTGGTGAGATTTCATAGAAAGCTAAGCCCTGGCTGGGTGAATGGCCCAAAGTAGCAGTCATTCTTCCGCTCTTGAATGGGAGTCAGAAAGAATGAATGAAATACAATAAAATCTTGATAATTTCTCAGGTCATCAATGCTGTAATTCACCTGCTCCATTTAAAATAAGTGAAGAGGGAAGCAGTTACTGGTGGGTCAGAGAACATGACATCCAGTCTATAATTTAAGATAGATAATGGAAAAACCAAGGCAGTGTCACCAGAAAGGAAGGATGCTATTTATGGACTCTAAAAAGCCTTTCCATTCTATGTGTTTTGTGATAGTTTCTATGGCTCTAACAGGACACACACATTTCTAAGCAGGTAGTACTTGGCTTTACATCACACACTGCTCTGCAGTTTAGCCAGCCAAAATATACACAATCTTTACCTAGACCAAAGTGATAGTGAAGTGAATAGAAGGCACTACAGATGGACGTTGATATCAAAGGGTAGTTAGGCAGAATTGCACTGTTCAATTCAACCTGTTAAATGTTGATATCAGCATGCGAATCACACATATCGATAGTTATAGGGCCTGCAAGAACATCCTGCAGTATACATTTTATTAGTTATGTGTTACCTACTTCACCTCACGTTAACAATGAAGGGATGGAGAATATGGTCCTCTTGGGCAGAAATATTTATTTCCTTAATTAAGTTCCTCATACTGATGCACATTGTAAATGGAATTTAAAGATTAAATAAAATAGCTTGGCCAGCTTGATTAAACAAGAAAGTAATAGCTGCGGCCATGCTGCCCATTAACTGACTTTGTTTTTCTGTTGCTTAGTATTAGTAAATTATTTATTTCAATATTGTAAGTTTACACTATATGCAGAAACATGCAATTATTTTTTTCTTTCCATTTCATCTTGTTTGTAGGCTAACCAGGGACCCACTTCCAGGCTGTTGCTTCAAACACAAACAGACAATGATACTACGAGCCTTCATGTGATAGAAGAGGATTCAAAGGCTTCTTTGAAGCTGCAGCCCTTTATTGAGGACACAGAAGACAACAGCGAGTGTGATGCAGGCCAGTCTGAAAGTGCTGGTGGTAGCCCAGACATCTGTCCAAGTCTTTTGAAAATCCCTGAAAAAGCAACTGCAACCGAAAAAGAAAGAGTCAGCTCTAGCATGAGGGCACCTCTCCTGAGTGATTACACCAGCATGGAATTCAGTCAGAAAGCCATGCTAAGTCTGGCGCTGAATCTCCCTCCATGGGCTGCCCATCCTCATATGGAGGGGAAACTGAACAACAGGCCAGGAAAAGTGGAGCAACACACACTGTTTATGCCTCAAGACTATGTGAAACAGAGCCAGGTGGTGTTTACGCCAACTGGACCAACACTGATGGAAGAAACCAGTTTGAGCTGAGGTCTCTCAATGCATCCCTGTGACATAGGATCAAGCCCCAAAACCTTTGATGCTTGATCGGAACGGTAACAATATTGTAGGACGGTGATTCCGTGAATGTTGACGCTTCTTTGCTTTAATAAGTTCCACAGCTAAAGTAGTTTGTGTGTATAGTTACATTAGCCATTTCAGGCCCTTGCTCTTACCACAAATCATACTCAACTAACTCTTGGTGTCATGACATGGACAAAGCTCCAGTTTGGGTCCTCAAAAGATTTTCCAGCTGGATATGGCTCCTTGCTACTTTGAGTCTGATTATTTGTCAGTGTTAATGTAGTAAATGCAATGTGGTCTCGTGACTCAACTGCAGCACTGGTAGACAAGAACCCTTGATTCTAGTCCCAGCCTTGTTTTTGGTTTGCTGTAAGCAAGTCAAAATCTCCAAAAGTGGCATCTAATTTTGGGTGAGCCATTTGAGACAACTAAGATCTGCTTTTCAGAGCTGGTTAACAAACCCCATCAATCTGTTGGAAAGGAATCCAACCAACTTGTCTGTCTTTTGCATTTTCGGGCATTGTGGCAACTTTCTCAACGAGGTTCCTGTTCATTCCTTCCAAAAGATGTTCCTGATCATTGTGTGTTGGTCATTGTGAAGGGTACAGAAAATCCTCAATAGCGGGAGAGCAAGCTTTCAGCCATATCACACTAGGCTCTGATAGTCTTGGCTCTCACAAGCCAGGCACGGAATTTGCTCAGTATATGGATGAGACATCTTCAATGAAAACCTAAGTGGTTACTGTAAGTGATGTTAGCGAGTCAGACTCTTTGAGTCAATGATATATCAACCCCCCAGGCAGATGTTTCGCTGGTAGGGGTGGCATCTTTAGGATGAGAAGGAAAAAAAAAAAAAAAAAAAAAAAAGCCCTCATGGCCATTGGAGACCCCATGACACTTTCTGCAAGAGTGGGAGTATTTGCTAGATGACCTAGCCAAACTCAGGAGGAGGAGGAGATGATTCCCCTGAGTTCAGCACTTCACATTGATAAAGCACCTTACATCCTGAAGTAGTGATGCTATTATGGGTGTGTTCCCCCTTTTGACTCAAGCAGCAAATCAAAGTTCAAGGCCCCGTGGGTTGTTTCTACTAGGAAGAGAAAATAATAGAGGCAGGTATTTCTTTGATGCAATCCTGTTTATGTATACAGAATGTACAAAGTCCAGTTTCCATGAACAAAGGAGGAAGCAACAACAGAAGACAGCGTCCTTTCTTTCAGCCCATAGCCCCAACCCAAAACCTCTCTCTAGCTTCTTCCAGGGCCACATCATGCTATGTCTCTCTCTGTCCTGAGTTTGTTCACACACACACCACAGTCCTTCCACCTAGATTGTAAGTTCCTGAGCTGACCTGCCTGTTCCTTTGTTTTGAGATTGTTTAACTGTCTTTTACAGTTCTCTTAAGTGAAGGGTGGCAGTTAAATCTGCAACCAGCGTTATGAATTCCAGCTTTATATAAAATAGTTACTCACCTTCTTGTAACAGTTGTTCTTAGAGATGTGTTGTTCATATCCATTCCAATCAGGTATGCACATGTCGTGTGCACGACAGCTGGAAGATTTTTCCCCTAGCAGTATCCGTAGGGTCAGCCTGGGCACCCTCTGGAGTCGCACCTTCATGGCGCCCAATATAGGGTCCTGCTGACCCGACCCCCCCTCAGTTCCTTCTTGCCGGGTACCCTGACAGAGGGGTAGGAGGATGAATATTGGAATGGACATGAACAACACATCTCAAAGAACAACAGTTATGAGAAGGTGAGTAACCGTTTTTTCTTTTTCAAGTGCTTGTTCATGTCAATTCCAATCAGGTGAATCATAAGCCCAAATTCAGGAGGCGGGGTAGGAGTTGTCCACCAACTGGAGTACCGCTCTACCAAAGGCTGTGTCGTCTCTGGCCTGCTGGGTAATTGCATAAAGTGTATATGGAGAATCATGTCATTGCCCAGCATATTTCCTGGGTAGAAACCTGAGCCAGGAAAGCCACTGAACAGGCCTGCGCCCTGGTGGAGTGCGCAGTGATCAGCCCTCCTGCCAGGCTGTAGCACTCACAGATGCAGGACATGATCCACAACAAAATTCATTGAGAAGAGACTGGAAGACCCTTCATTCTGTCTACCACAGCCACAAATAGTTGAATGGACTTCCGGAATGGTTTTGTTCTTTCGATGTAAAAGGCTAGTGCTCTGCAGACATCCAAAGAGCGAAGCTTGCTCCCTGCCACTTGAGTGCAGCATAGGATAGAACGGGGTTGGCAACCTTTCAGAAGTGGTGTACCGAGTCTTCATTTATTTACTCTAATTTAAGGTTTCGCGTGCCAGTAATACATTTTAACGTTTTTAGAAGGTCTCTCTCTATAAGTCTATAATATATAACTAAACTATTGTATGTAAAGTAAACAAGGTTTTTAAAATGTTTAAGAAGCTTCATTTAAAATTAAATTAAAATGCAGATCTTATCAGTTTAGTCCAGTGATTCTTAACCTGGGGTGCACACACCCCCTGGGGGTGCAGGATGCCCTTTCTGGGGGTGCAAGACATGCGAGATTTTTTTTAGAAGGTAAATCATTGAAAACACAAATTAAGCACAGGCACATAAGTACAACTACTTTGTTTCATCAAACTTATGTATTTATTAACATTATACATGTTTTAACGATTACTGTAATATACAAAAAGTTTAAGTTTTCAAGTTTTTAAGCTAATTGTAATGTAATTTTTGATAAGGGCTGCAGAGTGCTGGGACCAGGCCAGAAGCAGAGCTTTGGGCTGGCTGCCAGTACCCCAGGCCGGCAGGAGGGCTGAGCAGGGCCAGAGGCCCGGACCACAGCTAGCAGGGGGCTGGGCGGCTGGAACCCCAGACCAGCAGCGAGGTGAACGGGGCCAGTGGCTGGTATCCCAGGCTGGCAGCAGGCTGAGCGGGGCCGATGGCCGGGACCCCAGCTGGCAAGGGGCCAGCGGCCGGAACCCCAGACCAGCAGCAGGCTGAGCAGGGCAGGGGGCCGGCAGCCGGAACCCCAGACCAGCAGCGAGGTGAACGGGGCCAGTGGCTGGTATCCCAGGCCGGCAGCAGCTGAGCGGGGCCGATGGCCGGACCCCAGCTGGCAAGGGGCCAGCGGCCAGAACCCCAGACCAGCAGCAGGCTGAGCAGGGCAGGGGGCCGGCAGCCGGAACCCCAGACCATCAGCGGGCTGAGCGGGGCCGGCAGACAGAACCCCAGACGGCGCCGCCGGTTGCCGACCCCGGGATAGAACACTGGGAGGAAGATGTCCTGGTTGATGTGAAACAACCTTTGGTAGGAAAGCTGGATGTGGCCTGAGCTGAACCTTGTCCTTGTAGAACACCATGTAAAGGGGCTCTGATGTTAGGGCCTTGAGCTCAGACACCCTCCTGGCTGAGGTTATTGTCACCAGAAACGCCACCTTGTACGAGAGGTAGGGCAGGGAGCACGTTGCTAGTGGTTCAAAAGGCGGCACCATCAGTGTGGAAAGGACCAGGTTGAGGTCCCAGGCCAGGACCGGCTGCCTGACTTGTAGGTATAGTCTGTCGAGACCTTTGAGGAAACGGCTGACCATAGGGTTAGCAAAGACTGACCGGCCCTTTGAGTCTTGATGGAATGCAGAGATGGCAGCCAAGTGAACCCTTATTGACGACATGGACAACCCCTGCTGCTTGAGATGGAGGAGCTAGTCTAACGTAAGTGGCACAGAGGCAAAGATCTGCCTTAGCCAGCCAAGACTGCATCTTTTGTAATATTACTGTGAACCCTGTGACCAGAAAGCCAGCCAAAAGCCTTAACCTGACATACCAGTGTCAGGTTTGCCAAGTCTCAGAGTGCAAAAGGATGTGCTGACCCATGTGTCTTTAGCAGCAAGGTTGCAAGTAAAAATCAGCACCAGAGATAGAAACTATACTTTTTCTGTATCTTTAATAAAAGGTTAAAAAAAATAATGGTGTGTTTGCAATACAACTAAGCAGGCCAAAGCCTTTGTACTCAAACCCCCAAACCATGTTTAACTGTTTAGTGTTGTACAGTGACAGGGTCATGTTAACACCTTTGACTCTATTGTCCCACTTATTCCATTTAAATTAACACAACAGCATGCTCTGGGAAGAACAGTTGCCAAACTCTCACTCTCTGAAAGGGAGAAGCAAAATATATATGAAGCCAGAAAAGTTAACTGTAATAGTTTCATGGACTAAAATATTATCACTATGCTGATTACTCATCTCTATATCAGGTTTGAATAGGACTGTGTTTTCTCGCTTAACAAGCTGCTTGTAGGGGATAGTGTCCTAGATGGACTCTAGCTAGTGGAGGTGATCTAGAGGCTAACATTTAGAGGAATTGGCAATTAGTGATCACATGCACTTTCAAGTGAGGGCATTTGGCTGCAGATTGTCAAAGTGATTTACAGTCTCAGGTCATTTATGGACTAATCTTTGTCACAAAAACACGTTTTTTTCATCTTAGAGATTGCACACCTTTCCTTCATGCGCAGACCTAGCTACATTTATCCATGCTTTCATTTTACTTTAAGGCCAGTCTACAACAGCTCTCTATCTGGGCTCCCTCAAAGGCCATGTGGCATTCAGTGAGTGAGAAACATGGCTGCTCAGCTTTGGTATATGGTAGATTGGCAAGATGTTAACACACCAAGTTTTTGTACTCTGTGCTGGCTACCAGTTCACATATGGGTCTAATTCAAGATATTAGTTACAGTCTATAAATCCCGGAATGGTCTAGTGTGGGGTCCCATGCGGAGCGGATAAAGCACACGACCAATGTGGTTGCAAGCTGAATCGAATCCTGTTTATTACAAGCTTTCTTTTATAGTCTTTCTCAACATTACATAACACAATTAGGCTATAATCACACATCTATGGATTGGACAAGAAGGAGAATCATGTGTTTATCACATGTATAGCCCCACACCGATTGGTTCAACCGTTCCTTACATAAGGCCATGATTTATTACCTTGTTTACCTCATCTTATATAATCCCTAGACCACCAGGGGGCCTTACATAAGGCCATGATTTATTACCTTGTTTACCTCATCTTATATAATCCCTAGACCACCAGGGGGCGCCTTTGTCTTACAAGGCCATAAGCCATTGCCAGGCAAGTGTCCCATCATGACCCTTACCTTCTCATGGAACTTTCCATTAGGTTGGCGTAAGGATGATACATCCCCACAGTCTAGGCTTTGTTTATCTCAAAGACCACCTCTCGCTCAGCTCTACCATGGCATCTGTACTTGAAAAAACACTTCAGCTGTCTTCATAAAGGAGGCATGGGGACTGGAAGAAAGGTGCACTCTGTATTGGTCCCTCAGCTCTGGTACATGGGCCTATTGGACGTCATTCTGAACCCAAACCAAGTCATAGCTAGAAAGCTCTTTGAAATGCACTTCCTTGTTTAAGCCTTCTACAAGTGGCAGGCATTGATTTCCAAGCTTGTGTTACCCTATTTTATGCAGTTGGTTTGCCTAGCTTGGGCTTAGTGGCATTGACATTGGCATCGGCATCCTACTTTGGGGAACTACATTTCTTTTGTCTAAATTATGTTAACTGTGCTCTAGTACTGTGGTGAATCACAAAACTAAGTGATTTCTCACAAAACTAAGTGATTGGGCAACAAAATGGCAAATGAAATTTAATGTGGATAAATGTAAAGTAATGCACATTGGAAAAAATAACCCCAACTATACATACAATATTATGGGGGTTAATTTAGCTACAACAAGTCAGGAAAAAGAACTTGGAGTCACCGTGGATTAGTTCTCTGAAGGTGTCCATGCAGTGTGCAGAGGCGGTCAAAAAAGCAAACAGGGTGTTAGGAATCATTAAAAAGGGGATAGAGAATAAGACTGAGAATATATTATTGCCCTTATATAAATCGGTGGTATGCCTACATCTCGAATACTGCGTACAGATGTGGTCTCCTCATCTCAAAAAAGATATACTGGCACTAGAAAAGGTTCAGAAAAGGGCAACTAAAATGATTAGGGGTTTGGAACGGGTCCCATATGAGGAGAGATTAAAGAGGCTAGGACTCTTCAGCTTGGAAAAGAGGCATCTAAGGGGGGATATGATAGAGGTATATAAAATCATGAGTGATGTGGAGAAAGTGGATAAGGAAAAGTTATTTACTTATTCCCATAATACAAGAACTAGGGGTCACCAAATGAAGTTAATAGGCAGCAGGTTTAAAACAAATACAAGGAAGTTCTTCTTCACGCAGCGCACAGTCAACTTGTGGAACTCCTTACCTGAGGAGGTTGTGAAGGCTAGGACTATAACAGTGTTTAAAAGAGAACTGGATAAATTCATGGTGGTTAAGTCCATTAATGGCTATTAGCCAGGATGGGTAAGGAATGGTGTGCCTAGCCTCTGTTTGTCAGAGGATGGAGATAGATGGCAGGAGAGAGATCACTTGATCATTGCCTGTTAGGTCCACTCCCTCTGGGGCACCTGGCATTGGCCACTGTCGGTAGACAGGATACTGGGCTAGATGGACCTTTGGTCTGACCCGGTACAGACGTTCTTATGTTCTTATTAGGAAGGCATGTAACAACTATATGTTCATGTTCATGGCATGGTTTCAGAATACAGTTCGTTTTAGGAAGCCTTCCCCTGAAGCAAGTCATATTATTCATACCAAGAGACCAGTCTTGTATCTGGGGAGCTATATCAATCATACCCATCCCCATTTCTATAACCAAGTGCAGGTCTAAGGAATAATATATGTTGGGGGTGCGAGACAGGGAAGGGGGAAACTCTGGGTTCATTAAATGGAGCCCAAGTCACATACATGAAAGACCCCTGCTTGCCCCCAACTATGCGTGAACTCCTGGTTCCCTACAATATCTTTGGGGAGGCAGGAATTAAACCCAGAAATAAATATTGCACTCAGCTATAAAACACTTTTAGCAGGGCAGAAACAATGACTCAATTAGACACCTCCCCCCAAGCACTAACACAACGTACTGCGTCCCCACTGCCTCAATATACTGACGAATGTTCTCTAAGCCAATTAAAGTCCAAACAATCCCCCAACACCAGTCTTCTTGTTCCCAACAGTTTGAACCAGTCTATACAAGCCTCCTGAGGAGATGGTATCTCCCTGTGGGGTTTAAGACCTGAGTGATTCACCTTAATCACCCTGCACTGCTCTTAGTCCCCCCACCCCGCAACTGGAGTTGTATACAGTCCCTGGCTCAGTAATGCATAAACCATGTATAAACTTGGTTACAATATGGTTCCCAAAGACATTGCATGCAGTTGCAATAGTTGTGACAGATATAGGTAACTCTAATTTAGTATTATTTGCTAAACAACAACATGCTTAACTCTGCATAAGACACAAAAATCCAGCCAATTATCCCAATGAACTGAAAAAAATGAACAAGATCGTTTAAGTTAGCATAGAGAAATATAGGTTGAAAAGTTGAACAGATTGCGTTTTCATAGCGGTCAGTTCCCACACAACCTGGACAAGTGCATTGTGCGGTTGTTCACTTAATTCATTTGCCAGTGCAGTTCCCTGCCATAATTTTGTGGTACATTTGCCTAGTTTTTATTTTAAATGGTGGTTCCTGCTGCCTCAAAATGGAGGCTTTTCATTGAGTAGCTTTTAATGAAAGCACCCCTTTTTGGCAGGTCTACCGAATCTTATACTACATACCTTTCCACCTGCACTAATGACCCAAACTTCTGCAAAAGACCTGGTATTGGATGTACACGTGCAGATACTGACAAGAAAGGAAAGTTTTCCGAAGTGCCAGTCGAGCTGTATGAAATGCAGCTGCCAGCAACTACAATATTAACCAAAGATATGAGCATCCCAAACTTGCCCTTTGGGAAAGTTTGGAGCTGAATTTTGCAGCTCGGGCCCTGCTTTATTATGAATATAATTCCATAATTAAGAGGACAAGTTTAAATGATCAAGGTTGAAAATGTGAGCTCAGGCAAAATTCCTCTGTGAACTTTAACCAACATTCCTCTATGAGCAAAAGTTTTTAAAATAGCTACAGCAGCTGTAACTAAAGGGAAACTGAACATTCTGAGTAATCATCATTAGGAATATAAAATCATCTTGTGGAAAATTACCTGCAGGCTATAAAGGTTATGGGCAAAGTTGTTATTGCCATTATGTTGTAATGTATTTAACTTTCAGCTCCCTTTCAGAGCATTTCAATTTCATGTGTTTAATCCAGTCTTTAGTTAGAATTTATTCTGCTATAAAGTCCCCAAAGTAATCGCTATTCCTATGAAGCTTCCACACTTGTTTGAGCCTTGTAAATTTCCTCTTAATTCAAACACTACGAAACACTTATTAGATGTTAAATAAACCTCTGAAGGCTTCACAGCCTTAATTTATATCAGCTTGATAATTACTTCACTTTTTGGCCCTGCCATGCGTCTAAATTTGCATAGCTGTAATAGCGAGACAACGGCATAATGTTTTGTTGAAAATGGCAAATGCAAAACTAATTTTGAAAGCTTCCCCCCCCCCACGCTCTTTTGTTGCGTTATGTTGAAAATGCTTGGAAAGATCACTTCTTAAGATTAGTGCCAACTTGGCCCTAGTATTCCACAATAAGAATACTACCTAACTCTTATACAGTGCTTTTCATATATAAATTTTCAATAAAGAATTGTAAGTCTTCTTCATGCTAGGTTAGAAAGTGTAAAACTGACATTGATGTAGGGCTTTGGGTGTTCAGCATGGAAAAGAAAATGCCTTAGTTTAAAATGTGTATGAAGTTCAACTTGCCAGAGATGCGGCCTAGACTAGACAATCTGCTCCACTCTGGCAGTTGCTATGTTACTAACTGTGTGTGGTGGTCTTTTTAACAAGGTCATGCATCTTTAGTAGAGGTAACTAAAGCTACACAAGTGATATCGATGAACAAAAATCATTCTGCCAGGGGACAGGCAAGGGAATAAAAGTGAACAATCTAGATACTGAGGGCTTATAATCAGCCCCCAGTACCTCTGAACACATTTTACAAATACTTTGTTACAGAAGGTGGCTCTTCAAAGCCAGAGGGTGGTTTCCATTTAATGTTTAACTTCTGTTAGTGCAAAATGGCAATTCTAAGGAATGGACTGCATATTGCTGGTGTGATGTGAGGAAGATAGCAGTGTTAGTGGTTCTCCTCTTCCTGTTCTGAGTAACTAAAGGACTGTGGTTTCCACAGCTGTCATTCCTGTGAATTTCACACTCATCTGACATATATGAAAATGAGTAAATTCCAGCATTAAATTATCCCGATTCTCTCCACCAAAACCAGATTTGAAATAAAACATTTGTAAAGTTCATGTAACTCCAGTCGTCAACTTCACATCCCCTCATAATAGGCCAAAATAACCCTTTCTATATAACCTCTTCTCTCTCTCTTTTTGGCTTTTTCTTCCTCCACTCTCTTTTTGGCCACATTGTTGTCTTGAGCCAGTTACTACCATGCCCACATATTCACAACACAGAGCCTCACTCACCTCAAAATAGAGCCTGACATCAATTGTAAATACCACACAGTCTAAAACAGAACCTGGTTGAGAGTGAAACTGACAGTTTTATTAGCCTGTCAGATGTGCTCCTTCTTAACTGGAAAATGGAAATCCTGCCTTGCTCTTTTGAGAAACTTGGAGCAGCAAAGAGGAAAGGAATTTAACAGTTTTTCAAACATAGGTTGGAAACCTTAGGAAAAAACCAAAACAAATGCTAAGTCTGACTTATTGTTGGCCAGGCTGTTCTGTGGTCATGGATGAGTAGACACTGTTGGGGGATTCAAGACAATTACACACATACAGCAGTCAGGTTTTTCTTTTTGACTCAGCAAACCATCTAATTACTTTTTCCCCCTCTCATGAAAACTTGGTTCCAAGCCATTTGCAATTGAGGCCATTGGTGCTGGAACTAGGGGTGCTGCTGCACCTCTGGCTTGAAGTGGTTTCCATCATATACAAGGTTTGCAGTTTGGTCCAATGGCTTTAAGCACCCCCACTATACAGATTGTTCCAGCAACCCTGACTGAGGTGGAGAGTAGGCTGAAAAGAAATGTTAGAGGGATTTTTTTTTTAATTATTAAATAAAATTAATAATAATAGGTACCTTACCAGGACACACAGGACACACAGAAATGGATATGCAAAATGAAAAGGCTAAAAGGATCACCCTGCCACCAACTGGCAGTACTGAAGCTACTGCAAACAAACAATCAAGCAACATATTCCTAGTATTCTAAGCTTGCCATTTTCTATAATCATATATCGTAGAAACATATTAAAATGACAGCAAACTACAGCAGATAATTTCAATAGCCCCTTACTACATTTAGCCTGGTGTGTAAACAGTCTATTGCAATGTTAGCAAAACCATAGCAACAGGCCACCAGGTCAGTGATATATATGTAAATTATAGTGTGTTATTAACATACTGTTCCAAACCTCCGTTTTTGCTATGAGGTGTTGAACAAAGTGTGCCTGGCAGTACCCATAAAACATACAGAGTTGAATTATTTACCCTTGCACAGTATTCACTGTAGTCATAAAAGTGTGTGTAACGAAGTACCTTGTTGCTAAATGCAGAAGCAGGTATTTAATTACAAGGTCCATCTTGTCAGGTCCAGTTGCACTGGGTCTCACACACTCTCCAATTGTAACATTGAGATTGCCTCAAGATTATGTTGAAATTGATGTGACACATGATGCGTGTATTGGATGAAAACTAATAAGATTTAGCAACAAGTCCATTGTTTGTAGAAAAATAACTATTTTCACCAATCATGCATAAACTGTTTAGATGCTGAGAAGAAGAGTGAGGTCAGGAAATAGCTCAAAATCTGAGTTGGCTATTTGTGCTTCTATCAGTCTAATTTTTTTAAAATTGTGCTTATAGCCATATTAACTGAGCACCTTTTGGTCATTTTACATTTGGTTGCTTTCCCCGCACCCGCCCCATATTCTTTTTTATGTCTCCTCAAAGGCCTAGTGTTGTTGTGACCTTCGCTCTGACCATAGCGCGCTCTATAGTCCACCAGAAGTTTTACTAGCCACTACCATTGTTTATTTTGTATGTAGCAGTATAGGGGACACGTTGTGACTAGTTTAATTTGGACCAAAATATGAACTGGAATCCTGGTATATAGGGATGGGGGTGAGTGGGGGAAAAAAAAACCATGCAAAAGGTAGGGAATGTTGCTTTGGTGGGGTAGCATTTATTTCTATAGAAAGTGAATTGTATAGGCCTCAGATCGTGATAATTAAAGTTTTATTTTTTATTTTTTTTAATATTGGTAGGTATCATTAGAAGGTTTCAAAGAACAAGTGTATCTGAAGGCAGGATTTGAAAGACGAGAAAGCATTGACTGGCGCACAGGCAGTGGAAGGCTGCTCCAACCACTCCAATCATAAGGAGAAGCATGGAAGACAAACACAAAGCTCTCTTTTCCATCTGTCCTCTGGCTTAAGTATGCTGCCTTTGCAATGCACCCAACATCTGGCAGCTTTGGAACTAGTTCTGATGCCTGCGTGCCAGAGCATTGCTTATTATCACAGAGTACACAGTATGGCACAATGTCTAGTGTTGCTCAGGTGGAATAAAATCCTACAGTCCTTATTTAATCCTTGCTCAGGAAAAACTCCCATTGCACTCAAGGACTGAGTAAGGCCTACACGATTTACATGAGTACATACTTTATTATTATTATTTTTAATGTAGAACAACAAAAAGCATCTACCTATACCCAGGTTCTGAGTGTACTAGCAGCCAGTTAAAAACAAAGCCGCAGTTCAATCAATCAACCATGTGTTCTATCAAGCAGCAGCTCATAATCAAATATTAATCCTTGTGTGACTGGGTGCTCCACTCACCACTAGTTTGATGCCTCCTCCTACCTGCTCTGCAGATTAGCTCATCAGGTCGACACCCCATCTTGCGGTTACATGCCATGACTCCATCTCTCTCTCCTTGTTCCGCAGTCCCTCTCTCACTCCAGAAACCACATCATCCTCTTCATGACTCAGCCCAGGTCACTCAACGTTCCCTCTTTCCAAGGTATATCAGTCTTTCCTTCAGCAGCCCTAGGCAGTCTTCCCATTCACCCCCTCAGGTGCCATTCCTTCAGTGGCTGGTAGGGAAACTTGGGCCCACCTGCTACACAGGTTCCAGCCCAGGGACCCCTACCAACACACAGCCAAGGTCTGTTCAGTCCCCAACCTTGCTGCTTACTCCCTGGCCTGCTTCCTATTCTTCTGGTTCCTCCTCCTCCCCCACTTTCTCTGGCTGTACCAGCGCCAAATCCTCTTCCCTCTCCTCAGGGGGTAACTACAGGCTACGTCCCCGAAGCCTCCTTCCTCTCTCAGTTCCCTGGCTTTATAGAAGCCCTGCCTGTCCCTGCACAGGTGAGCTTCCCCTAATTAGGGCTTTTCTCTCAGCCTTCAGTCTAATAGGCCTATCTAGCCTCCATTAACCCCTTCAGGACAAGTGTGTGGTGGACACCATATCATACTCTGCCACAGCCAATGCCTCAATCCCCTACCAATCCTAAAGGCCCAGTGAAACAAACGGACCTTACAGAATGTCCTGAAAATCAAAAGGCTATTTCAGATCAACCTGGGAGGGCACTGTAGAGACCTATAGCCCTTGTGGAAAATGCCTCCTGTTTTATAGTGGGGGGGGGGGGGATCTACCATCAGTGCCTTTACTGGGCACAGCTGTGATAGTCTATAAAGGGGAGAGAGGCAGTCTTTCTAGAAGGCTAGTCACAGGCTATTTAGAGCTTTATCAGTTTAAATATTAAAGTGTTTCTAATGCTACTTTCATAATTACCTAAGTGTAAGATTTCACACTATCACAAGCCAGCAATATGTTGGCCACTAACCCTGTCCATCTTAGATTGGTGCATGCACCTGGGAGTCAGAAAAATCTGAATTCTAATTGCATCACTGACACTGGCTCGCTGTATGGCCTTGGGCAAGTCAATTACAGACCCCTCTGTACCTCACTTTCTCCACCTGTAAAACAGATCTAATGATACTTACCCACCTTTGTAAGCACTGAGATCTACAGCTGAAAATTGCTATTTAAGTGCAAAATTATTTAAAAAAACATAGTGAATGCAGTAACCAGCAAATAAACTAGTTGAAGAACAGTGTGCTAGTCTTGCCAGGATGCTGCTGGGAGCATGCTGTTGCAATTCTTTGCAGAGAGCTACACTATTTGAGGAAGATGGACAAGAAAGGTCCTGAAACAAACAAGTAGGATTTCCAACATTTATCCATGAACCACTCAGTTTAATTAATTCCCTAGCTACAATTAAAATGTATACCATATAAGAACAATCAAGGGGGAATCTTGAGTCAGCACGAATTTGAACCTCTGCAACATTTGACTGCAATATTTTATTCCAAGCGTAATAGGTAGGCACAGGTGTCTGCTTCTAATATTTTATATGCATTTCACAGACTTGCTATAGCACCTTCCATCTAAACATCTCAAAGCAATTTTCAAACATTAATAAATTAAGCCTTGCATCACCCCTATGTAAAAAGGTAAGTATTGTATCCCTGTTATGCAGATGAGAAAAATGAGGCACTGAGCATTTAAATGACTTACTGAAGGTCACACAGCAAGTCTGTGAGAAATGAAAGTACACCCAGTCTCCTGCAACCCTTAAGTATATGGCCATCCTATGATTCCTGAGCATGTTTAAGTTATTGTCTTAAGCAGTCAAATGACCACAGCGTATCTTCAGGAGTGGGGTCACTTTCTGATCATAAGAGCCTCAAGGCTGAGGTGAAATGAAATTTGGCTAAACGGAATAGTAGTCTAATACATATCAAGCCCTTAGGCTTTTAGTGGGGTTAACCAAAAGGAAGGGATACTCCATCTTCCTTGTCACCCTAACAGACCAGTTTAAAAAAAAAAAAACTTTCCCAAGACAAACTTAATCAATGGGATCTAGACTGAGCAGCTTAAAACACTAACAACGAAAGTGGCTCTGGGCTTCACATCTGTTCCTGCTCATACAAAGCACATCTTACCTAACCTCTCTTCTCAATGTTATTCCTTGTGATGAGTTCTAGTGATATACAAGGCAGCTAATTTAATCTCAGACCTCGCAGTTCAGCTGGATGTATTTTAACAGCGTGATTTATGGAGATGCTTATTGCTGAACTGCTTTAGCTGTGGGAGTATGATGCTCCATAGCTAAACACAACTAGGAAAAAAAATGTTAACATAGCAGAAAGGCAAGTTTCCTGGATTTTACAAGAGCAAAAAACTTTTAAAGGCATCTTGGTAAAATAATGAATGTTCCCCTTTAAAAAAAAAATCTATGAAAAATTGCTAGTCTAGACAGCTAGTGCAGTAAAATAGAAGTGTAATGAAAGTATAAGATTAAACACTTCAGTGGGCATGTTCTACATGGAATACTAGATTCAATCTGAATTTCTGACCATGACGCTAATAAAAACAGCAGGAAAGTGCAAGTATCAAGGAGTCTGGACCAACCCTTTAAAATATTGATCCAATTTGATTTAAACCTAAAATCTTTTCTTCCAGACTCTCTCTCAAACAATGAAATACTTCTATCATTTATACTTGACTGGTCTTATAAACTCAAAGTTAACTACAAGAGGCATATCTTATTCTTAAAACACTCCCTGTCCACTTGCCATTCCCCTACTTGAATATAAATATTTGTCCTTGATTTAAAAATATCTTTGCTTAAATTAACCTATTTAATGAAGCCACAAGGCACATTGTTCAAACAAGCAGGACATGATCTGGGCCCAATGCTGAGGCATCACTTTATTTCTCACATGAAGAAGATTTTTTCCCCCTTCACAGGAGAGCAATGCAGTCTCCTCACAATGAAGCACAAGCACCCAGAGTAGAAGACTGTGGTCAGCTGGAACGGGAAGAGTTGGAGTCAAACCAGCCAGAAAATGTACCATAAATAGGGTAACTTTCAAAACCAATATGGCAAGATTCTTACTGACACAGGGCAGGATTTTCAAGAGTGCCTAAGTGACATAGGAAAACAAATTGGATTTGTGCTCCAAAGCCACTCAGAGCCAGATTTCCAAAGATATTTAGCCCCTGGAAGATGCAGATAGGTGCCTGATAGGATTTACAAAGTGCCTACACAAGTGAAGTGCCTAACTCCCATAGACTCTTGATACTTTTGAAAAAAATCACACTCTCAATGAATTGATATTATTTATTGTTAGCACTAAAGAACTTGGGTGAAATTCTGACCCTATTTAAGTAAATGTGAGTACTGCCATTGACTTTAATGGAACCAAGTTTTCACCTCTTTTGTTTAAAAGGAAACGCATCCTTGGTGGAACTGGGCTTAGAGACAAGTAACCTCCCAACCAGCCTCTCGGGATCGCTTAGCACTCTGAGGCCTTGTCTACACTAGAGAAAGTTGGTGTGCTAAACACTGTTTAAGCCTCCCACCCCCATTCCTGTACACTCTCCGGTTCTAGCCCTCAAGTTCAGTTACCAGCCATTCAATTCTCTGGTGTAGATGCAGCCTGAAGGCACAAAAAGGAGAGCTTCAGAAAGCTGAGCAATCTGTCATGCTAGCCAGCCAGCAAGAAGGTAACATTTTTTTCACTAAAATCAGACTGGGTTAGGCGAGAGAGTTTCCAAGACACACATAAATCAAAAAAACCTTAGGACTTATTTATTTACAAAAATAGCAACATAATAGTAGCAGCATTTGACAGTTCTTTACTCATACTATTTAATAATTACTTTATTAACACACAAGTATACATAACCCACACAGAACAATTTTACTTTTTTATCAGAAACATCTAGTATTAGGGGAAGGGAAATTATTAGTAACAATTTTTATTACAGTAGTGCCGAGTCCCCAGTCAGATCAGGGAGCTTTTTGTGCTAGATATTGTGCAAAAAGTAAAACATGGGCTCTGCACCTTAGAGATCTAGAGAAGTGGCAAAGGATCCGCTAATGATTAATGAAATGAACTGTGCATAACTACCTAGCTACCTACCTATCTCCAGTGCTCCACCACCAGGTTGTTTTGTTTAAATAATAGTGGAGTTATGAATTTATTAACTGGCAATTTTTCAGCAGTTCATGAAAAATAGTTGTTTGGATTACAGAATTGATGTAGATGTATGAACCTTTTACCTTAACTCACCAGTTCAAAGCCAAATTCATTAGTCACTGACTGAAAGCCCAGTGACCTGAGAGTTATGTCCCAAATCTAGTTTGTAGTGGACAGTTCTCCATATCCTGGAAACCACTCTCAATTGGCACCATTGAGCTGGAAGTCTCATTAGTGACTCTAAGGGCTGAATGGATGGTAAGACTAAGCTACGCTCTTACTGCTGCCAATGGCAGTCCTTTCAGGTCAGATGTGAGGCACATCAACCAATCTGTGTGAGAAAGCTTGTACTACTACTGCCAGAGTGACAAGGGCGGCTCTATGTTTTTTGCCGCCCCAAGCACGGCAGTCAGGTGGCTTTCGGCGGCACGCCTGCGGGTGGTCCGCTGGTCATGCTGATTCGGCGGCATGCCTGCGGGAGGTCCGCCAGAGCTGCGCCTTCAGCGTCCCTGCTGCCGAATTTGCTGGACCGGCGGACCTCCCGCAGGCATGCCGCCGAAGGCAGCCTAACTGCCACCCCCACGGCGACTGGCAGGCCGCCCTCCATGGCTTGCCGCCCCATTCACGCGCTTGCTGCGCTGGTGCCTGGAGCCGCCCCTGCAGGGTGATACTTATTTTGTGATCAAAAGACTTCAGTATCCATGTCTGTCAAAACGTGGCACTAAACTGACTCTTTAAAACAATATACAATCAAAACAGGCCAAATATTCTCAAAAATAATCATAGGATAAAGATTTCTAAAGCAGAAAACAAGCAAACAGCTAGAGTCCATTTTTACAAGGCACTATCATCCTGCAGTAGGCCCAATAGTCACAAAATAGTCAAACTTTACTGGGACAAAGCTCTTTTTCATCTTCTTAGATTGCAGAATTGATCATTTCAAAACAGTCTGTGAGAAATAGTTTTTAACATTTCTGAATTGTAGAATACCATTACAAATACAACTGATAAAGTATAAAGGGGTAAAATGGTTTCCCTCTCAGACCAGACCAGGCCAGTGTCTTACTGGGTCGTGCTTTATACCGAATGTAAAAGATACACTGGGGGAAAGGTAGCCGACACATCTCAAGACCAGCTTATTCAATTGTTGAATATGGAATGCAGTAAAGGGAAAAAACATACATTGATGTGCTCAGATACTTAGATGGCTCTCATCTGCAGGGTATGATAGATAGATGCCTAGAGCAGCACGAGCTATGCAGAAAACGTGATGACAAGCCTCCTTGTTGTTGGATTTGAAATAGGATATAAATACTGTATGCAAAGGAGCTCTTGATAAGTTTGGAATGAAATGTTTGTGGCTGAGGCGATGCCTATCTCACACAAAACTACATTTAAATGCTTTACTTTTCATTTTCAATATATAATAAACATTAGATGGAGGTTGACTCAGCTTTTTTCATGATTACACAATAATCAAATAATCGCCATCTGAAGATAAGTTGACTGTAAGACTAAGGCCTGGTCTACACTAGATATTAAGTTGGCATAACTAAATTGCTCAGGGGTGTGAAAAACCATACCGCTGAATGGCATAGGTAAGCTGACCTAAGTCTCCATCTCACAGTGCTAAGTCTACGGAAGATTTCTTCCATCAACCTAGCTACTGCCTCTCAGGGAGGTGGATGCCGATGGGAGAATTCCTCCCATCAGTGTAAGTAGTTTCTACACTGAAGAGTTAAGTGTAGACAAGCCTTTAATGTAAAACAAACGACATACATCTATGAATTTCACCTATCCATTCTCCATATTTTGGGGAGGAACACTACATCTTTCTCAAATAAGCACCTGCTGATTTTAATGGGAGTTTTACCGGAGTGAAGATTGGAGGATCAGACCCACTAGGTCCAATTCATCACTGTTACTTTTGTGTCACTCCCATTTTAACCTGGTTGAAAACGCAATGAAATCAATAGTCACACTAAAGTAAAGCTGGAGGAGCAACATGTGGTGAATCAGGTCCATCATATCCCCAGACTTGCTTGTAATAGTGCAGATATTTAAAAATGGTTCATAGTTTATACTGCTGAAACCCAATTTTCAGGCTAACAGCTACAAGAGACACATACGATTTCATCATCTTTTTTAAAGAAAGTCTAGCAAAATAAGAATGGGTTAGCTATAATCCTATTTCATTATAAGATGAACAAACAAAAACAAACCAGATATTTCAGTTCTAAAACCCAAGTAGAAGATAGCTTCTTGAAGAGGCAACAACTACTTGCGTTTAATTATTATTTAGATGAATGGAAAAAATGAAGGCATTCTGAAGAGAACATATATGTGAGCAATTTTTTTTACCATCCAAAATTGCCTTTGCTTATTATTTTCTGCTTAGGTAAAAAGTACTGAAATTCAAACCTTTAAGTTCTACAATGGATAAACACAACACATTTTTGCACAAAGGATGAAATTTTGAATTTATGAGTTCTACCCTGAAAAGTGACTATAACCATGGAATTGTGGGATCTAGGATCTTCTTTCCCCTTCCCCAATAAAGGTTTTGCAGGGAAAATTATTTCCTTTGTAACATCTGCGTAATCCTATTTACCTCAATTGATTTACACAGAGTTAAATGCGTAGCCCTGTAATTGGAACTTGAAAAAAACAACAACAAAAAAACAACAACCTTGAAACAGAATCCAGCTCACTTTTTCTTAGCTGTGTCATCCCTACAAGAATAAGTTGCAAAAATAATGTTAGTCACTACTATTCGCAGATAATTCTGAACAAACATTCAGATTTGTTGGATAAAAGATGCCATTTTTACAGTCTCTTTTCAGAGTGGAAAAATCCCAAAAGTTAAACTATGATTTGCCAACACTTTCAGCTACGGCAAATGTTGATTCAGATGAAACCATATTTAAAATAATTTATCTATTATTAAATACGTTGTTCTTGAAAATATATACTTCACTCACTTTCAGCTAGTTTACCTAGACTGATGATAAAAAATGCAATGTGACATGGCAGCACAGCATGCAACCCTGCTATGAAGGAGACACTGGTTATCTAGTGGAGGCTGTGCATTTTGAATAGTTGATGCACACGATCCTTGGGGAGCAGGGTATGAACTGTATTACTAGGCAGCAGCCTTATAAATACAATCTACCTACTGCAGAGGCACTATTCTTGGATGAGGATAATTCCCTGGTGGTGGGCTTTTGGGGAAGGGAAAATGGAGTAATAAAATAAAAATTATTTTAAAGAAAAACTGAAAATAGAAATGAAAAATATTTACAAAGCAAACGGAAAACTAGGGCTTGTAAGAAAACAGCAATTTCTATTTTTTTTCAGAGAAAGAAAACTATCATGCTTTCTAGGAAAAATCCCGCAGTACAAGAGAATATGCTAAATTATGGAACACATACTCCAACTAGCTAGTAAAACTGCTAGTCTGCTGTTGCAAATTTTCAATTTTTCAAAGATATTGTTCTTAGACAACCATAGGTAATCTTTTATGAATTTCTACCATATTATAGAGCTGTGCAATTTCAGAATACTAGAAAGAAAAACAACCAATAGGAATCAAAATAAATGTTGACATCTGAAATATGAAGCCATGTGTGAAAGACATTTGACTTCTCACAAGGAAAGATATCATATAAAAGCTAATTTTTTAAATGCTATGTATATTACTGGCATGCACTTTCCAAATCAAAGCAACCCCCTGAGAAAAAGTAGATGAATAATAAACTAAGAATGTTCCTTTCAAATATATATATATATATATATATATATATATATAAATAAAAGCAAAAACTTCCCTCTAAAATACTTAATTTTATTAGTGAAATGGTACCAAAGATAACAAGTATACAAACAATCTTTGCTCTATGCTACTTACACATAAATAAGACAGCTGTTGTTGCAAGACCTGATCCTTCACAGTCTTTCTATAAGCATACAGATTTGTCATTCTTTTATTGGAATAAGCTGTTCACCAGCCAACTGCATGTGGCTTAAACATCACAAAAATGACCATTTATACTTTACACGGTAAAGCATTTTCTATAGTTTTAATGGTACACAATGGCGAGATACTTCAAATCCTAACAAAAATAAAGAGTGATTAAGCAGCTGCACAAACTGGGTTTCATTACCTTATAAAGTGGGCAACTTTTCATTCCCCATAAAACACTTAGGCTTCTGTAAGTATTAACTTTAAAAAGGAAAATCAAATTGAAAGTAACTAACTAATATGCTACTTAGCTTTTAAAATTGATAGAAATAACTCTTCCCATGAGGTAAGGCAATTAAGTCTTTTGATTGTATTACACTGTATTAAAAATAAGTCTACTTGATTTTAGTATTAAACAAGTTTTAAAGGTCTGACTTTTAAGAAATCTTACAATGATGAGATTACTTCAGAGCACAAGTCACATTTTTACTTGACAAAATATTTGCAGTGTGTCATTCTCTCAAGTTACATGCTTTCTCCCCAAAGAATGGATCCAAGAAGGACATAGAATCTCTATCATATAACTCTAATGTAAATTCAACTACTATTCTTTTCAAACAAACTTTGCACACAATTCCTTTCACATCACACAACCAACATTAGAGAAGATGATTGAGAGGTAATGATTAAGGCCATTCAATGTACAGAAAAGGTTTAAAGAGCTCCCTTTGATTTTGATGAAATTAGAGCATGCTCTGTATTCAGTTACCATACTTCATAGTACGATGGTCTCCAAACTGCACTTTTGCATTCATTTATAAATCTCTTCTTAAAAATGGAGCTTCAATCTTGTACCAAGTGAACCCAGCACAGCTTTTCTGACAAACCACTCACATTCTTGTCTACTGGTGTGGTGTTGGTAGAACAGCCATCGAGATTATGTAAGATGTAATTGAAAATTAATAGCATATATAAAGTTCCAGAAAATATACCATATTTTAAGAAGGCACTAAAGCTTTAGCTTGTGCTCCCATATACTATTTTGAAAACAGGGGTATTGATTTTCATGACACCTGAACCATATGCAGCTGAACAGACCCACTGCAATATGGCTCAAAACAAAACCAGAAGTTCTGATACCACTATACAGATGTGCTCACTTTTGAGGGTAGGAGAGGGGGAAGAAACCCAGTAAGCTAAACTATTATATACAATATGGTGGTTGTTCCTTCTATAAATAGGACAGTAGCATGCCTTGTTCAACTACTATTAAAAGAAATATTCATTTTAGGGATAGTAATAAGAAAATGACTTTAAATAAGAAAAAATGAATCCAAGCAGTGAGCAAATGAAAACTTAATAGTCAGTGGGCGTTTAACGCAATAACAGCAAAACTATGTACTAAAGTAAAAACCCTTTTTTCCATAGCTGTCATGTAGAAGGGAAAGTGTGTATTTTTGCACCATTTCCAAGCACATTATCAGAACAGTACACATTGAAATTAAAAAAAAAAAAACACAAGGAAAAACAATACAAAATTCATTAACTAGCAATATTTTAACAACTTCCAATGCATACCGCCAGCTTATACAGGTCTACATCTTTCAACTTCCACTTATTTGAAACAGTTCTTGGCAAAAGTTAACATAAATCATTTTACAAATAAGTACAGCCATCATGGAAATGCATGGATTCTCACAGATGAATAGTTCTGATGGCATTTGCCTTTATCATGGCATATATTACTGGTCCATGGTCTTTCTTGCTTTCCAGCAAGAAGACAACAAAGCTATCACAAGGATTGGAAGAGCTACTAGTACATATCAACCTGCTCAGTAGATTGCTTTGATGTTTTCTTCCTCTTTCAGGGAAATAAAAAGCTTTGGATTCACCCCACAGTTGAGTCAGAGGTCCATTCATTACTTTATACCTCTTCCATTTTAACTGAGAGGTTTTCTTCATTTGGTTGACAGTTCCCATTCTGTTGTAGTTTGACTTCCTCTGTCCTTTGTGTATCATTGTTGTCTACTGCCTTGTTAATTTCTGAATTTGGATCCTCTTTAGTGTGATCTTTGTCCTACCAAGAATGTTAAAAAGTTATATTTTCATAACAACAATATTCCTTATTATGCCAAGATTTCCAGAAGTAACTGGTGATTTTGAATGTTTACATTTCTGGATACCCAACGTGAGACAGCTTAAAGAGGTCCAGTTTTAAGAGTGTGGGTGCTCAACAGCCTCTGAAAATCTGTCCCATTTAAGGGTGTCTGAAGTTGGGCACCCAAAAAACACCAATTACTTCTGGAAATATTTGCCTTAAAGAATTATATTTTGCTATATACCATTATTCAAAAGTGAAATAAAACAGAACAACAATACTAGGGAGATATCACTAACAACTCCATAGTTAAGACTTTGCGGAGTTTCCATTTAAACGAGGACTAGATCTCTCTATTTCTAGTTTTAATGGTTAAATATTTTACCAAAATTTCTGTTCAGATGTCCACTACATTTTTATGATAGCTCTTGGATAAAATAATTATTGAAGTCTGTAGAGAAAGCAATTAAAAGTCAGTCACTTTTTAAATTGGACACTTGCAGTCTCACTTTTTCACTTCTATAGTTAAATAGCCACAATTACAATTCTCTCAAGGATAGGCTACTTTTGAAATGTTAAAATCAAAAGATCACAAGGTAATCAGTCTGAACACTTGATTTTTGCTAATAATATCCGTATACCTCTATTCCCTGACCCACCTACTGAGCCTGCTCCTCCAGCTTTGCTCCTTGTAGAGTTCTCTAGCCAGCCTTTAACCCTGGGGAACCAGGAGGCAGCACTGTGGAAGGGAAGTACAAGGTAGACACATAGTTCTGAAACTGAACTGCCTTTTTTGGATGGCTACAGGCAGCCAACCCACTCCTTACCCTATGCTTCTTTATTCCATCCCACTCATTTCTCCCTACCTACCCACTCAAGCACCTGAAGAGCTGGGAAGGTTCAAGTAGGGAGACCTAATCTAATGGATCTGTCAAAGTCACTTTCTTTTGGAGCACCTGTCTCTTGCTCGTAGGAACTATACTTAACTGTCCAAACTAGCAAAGAATGAAGACGAAAATGACAGATTTTGCCAAGAATCAATCAAACTCTACTGCTTAGTCACTTTCCTGTTCAACACTTGTTCACAAGTGCTTACCTTCAGTGTAGTAGTGGTTTTGTCAGACTTCTCCTTCCCATCTTTTTCTTTGCTACTTTTTTTCTTGGATGTGGATTGCTCTCTCTCTTTTCTTTCATTATTTGAATCCTTTTCTTTCTCTCTCTTTTTGTCCTTCTTATTTCTGCTTAAGAAAGTTTTTAGACATTCAGTAATCGAGTAAACCAACTGAATACTAAGAAGTTATCTTTAGAAAGCTGTAATCCTTAGAATCAACCCTTCATTTTCAGTGCTGAACTGTAACACTAATGTGTTTCAACCGGAGGCTCCTATGTAAGAGACTGTATAATTCCGCAGCTTATTTTTAAAAATATATTTTCTGAATCATCCAGGTAGCATACTTCTAAGAGACCCTGAAGATGTACAGGTGGCAGAATTTACTGAAAGGACAAATCTCTTCATGCCAAATAATAGTGATCAGAAGTATTTCTAACTGAATACATATATGACTTAGCTAACAATGCTAAAAAAAATCCGAAGTCCATATGTGCAAACACGCAAAACTTATTAAGTACAGTAACTCCTCGCTTAACGTTGTAGTTATATTCCTGAAAAATGCTACTTTAAGCGAAACAATGTTAAGCGAATCCAATTTCCCCATAAGAATTAATGTAAATGGGGGTGAGGGGGTTCAGTTCCAGGAAATTTTTTTTCGCCAGACAAAAGACTATACACACACACACAGTATAAGTTTTAAACAATGTAATACTGTACACAGCAATGATGCTTGTGAAGCTTGGTTGAGGTGGTGGAGTCAAGAGGGTGGAACGCCTTACTGCTAAATGATGAACTAGCACTCGGCTGAGCCCTCAAGGGTTAACACAATTGATATCCTGCTCGGCAGCTGCTGCACAGAGAACTTAGGGGAGCTGATAGCGGGGCTGCCGGTCCATCCTGGTTCCAAGCCCTCACCAGCTAGCTCCAACGGCTGCTTTTCCTGCAAGCAGTAGACAAAGCGGGTGGCTGCCAAACAACGTTATAAGGGAGAATTGTGCAACTTTAAACGAGCATGTTCTCTAATTGATCAGCAACAAAACAACGTTAACCAGGACGTTAAATGAGAAGTTACTGTGCTGTATTGTATACTTATATCCATTAAAAAAAAAAAGAAAAAAAAAAGGGTAATTTATCTTACACTCCCAAGTCACTCACATTGATCTAGAAATAACTGCTCACACATATAAGGTTTTTCATCATTTGCTCTTTTGTTTAATAGCTATCAGACTTTGGGACAGTAAATTCACAATCTTTTTCTTATGAACAACTGACTGAAGCAGTTCAATGGTTTGCAGATCAGTAACTGCAGTTTGATTCCTTTAATCTCCAATTAGATTTAGAATTACTATCAAAACATTAAATTGCAAACCAGACCCGCATCTGTGAGACTTTCCAAAACAATGGGTAAAAGAGAGAAGAAATTAAATATTTGTAAAAATGCAAAACACTGTCAATTTTCTTACTCAAAAGAGCTAAAGAATTTAATTTTCAAAAATATACAAAGAGGGGAGCAAATTGATAAAGGACAGCTGTACAGAGCAATAAGGATCTTTGATTGGTTTGTAGGTAAAGAATATAAAGGGCTCCAAAATAATAAATCAATGCAAGATTGAACTGAGACTTGAATCACTTTGACCAATTGAAATTATCTGCAGTGACGGAAGTGTAATAAAAGAGACTCAGGCAGGGGTGATAAACTGATGAGAACAGTGTTTCCAAACAAGTTTTTTTCATATTCCCAGATTCTCCATCTAAGATTCTGTTTTGGAGAAAGAGGGCTGATCTTGTCATTGTCATTTACATACAAGACAGGTAGAAAACTTCTTACATGTACTGAAAAACAAAACAAAACCCAAAAAACAAAAACTGCCCAGAAGAAATCCAAATCTCCTCAACAATTTTTTTTGCATGATATTGGTACTGATACTGGGAAGCTGATGAAATTTCAGTATGGGAGAAAGATCATTAAAGATTTTCCTTTTTAGCTGTCCATTTTAGTTCTAATATGTATATAAATCCCACCTCCTTGGTGATGGAGACCGAGAGGACTTTCTCTTTGATGTTCTGGATGTTTTTGGAGACTTGGAAGGACTTCTACTCTTCCTCTTACGCCTTTCTCTGTTAAGACCAAGAAGTTCAAAATTAGGCAATGAAGATGCACAATAAATTAGACAATGGCATAAGAAAACAGATGGTTCTTAACATTATTCTTTGGCATGACAACTGGTTGACACTGTTAATGTCCTGCAACATGTTGGCCACTGCTAAGTGTATGCCTCACTGACTGTACATACATTACACAAGTCAAGAAATTTAAAGCTTTGTGTAAGTGAGTTTTGTGGGAGGAGGAATGGCAGAGGGAAGTAGCAGAGGGAGATTATGCTTCTTCAGATTTCTGCTATATCACATTTTGGAAGGGAATAAATTTACCTTCTCAGCCCAAACACCTCTATCAGGTGATAATGGGAACCTGATAAGAGTTAAATTTATTATTACCTATTGTCATTACAGTAAAGCCAAGGATGAGGACCTCATTGTACTAGAAGCTATTGACCTCAGCGAGGCCAGGGTCACCTATGGTCCCTACTCTGAAGAGTTTGCAATATAAGAAATGTTCCTCCTTCAACATAAGAGCCAAGAATTATCATTATTAAACATGAATCTTTAAATTATCAGCTGAGTTGATGAGTAATGAAAGATAAACTATTACTAGAACACATACCTTAAGAATTACAAATACATAAATTTCCTCTACAGGAGCTGATGAAACCACTACAATTTACCTTGTATGGAGCTGCATGCCTTACAGTGATCTGAAGCTCAATTGTAAAATATGATTCCTGTGGCCCTGATCAAAGAAAGCACTTAGGTATGTGCACAGATTTTAAGCATGTGAGTAGTCCCGCTTCAATAGACTAATGTATTTAAACTTGAGTACGAGCTGAAATGCTTTGTGGGATCAGAACCAGAGGACCCAGTTCCACACAGTATCAGTCCCAGAGGTGTTTGTTGTAAATCATGACAGGGAACATTTTAATATGGATTAAAACATTTCTATTATTATTATTTCTCAAAGGATGACATGCTATCGTTAACAAACAATGCTGTGTAAAAAAAAAATAGGACACAATAGTTGTATGGGAAGGTTGAAGCCCAACAAAATCCAACAAACACAGGAAATTCAGATTAAGTCAGATTCTTAACATTTTATTTAAATAGGAGTTTGGTAGGGTTTTTTTTACTAGTTAGCAAAATTTGCTATTCTAGGATCTAATCCAGAGTGTTGCTGAGTTCTCTAACTCCCTCTGACTGCACGTACAATGAACCAGGCATAAAACAAAAATAAGTTAACTAGATCTAAAGACAGTTTAATATTAAACTAGAGTAGAAGTGATATCAAAATGGATGCCCCCTTCCTGTTGGCATTTTTCAGAACAGAAAATTGTGTCATGGTTTATTTCAGAAATTTGACCAAGCAGGACAAAAAGAGTTCAGGAGAGCTGGGAGTTTCTCAAAGAAACAATATTAAAAGCACAACAGAAAACTATCCTTATACAAAGGAAAGATTGAAAGAATAGTAAGAAGCCAATATAGCTCCATCAGGCGCTCTTTAATGACCTGAAAATCAAAAAGGAAGCCTACAAAAAGAGGAAACAAGGACAAACTGCTAAGAAAGAGTACAAAAGAATACCACAAGACTGTAGGACAAAATCAATAAGGCTAAGGCTTTGTCTACACTGCCAATTGAACGACAAAACTTTTGTCATTCACAGGTGCTTAAAAAAGCCCCCAAAAGACAAAAGTTTTGCCACGGCAAGTGGCAGTGTAAATGGCTCATTGTCAGCAGGAGCGCTCTCGTTTCGACAACGCGAACTCCGCGTGTACGGGGTGCAAGTATTTTGTCAGCAGAAGTGCTGACAAAACAGGTTTACACTGCCCGACTTTTAGCGACACGGCTGAAGGGTTAAAATCCATGTGCATTTTATATAACAACCTGGTATATGGATTGTGCCAGCTCTTTTCCAGACCCAAAGTCCAGAGTTTGGTCTGGAGACCAGAGGCCTTGCAAATAGTGATTAGCTAAGAGAAAGGCAGAATAAACAAGACAACATTGCCTTTGCTAAGATATGCTTGATCAGTAGAAATGCCAGATGTTGAAGCATAACTGAATAATTACACTGGTCTACAAGTTTTGAGAAGTCGTCTGCTTCAGAGATAAAATGTGCTATTTATTATGTATTTTGATGTGCTGAATTCAAATATGACAATTAAAACAACTGATTGGCTACTGTTTCTAAGATATTTAAGTTTTTACATTTTATGTCTATGTATATTGTGTAGATAGTAGAGTTTTAATCATAAATTGTAAACCTAGGTCTTTTCATGTGTTTATGGTTGCTTTACATGATAATATTTCACCTGTCCTGTTTATGTAACACTTTAAAAATCAGCAAAAGGGTTATATAAATAAAATTTATTATGAAACAAAAGGCAAAAAACTATTATGTACGTAGTTTAGTCCTATTCAGTGTCTACTCGGCGCTTCTTGGCTTGTCTCTTGTATTCATTAAATGGAGCATCTCTTGTCACTGTCCAGCAATAGTCTGCAAGCATTGATGGGCTCCATTTGCCCTGATAGCGTTTCTCCATTGTTGCAATGTCCTGGTGAAATTGCTCACCGTGCTCGTCGCTCACTGCTCCGCAGTTCGGTGGAAAAAAATCTAGATGAGAGTGCAAAAAATGTATCTTTAGTGACATGTTGCAACCAAGGCTTTTGTATGCCTTGAGGAGGTTTTCCACCAACAACCTGTATTTGTCTGCCTTGTTGTTTCCGAGAAAATTTATTGCCACTAACTGGAAGGCTTTCCATGCCGTCTTTTCCTTGCCACGCAGTGCATGGTCAAATGCATCATCTTGAAGAAGTTCACGAATCTGAGGACCAACAAAGACACCTTCCTTTATCTTAGCTTCACTTAACCTTGGAAATTTTTCACAGAGGTACTTGAAAGCTGCTTGTGTTTTGTCAATGGCCTTGACAAAGTTCTTCATCAGACCCAGCTTGATGTGTAAGGGTGGTAACAAAATCTTCCGTGATTCAACAAGTGGTGGATGCTGAACACTTTTCCTCCCCAGGCTCCAATGACTGTCGGAGTGGCCAATCTTTCTTGATGTAGTGGGAATCTCTTGCACCACTATCCCATTCACAGAGAAAACAGCAGTACTTTGTGTATCCAGTCTGCAGACCAAGCAAGAGAGCAACAACCTTCAAATCGCCACAAAGCTGCCACTGATGTTGGTCATAGTTTATGCACCTCAAAAGTTGTTTCATGTTGTCCTAGGTTTCCTTCATATGGACTGCATGACCAACTGGAATTGATGGCAAAACATGGCCATTATGCAGTAAAACAGCTTTAAGACTCGTCTTCGATGAATCAATGAACAGTCTCCACTCATCTGGATCGTGAACAATGTTGAGGGCTGCCATCACACCATCGATGTTGTTGCAGGCTACAAGATCACCTTCCATGAAGAAGAATGGGACAAGATCCTTTTGACGGTCACGGAACATGGAAACTGTAACATCACCTGCCAGGAGATTCCACTGCTGTAGTCTGGAGCCCAACAGCTCTGCCTTACTCTTGGGTAGTTCCAAATCCCTGACAAGGTCATTCAGTTCACCTTGTGTTATGAGGTGTGGTTCAGAGGAGGAGGATGAGAGAAAATGTGGGTCCTGTGACATTGATGGTTCAGGACCAGAAGTTTCATCCTCTTCCTCTTCCTCGTCTGACTCAAGTGAGAATGATTCTGGTGCATCAGGAACCGGCAGTCCTTCTCCGTGGGGTACTGGGTGTATAGCTGATGGAATGTTTGGATAATGCACAGTCCACTTTTTCTTCTTTGACACACCTTTCCCAACTGGAGGCACCATGCAGAAGTAACAATTGCTGGTATGATCTGTTGGCTCTCTCCAAATCATTGGCACTGCAAAAGGCATAGATTTCCTTTTCCTGTTCAACCACTGGCGAAGATTTGTTGCACAAGTGTTGCAGCATATGTGTGTGGGCCACCTCTTGTCCTGATCTCCAATTTTGCAGCCAAAATAAAGGTGATAGGCTTTCTTAACCATAGTGGTTATACTGCGCTTTTCTGATGCAAAAGTCACTTCACCACAAACATAGCAGAAGTTATCTGCACTGTTCACACAAGTACGAGGCATCTCTGCTCACTTTGGCTAAACAGAAATGTGTCTCTTTGCAAAATCAAACACTGACAAATAAGAGAGCACGACACTGTATGATTTCCAGAGCTGATATACGGCAATTTGTTCAGCAGAGTGATGTAAGCTTCCTTATGATTGCATCATCCATGACTTCGAGGAATAACATGATGCAATTCATATCATGTATGACGCAATACCAGCTTCAGATTGCATCATTCATTGTTTTGCCTAAAAAGCAAATACTGTCCAAACCCAGTCATAGATTTATTCATAGATCCAGTCAAAGATGTATTTTAGTCATTTCTGGTTTAAATTGAGATCCCTTCCCTTTATAACTCACTTATCCTCTGCCATTCACAAGTCAAGGGTCGTATATACTGACCCAATAGCATATCTTGAAAACTAGAGCCAATCAACAATTTTAAGCATCATTTTCGTTCTCAGTGACCCAGAATTAGTAAAGTTTGACTACATTTATTTCAGAAGCATTTTGGCTGTAGAGCAGTGTTATGTTTCATCCAATGTTTCAAATTGAACAAAGGATCCCTGTTCCTATTGTGTTTCTCCTGAAGGGCAAACAGTCTTCCCACAGATCCAACCTTGAGTTTATGAAAAATTGGCACATGTCACTATAATGATATGACATCCTTCCACCTCCCTTCCCAGGGACCAATGCCCTGCCTTAAGACATAAAGGAGACAATCTCTATTGCCATATGCTTTCACTGTTTCTTTGCTTTAACCCCTAGGAATGTACCTGTTGGACAATCAAAGGAGTTGCTCCATTCCTATGGACCGCAAATCAGAATTCAACATATATATTTTATACTAATAACATTTTATCAAAGTATTAATTAAATGTTAACTTGCTAACTTGAGACCATGGGCGGAGACATTATGTAACCTTTTTAACCATTGGCTACTGTGCTAACTTGTCTTGCTGCAAAACCTATCCCGGGGTGTGGAACTGCCTACCCCGTCACTTTCCCCCGCCCATGGAAAATCTATATATTCCATTGTAATCAATTGATTGACAGTGTCTCTGAGCCTAATAAGCCAGGTGACACTCCGCCAGCGCTGTGTGTAATAAACTCCTATGCTTGACCTCTACATGGTGTGGATTTATGTTCTTCAACGGCCGTGTTGCTAAAAGCTGTGTAGTGTAGACAAACCCTAAGATACAAAATGCATTACACCTAGCAAGGGACATAAGAGGTTCTATAAATACATTAGGCACAATAGCAAGACAAAGGAAAGTGTAGGTCTACTACTTAGGGAAAGAGAGCACATGGATGACATCAAGAAGGCTGATGTGTTAAATGCCTATTTTGCTTTAGTCTTCACTAAAAAAGTTAACTGTAATAAAATACTTAACACAATTAATGTTAACAACAAAGGGGAAGGAACCCACAGCAAAATACAGAAAGAATAGATTAAATAATATTTAGATAATTAGATGTATTAAAATTGGCAGGGTATGATGAAATTCACTCTATGGTACTTTTAAGGAACTAGCACTCTCAAAACCATTAGCAACTATTTTTGAGACTCATGGAAATGAGGTCCCAGAGGGCAGGAAAAGGGCAAACATAGTACCTATTTTTTAAAAGAGGAACAAAGAGGACCTGGGGAATTATAGACCAGTCAGCCTAACTTCCATAGCTAGAAAGATACAGGAACAAATTATTAAACAATCAATTGGTAAGCACCTAGGGCTGGGGTGGGCAAACTTTTTGGCCCGAGGGCCACATCTGGGAATAGAATTGTATGGCGGGGCCATGAATGGTCACAAAATTGGGGCTGGGATGCAGGAGGGGGTGAGGGCTTTTGTTGGGGGTGCGGGCTCCAGGGTGGAGGGCTGGGGATGAGAAGTTTGGGGTGCAGGAGGGTGCTCCAGGCTGGGACTGAGGGGTTCGGAGGGTGGGAGGGGGATCAGGGCTGGGGCAGGGGTGCAGGCTCTGGGGTGGGGCTGAGGATGAGGGGTTTGGGGTGCAGGAGGGTGCTCTGGGCTGGGATCCAGGGGTTTGGAGGGGGTTGGGGCGTGGGGAGAGGCTCAGGGGTGCATGCTTACCTCAAGTGGCTCCCGGAAGCAGCGTCATGTCCCTTCTCCGGCTTCTATGTGGAGGTGTGGCCAGGAGGCTCTGAACACTGCGCCGTCCACAGGCACAGCCCCTGCAGCGCCCACTGGCTGCAGTTCCTGGCCAATGGGAGCTGCGGGGGCGGCACTTGGGCGGGAGCAGCATGCAGAGCGGAGCCCCCTGGCTGCGCCTATGCATAGGAGCCAGAGGGGGGCCATGCTGCTGCTTCCAGGAGCCGCGTGGAGTGGCCCCCGACCCTGCTCCCCGGCTGGAGCATCGGAGCAGGGCAAGCCCCAGACCCCCCTCCCTAGTGGGAGCTCGAGGGCCGGATTAAAATGGCTGGTGGGCCGGATCTGGCCTGCAGGCCATAGTTTGCCCACCCCTGACCTAGGGGATAATACAGCGATAAGGAAGAGCCAACATAGATTTGTCAAGAAAAAATCATGCCAAACCAATATAATTAATTACATTCTTTAGGGTTACTGACTTACTGGATAGAGGGGAAGCTGTATACATGATAAATCTTGATTTTAGTAAGGCTTTTGGCACAGTCCTGCATGGCATTGTCATAGGCCAACTACAGAATGCAGTCTAGATGAAATTACTATAAGGTGCATGCATAATTGGTTGAAAGCCCATACTCATGAAAGTTATCAATGACATGCTGTCAAAGTGGGAATATGTATCTAGTGGGGTCTCACAGGGGTCTGTCCTAGATCCAGTGCTACTCAATATTTTCATTAGTGACTTAGATAATGGAATAAACAGTATACATGTAAAATATGTGGATGACATCAAGCTGGAAAGGCTTGCAAACACTTTGGAGGACAGGGTTAGAATTCAAAATGATGATTTTAGATCAGTTCTCCAATTTAACAAGATGAAACTCAATAAAGACAAGTATTACACTTAGGAAGGAAAAAATCAAGTGTACAAATACAACATTGGAATAACTGGCTAAGCAGTAGCACTACAGAAAAGGATTGGGGGGGTATCATGGATCACAAACTGAACATGAGCCAAAAATGTGATGCAACTGCAAAAGAGGCTAATATCATTCTGGGGAGTATTGACAGGATGATACATAACACACGAGAGGTAATTTTCCTGCTTTATTCAGCACTGGTGAGGGCTCAGCTAGAATGGCGTGTCCAGGTTTGGGCACCAAACTTCAAGGAAGATGCAGAAAATATGAGAGATCCAGAAGTCAGCAACAAAAATGATAAAAGGTTTAGAAAACATGACCTATGAAGAAAGATTAAAAACATGGAAATGTTTATCTTGGGGAAGAAAAATGACTGAGGGGAGGACCTGATAATCTTCAAGTACATTAAGGGCTGTTATAAAAAGGACGGTGTTTGATTACATCTTGCCCTACCCTCAGTGGACATAAAGAACAATTGGCTTTAATCGCCAGCAAGGGAGATTTAGGTTAGATATTAGGAAAAACTTTCTAACTATAATGCTAGTTAAGCCCTGAAATAGGCTTCCAAGCAAGTTTGTAGAATCCCCATCATTGAAAGTTTTAAAGAACAGATTAGACAAACAACTGTCAGGGATAGTCGAGGCGTATGTATTCATGCCACAGCACAGTTACTGGATAAAATAATCTCTCAAGGTCCCTTCCAGCCCTACATTTCTATGATTCTACACAAAGGCTTGGTCGGTCTACACTTGAAAGTTATAGAATCATAACTACATCGGTAAGGGGGATCAAAGTAGATATGCCAACATAACCCTCAGTGCAGATGCAGCTAGGCTGACAGAATAACACTTCAGTTGACGTAGCTAATGCCATTCCTCTGCTGACAGAAAAACTCCTTATGTTGGGGTAGGCTGCATCTTCACTACAGAGCTATGCCAACACTACGGAAACTAACACTATATTCCCTCTTTCTGAAAACGGAAGGGTGATAAAACCTTTATCCAAACTTTTCATTAAGCACCACAAAACACAAATAAATAGACCTATAAAAGATAGGGTAGCCTGCCTAAACCTTCAGTCTTGTATCAGGGATTTATTCTGACTTTTTAGGACTAATTCTTTGACATTCTTGGATTCTAAGGATTTGTTGGGTCTTTATTTGATCTCATTTCTGATACCCTGAATACAAAACTGTCTTTATTTCCTGTTTACACAGGCTCTTATCTCCTTACTCTCAGCTCCTTAGTGGCCATCCTGAATAGTAGGTCTTAACACGACAGTGCAAAGAACAAGAAGATTAGGTGATAGTCTGAAACGGATCCTTCACTGAGTGAAAAGGGTCAAGTGAAGCCCAGTCTGGATCCTGATGCAGTAGTCTACACCATTATTCCCACAGCCAAATTTGACAGAAACAAGGGAGCAAGTGGGACATCCTCATGGAAATGAGAACTCCCACAATGATCCTCAGTCTCCCTCTGAGATGGCAGTCCACAGAACTATTCTAAAGAGGAATTTCTGCACATTCATAATTGGTTCCCTGCTTATTTGAATAGGAGTATGGGGAAGGCTCTGAGATTTGCCTCAAACCAGCAGCATCCTCAGCATCACCAGAACCTTTCAAGTACTGAGACAGAGGAGGATGCGTTTCGGTTTTTTTTCCGCACACAGAAATATCTCAATACTGATGGCTTCTTTCAGTGCGTCCAATTTACAGAATTCAGAAGAAGAGTGACATTTCTTTCCCTTTTTGACTCTTCTTAGTCCCTGAACTGACTGGTCTCTTTTTGCACTTTGGAATCCATATTCAACTTGGCCTTCCATCAAAAAAAGAAGGGCCTGCTTCTGATGTGGATGGAGAGTCCTTCTGAGCTAGCCTATCAGAAATTACCAGAAATGGGACTATCAATCCCTCTGAGCTCTTCAGGTGAAAGTGGCACTAGAGAGAACCTCACAGATAGGCAAGTTTCACTAAAGTATAGGAGGCAGTGTGTCAGTGAGTCTGCCATGTACACCTTGACTTTACGCAAAGGGCACCATTGAAGCCAGATGTATCGGTCCTCAGTTCCAAAAGAAGATCCCCTTGGCACAAATACAAAAAAACCAAACCAGGATTAAACTGCACAATGCAAATTCACACTAACTTTACTAAACTACAATAAAAGCTAAGTAGAACAAGATAAATAGCTAATATTCCTCTGCCGTCTCTTGGCTGTTTTTAGCATGTAGGGAACAATGCAATGAGGCTCTAGTGGCTAGAAGTAACTGAGGAACTATATAACCTGCAGCCCAAATGGTTGGTGAGACAAGGGAGCGTGCACGCTGCCTCACAGACAAAGCTTTCTAAAGTAACCCAGTGTACAATATAGGTGCATCTCAAGAGTGTGTCTCGAAGCAGGCAACCACCTCAAAAAAGAGCTAACTATCACGCTGAGAGAGGATACTGCACAATTATCTGAAGGACCAGAGTTGGAGGCGAAATCTGAAACCAACTTTTGTCAGTCCTGTTCTATGTTAATCTCATATGTGACATAAAAAAACCAAACTTCCTGCTGATTATTTATGTCATAAAGCTAAATGCAATAAATGTTGCTTTCCCTGGAGTTGAAATAAAACATGTAATAATTTCTGAACAGAAACAAAGCTTCAAGGTTTCCTCCCCAGAATCAATTTAGAGAGAACAATATCACAGAAAATTAAATTCTATCTTATTAATAAATGACATTGCAATACTGATGCATAATATTCAGGTTTTGTGTTATCTCATTGTACTGACAGGTTAAGAAATAGCATAGCAAAATTATCAAACAGAATCAAACCTGCTGGAACTACGAGATCTTCTTAGAGAACTGTAGCTTCTAGGAGGTGTTCTGGATCTCTTCTCTTTCTTCTTTTTATCATCGCTCTCTTTGGACCGCTCTTTTTCTCTTTCCCGTTCCTTCTCTTTGTCCCCTTCCTTGTCTTTGTCCTTCTCCTTGTCACCCTCCTTCTTCTCTCTGTCTTTCTCCCTGTCCTTCTCCTTAACCTTCTCCCTTTCCCCCTCTTTCTCCCGATCCTTTTCCTTGTCCCTGTCCCCCCCTTTCTCCAGGTCCGTTTCCTTCTTGTCCCGGACTACCTCCTTCTCCTTGTCCCTGTCCTTCTCCCTATCCTTCTCTTTGTCCCTGTCCTTCTCCCTATCCTTGACCCTCTCCCGGTCTTTGTTCCTCTCCTTTTCTTTGTCTCTGTCCCTCTCTCGGTCCTTGTCCCGATCTTTTTCTTTATCTCTCTCCCTATCCTTGTCCCTGTTTCTCTCTTTGTCTCTGTCCCGCTCCCTCTCTTTTTCTTTATCTCGGTCTCTCTCCTTCTCCCTGTCTCGGTCCTTGTCCTTCCCTTTGACCTTTTCTTTTTCCTTGACCTTTTCTTTGTTTTCTTTGTCTTTTTTCTTGTCCCTATGAAAAAGAAACATTCATTCATCATTGAAAGGACCCTAATAAAAAGCTGAATTCACTCCTTTACCCTACTAATAAACGCTCAACAAAACTCATAATTCTCACCTTCAAAAATAATCACAACTATGCAAAATGTAAATTTCCCACCCACCTCATTCCTAACAATCTAGCTTTTTTCCCCCCCTGCAGCAGCTGAAGGCAGAGGTATAAAAAAGAAAGAAAAAACAATTAATCTTTAGACTGATGACATTATAGCATAGGAACAGACTATGAATAAGTGCAGTATACAGCCATTTGTAGGAACCTGATTGCTGAAGTAGACTTTCCAGCATTTTGTGGGAAATCAGATTTTTTTAAACTTGGCTTTTAAATATTTCTTCTCATAACAATGAGGAGTCCAGTGGCATCTTAAAGACTAGCAGATTTATTTGGGCATAAGCCATGCATCTGAAGAAGTGGGGTTTTTTACCCATGAAAGCTTATGCCCAAATAAATCTGTTAGTCTTTAAGGTGCCACCGGACTCCTCGCTGTTTTTGTGGATACAGACTAACATGGCTACCCCTCCGATACTTCTCATAACAGGGAATCCATCACCCTAAAATGGACTATAGGACAGTGTTTCTATTTGTGGTTAGGTCCAGTAAAGAATAGAGACAACTGTACATTATTTTTATTGAGTCTGCAAAAAAGAAACCCTACACAAATAAAGTACAATGATTTGGATGTATATATGTGCATATTTAATTTTTTCCCCTCAAGTTAATTAAGTATTTAGAAAAAATTGTAAGGGCTACCAGCAGCAAGAGTTGGTGGCTACACTCTGAGGTCACCAAAAATTTTGTTGTGAGAACCTCTGCTATAGGATAATCACAGCCTCAGGAACTCACAAAAGAAGCTCAAATTATAAGTTTTAGTCCTAAACTGCTCCACCACACATACATACATATATACATATACATACATATATATCCTGAACTGTGCCACAAATCCAGGATAATTGTTATTGGACTTTAAACAAGGGAAGTTAACGTACATATTAACAAAGGAGGGAAAAAATATACAGACCGATGGATTCCCTGTTATAAAAAGGCAAATTTACAGGCAAAGGCAACATTGTCTTATTCTCATATAGAGGCAATTCATCAGTCTGGATTAAGCTATTAGGAGTTGGCAAGCTACCCAAAACACAGAAAGGGAGGAAGAAAACAGAAACATATGGCTCACGGAAGGATGGCAGACTGTAGAACCTGATGACTAAATGCTGTACCTGAGGAAAATGGGATATCCACATTGCAATATTTTGTGAGAGAGTGGTCAGATGCCCAGGGTGCTGCTTTGCACATTTCTTTGTAACAAACAATTTCAATATGCATGAGAAGTGGATACAGATTTTGTGGAATTGCATCTTATAATAGATGGAAGGATTTTACCATCTTTTGTATAAGACATCTATTACTTGTAGCCACCAGCAGATGGTTTCTTTTGCAGCTGGAGATGGTTACTTTTGGAGCTATGAGGCCTTTGGTTTTGCCAAAACGATCTTTTTCCTGAACAAGTTTGTTCTGTCCAACTAATATTTAATGGATTGACAGACATTTAACTTCCCTAGAAGAAGAAGAAGAAGAATTGGGACAGAACCAAGATAGAAAGAAAAGAAAATGAGGAAGCACCCACTGGTTCCAAGGGCAGCTCTTTTAGTTCAACCAAAAAAAATTCAGCTTCCAGCTGGCCACAAAAGCTTTGATTGGAGAATGAAATTTTGCTACTGCCTTGGTGAACCTAAAATATGAAAGTCTGAACACAAACTCTCCTTTCCCAGCTGAGAGGGCTCATAATGCAGCCATATGGATATATAAGGGGCTGAGGTTCAGACCTTTACTTAATCTATCAAAGAAGAAGACTCATTTTGACAGTTATTGAATAAGAGCCAAGGCTGTTGAAGACAAGTCAGACACATTAGTAGGCCTGACACATACAATTCTTCCTGGATTGGAGGAATACATCCAGTATTTGCTTGGAGTACCCACGTTCCCACAGATTCATCCTCTCAAGTTCTTCTACAAGCTAGAACTTGTCGATGTCTTGACAACAAAATGATCTCTGAATCAGAAGGTCTCTGGTGAGGAGTAGTCATCTGAGAGCAGAGGTTGCTGAAGAGGCATCAGAATCACTTTTCAGAAAATGTTCCAATCTTTTAGCCACTGAGCTTTTGGAAGCAATTGTTCCATCTTGCAGGATTGGTTGGTTTTGTTTTGGTGATTTTTGTTTACGAGTCAGATGAAATCTGAAGGTTTCTCTTGGCTGTGGGGCTCATTTGGGATGATCCCTCCAAAAAGAGACCCAGTGAAAAGCTTATGTGATTGCATAAATATCTCAAAACAAATACACTGAAATTTCGGGAGAAGTAAGAACTCTGTGACGATAAATGCCAGAAGAGATCACAATAAGAGGAGCCAGTAATAGGTTTGCAAAGCCCAGGATAGCTAGACTGGTTGAGAAAGATTAAGCTGCTTTGGCCACCAGTATGGGACTTACTCTAGGAGGCTCATAAGTGTAGCTAGGGCTCCCTTCAGACAAAGTCCAGCCATGTCCCCACGATCTCTACCTTTCTCCACTAGAACCAGTGTTTGGTCAAAGTTCTTTCCACATAGGCCTTCAGATGATCAAGATCCAGTGGCCAAAGGCTCTTGTGGGGACACCTTTTAAGAGGAGCCTGTGAAGACCACTGCTCCCACCAATGGGACATACCATCCAGAAAGGCTGAACAGGTCAGGAGCAGGGGAGTGCTAATACCCAGTGGCCAGAAGGAGCTAGTCATTGATGGATCAGGCCCAACCAATTCCACCATTGAAGTGCGTTGCTCTCTGACATGCTGGAGGAGGAGTGTGTGTCATGGGGAGAGAAGAGGCCAAATTACCTACAAAAGCAAGTCTGAAGCCCCCCTAAGGTAGAGCAGTGGTTCTCAAACTTCATTGCATCGTGACCCTCCTTCTGACGACAAAAATTACTACACAACCCCAGGGGGGGGACCGAAGACTGAGCCCACCCAAGCCCCACCGCCCCAGGTGGGGGGGGAGGGGGTAAGGGGGGAAGCTGAAGCCCAAGGGCTTCTGCCCTGGGCGGGGGGGGGGCGGGTAACCTTAGCCCCCGGGGCTGGGACTTGGGTCCTGGGCATTGGGGCTTGGGCTTCAGACTTGCTGGGGCCCAAGGCCAACACCAGCCTTGGCGACCCCATTAAAATGGGGTCTTGACCCACTTTGGGGTCCCAACCCACAGTTTGGGAACCCCTGAGATAGAGTATATAGAGATGCTTCTGCCAGATGGAGGCAGGACACTAAAGACCATTTTGGCGCCAAAACTTCTATCCAGTAAGCTGCATTAATGAGTACCTGTTGATGTGGATATTCAATAGTCCATCCCAGAGTGATGGATTGCCTGTGTATGAGAATTATGCTATTGTTCAATAAGATGAAGAATTAGCTTAATGGAATCCTGTAGTTGGCCAAGCCTGATAGTCAAGGGGACTGATCATGAATAACTGGATTTGGATTAGGCTGGTAACAAGTAAATATTTCATAACACAAAGATGAATAGTTTTATTTATAGGAGGGAAAAAAACCACCCCGAAATAACTAGAAAATTGGCAGAGCTAACACACACACACACACACACGGTGGATGTCTGTTTTGTGAATACTTGCTGATTTGCGCCCAAATTCAACCCTAGTCTAAGCCAGTGCAACAACTTTGGAGTGATAGTTTGTGCCCACTTACATCACAGTTGAATTTGTCATGTAGAGTAAAATTTCCAAACTTGGTTGCCTAAGGTCTGGCATTTAACTAAAAACTATCTTTTTTTTCCAATGATGCTGGACAACTGTAGTGACCACTGACTTCAGTGGAAGTTGAGGAAGCTCAGTACCTAAAGTTTAGGGACCCCAGTTTGAAAATTTTAACCATAGTATTTATTTTGCATAGTTTTCTTCTTGGGGAAATAAACATTATTTCAAACACCATGGAAATCTTCACATTTCTACAGCCATGAAACTGATATCACAAAGGTAGGTATAAAATAGAAATAATTTGAAAATTCAAGACAGAATAGCTTAGAAATGAACTTAGAGATTTCATTTTTCACCTGCAGTCTAAATTTTTTAAGGTTTTTCCAGAAGCTATGAACTAGAGAATAACACCAACTGTTAGCAAAGAAAGCTCACCGGGAACGAGAACGACTTCTTGACTTCCGCCTTTCCTTAGACTTGGAACGTTTTTTGGGAGGACTTTTGGATCTACGCCTATCCTTCTGACTAGAGAGTGATCTATTGTGTGATCTACTCCTGCAGCAAACAACATCAGAGAATAAATACTACATTTAACCTTGAGACTTCAGAAAAGAAACAACTGAAAAAATACATAAACCATGGAAATTAAATACATGGTATTTCATCTAATTATTATGCCTAGCCCACAGTGAACTTTTTCACAGTTCTCCAAATTTAAAATTTGATCAGGCTGTCCCACCTCTTTCAAAACAATATACCATTTAAAAAACTCTGTTACTGCAATGTCATAGCAAAGAATTAACACAGAGAAATGTCAGGAAAAGCAGAGTTATGAATCATACAGCAATCGAACCTCCTTGAATATACTGTACAATATTAATGCTTCATATTATCATCCCAACGAGGGTGTGAAGTTTAATACAAAATTAAATTTGCACTAATCAGTCCATGTTGCTGGCATGCAATATAGAAACTACGCCTGCTCAGTTAACATATTTTTACCACAGGAGTAATTACGTATGATTGTGCTATTTGAATTTTACTGTAAGATAAACAATTTAATTTTACAATATACTGCTGTTAAATCTATACCTTTGTATGTATACACAATATGGCTTAGTTACAATATTTTGGATCACCCTATTCCTGTGTGTTTAAATTATTAAATGTAACATTGTATTAATGTTTTCTCTTGCATTTCTTCAATCATTCAATGTGTGGACAGGCAATCTTAATTTTTGCATTTTCTACACCCAGAAAGAATCAACCTCCTATGTAACACAGGCCACAAAATTTCATCTAGCAATTCTTGCATCAAAGTTCCTAACTTCTGGTTCAGTTAGGGCATATCTTTTAGAAAAAATATCCAATCTTGATTTAAAACACATCAAGCAATCGAGAATCCACTATATCCTTAAGTAAGTAGTTCCAATTAAAGGTACCATGATCAATCACCTTGTAACCTTCTCTTGAATAAGCGAACTAGATTGAGCTTTTAAAGTCTCCCAACGTAATGCAGGTTTTCCAGACCTCAAACCATTTTTCTAGCTCTTTTCCAAAGCCTTTCCAATTTGTCAATTTTTTTTTTTAAATAGAGAGATCAGAACATAGTTTTCCAGTACTGGTCTCAGTCTGCATAGGTATAATCATAGAAAAAAAATGGGGTGCAGAAATACAATAGGAAGAATGTTATTCAACATAAAGATCAGTAGAGAGAAGAGACAACCAGGTAGGATTGATTCTAGGTGAATTTCTATCCCCACCCATTTCACACTCCCATCCCTTTTAACACAACTGTATCATTTTGCATGAACAGTATCTATTAGGTAGAATTTTTTCTCCCTTGCATTTGTTCTTTTCTTTTTTAACTTCCTTAACTTTATTTTTCCCTTTCTACCACCATGATTCTTATCTTTTGTCTTTTTCAATATGACTTTTCTATGTTGGGTAAATATTTATCTTTTTTCCGCTCCATTCTCTGTCTTTCTTTTCCTATGTTATTTTGTCTTCTTCCTTCCCTCCTCTTCTTCTATCATTCTTTTCTTCTCTTGTGTTCAACGTTCCCAACCTTTGTATACTTTCTCCACCTTCACCATATTCTGGGACTACTGAACACTTCAAATCTCAGAGTGGGTTCCCCCTCTCCCTTTTTCTTTTTTAAATCTGCACCCTTTCCTTTCCCTCCAAAGTTATCCCAGTATGAGATACAGGATAGGCAATATTCACTCTGGACCAATAACAAATTCAAGGTTCTACATCTGGCACCATCAGGGCTAGAAAAAAGTGCAGTATACACATCCTGATGGACATAGCACTTAATTTTTACAATCCTCTAAAAATTAATTACATTTTCCCCTCCCTCCAAGTCCTGTTCAGTTGGCTCATGGTAATTAAAGCAATTTGGCTTTACAGGTTTAATCTAGCTTGGCTTTCCAGCCTTAGTACTAACATACTTTTAAAAACTCTCTGAAACCTCTCAAGTGGTTTTTCTGTAAAAGATGGCAGATCCAAAACATATGATGGTGTGATATAAAGTTTTAATAGTCCTCATTTTGGATTATCTGCCCAATCTATCTGTGGCTTTGCACTTGGGTATAACATGGCCATCTCAAATCCATGCTAATAAATCCTTTATACCATATCATCATATATTCTCTCTTAGTCTGTATATATGACATTCCAATATAGTGTATGCATTTATTGAATGCCAAATCATAGAAATAAATGCAAATAGATTTATTCCAAAGTGCAGACATTTAAGTAGAAACATGCTTGACTTATTTCTGTATAAACATACTCAGTATTCACTCAGATTGGTGTAGAAAATGACATGCTGTGATATTCTCCACATTATTTTCAATAAATTATAATTTACTGATTTGAACCTTTTTTCTTTTAACTCTGAAAAAAAGTACACCCCGCTCAGAAAACTTTGTACTAGAGCTGGGCAGGAAATGTTTGTTTGTTTTTGTCCCACAAGAATTTTCAAGATTTTGAAAGTTTCCTGTCCCAAATCAGGATGAAAATCTTGAAAATGTTCACAAACCAAAAATCTGGGAGGTTACGGGAGAAGGATTGGTTCAGACAAATTCATTTAATGAATTTTAAAATGCTTTGTTTCAATTTCAAACTTTCGCTTTTCCTTTTTTTTAAACCTATAAATTAACTTCAATTTAAAAATTAAATGTTGTGTCAACCCCAAAAAAGGAACTTTTGTTTAGAAAATGTCAAAATTTCAAGCCTTTCTTTCAAAAAAATTTCAAAACAAAAAATTCATCAACACCTTTCCCATGAACAGTTTAGGATTTGACAAATCAGCATTATCTGACAAAAAAGAAGTTTCATCAAAAAATTCCAGATCAGTTCTACTGAGTTTGATATTTTAGGGACCAATTTTAAGTTGCCTTGCCCCATCTAAACTTACCAAGGAAAGTGGAGGTTGACAGGAAGCACTCATGTTTATTACTGTCTAAATCCTGAGGAACAAAAAGATGCACAAAATGCCAGCACTCCCTGTGTTCTGCAATTCAAGATGCATACTCAAAAGAGGGTATACCGGGGAAAGGTTAGGGTTGTTTTGCCTACAGCTGTGCTTCACATATTAATGTGGAATAGACTGTCAACTAATTCCAGCTCACTTAGAATAAGGCCTCTGTGATTGATGAATTTGAGATGAAAGTAACTCGGGGATGACAAGCCACCAGGAAACAGGGTATGACTGAGGGAGGTTTATTCTGAAAATGCTGTTGACTCTCTGCCAGGATCAGAATGATCTTTTGTTCAATAAGTCCCCAGAACTGACGTCAAAATAAATCCATCATGCTACTATGCAAAGCATTGGATTCAGACATTTATTTACCTGTATCTAATTTTGAAATAGGCAAGTGAGAATTTGGCTCTTAAAGCATAGTCAGTTCTGAGTTATCCATAGACAAAAGAATCTGAAAATTGTAGTGTGTGACATGTAAAGCTTTCCTAAAGAGAAAAAGCTGTCTAGTTATGTGCTGACTGTCCCAAATAGGCATTCAGCAAGTAACTGATTGTAAAAAAATAATTCTTCCATCTTCTAATATCATAGAACACAATCTCTGGTTACACCTACTGGAACAAGCCATAAAACTAAAGCCAACCCTTCAGCGGTTGACAAATCGCTTCTCTTTGGTAGTATATGGATGTGGTGAGTCCCTATGGGTCACCTCATTGCCCACCATGGAGTTCTGGTAGTTGCCACGTGACAGGACAATGCATTAAGGGGCATAACACAACTGCAGATGCAATACTGAGGAAACAACTTAAAAAAAAAAAAAAGTTACTTTACATTCACTTCTATGCTAAATTTCTCTCACTCTTTTGCTATCTGAGGTAGTGGGTACGTAACTTTGATTATCCAAATGGCTATGGGGATATTTCTAAGTTTCAGAGAACAGGAATTCTGATTTCAGGAGACATTTCCAAAATTGAGATAACAAGAGTTTACCCTTGTCTCATTTATGGGTAAAAAAAAGTTTGCAGGTAATTTTTTAAGATTATACAGACAAGTTTTCTTCCACTTTTAGATAACTTGGAATTTAGAACCTAGCCAAATTTTAAACATTGAAAATCAAAACAAATTCTCAGACCAAAATAGTGGGGATTAAGTATGAAAAAATTTAGCCAGAATTGGTGCGGGGGTTTTGTGTCAGAAGCATTTTCAGACTGAGTCCGTTAAGTAACATTTATAATTTTGGGATGCTACGAGTATCATATCAGTAAAAGCTACCAAACCATCGAACAATCCAGGCCATCAACAGGAAAAAAAAAAAAAATCTGACTACATTGTCCACCAGCAAAGCAATTAATTGTATCACATTCTGAAATCCAGACCTTTCAAAATTTAACAAAAAAATCAAAGTACTAAAATGTGAGCATTTTATCTTCGTCTGCTCTAAATCAGTCCTGTATCTTTTCAACACTGTCCAAAAATAGCTTTTCCATGATGATTATCTGGTTTTGGGGAATGAAAATCTGCCCAAACACAGAACGATCTTTTTTTGGTTCAGTCAACAGTATCAGGTAGTTCAATAAATCTCTCCCAGCAGAATTCAAAGACAATCTCAAAAGCTACTGCCATCAAGAAACACAGTGTAATCTCTTAGTGTAAAATGGAAAGTATTCTCACCTGCGTTTTGAGTGTGATCTTTTCCTTCTAGATCGGGATTTTGAACTAGATCTGGACTCTGAACGAGAATGGGAACGAGATCGACCGCCTTTTCTTTCACTGCTCTTTCCAGACTCTGAGAGGAAAAAACCACTTTGCAGTGTAAGCTCAGAACATTTAAAGATCCCAGTTAACAATCTGGCACAAGTGGAATGTACCACATATAGTGCAATGGGCCTACTCTCTGCACATCTTCCTTCTTTGCAAAAATCCTTCAGAAACATCCAAGAAAGTCATTGCATATACTCGTTGAGTGCAGCCATCCTGCAGCAGTACACATAAACCAGATAATTATAAACAGCTAGCTGAGTAAGGAATGGGATTTATGTTGCTGCCACAATGCACAAGATTACAACATGTTCTCTTCTTGGCTTATTCAATTATATAAATTACTTTTTCTGAAAAAAATTAACTTCTGAGAATAGACAAAACTCAGAGAGTAGTAATTTTGAAAACGTGCACAAAAAGTTAAATGACACTCAGCACTTAAAGCACTGTATAAATATTAACTACTTAATCCTCACAACCCTCTGGAGAAGTAAGTAACGGTATGATCCAAAAACCCTGTAGTAAATGGAAAGTTTTCCATTGACTTTGATGGGCAGTGAATCAGGTCCCATCTGATGATACTATGAGTAGTATTAAAGCATTAAAGAAATAACTAGGAAATTTTAGAGTGTTGTGTCTTCCAGTTTTGTACAAGGCAGATAATTATGCAGCATCTAGGTTTGTTAATGATAATGAAACATCTCAAAGGTCTATGAAAAATCTTCATTGTTATCTTAATTACAAGTTTTTTTAAAAAGATAAACCAATTCATATTCTTTAATGACAAGCAGAGGACAACAAAGAATTGATAGAGTGAAAAATGTAATGTCTGTAAAGCACTTTGAATATAAAAAAGCACTAGCATTAAGCATTATTAGGTATTATAATAGTATTGACTTCACAGTTTTAAGCTATTGACAGCATTCATTGAACAATTCTTTGAAAACAAAATATGTCAAAACAAATTTGACAAGAAACCTGGAATCCACTGGCTTGTCACATAAGAAAATAATTTTGATTATTCAACTTTTACCAAAGACAAATACTGCTCATCTTGGGGGAGTCCTTTTCTCTGTCTGAAAATGCTCTATAAATGCATGTCAAGATACACTGTTTGAGATATACTTGTTTCCTCCTAACTAGCGAACATAATGGATTTACCTGGCTCAATAGCTGCCGATATGAAAGACTGGGCTTCCCTTACTCTCTTCATCACTTCTTCCAGCTCCTTGGCAGCAGCTTGTGGAGTCATTTCAGGAGGTTTCACTATTGCATTATTGGAGTGATTTATTCTAAAGTAAGGAACAAACCTAGCTTTAAATTTATGCTCGTGCACACTTTGTTTTAAACTTGATTAAAAAAAAAAAAAAAAATCAAGACAAATATACACTGCACCCTATCCAAAATTAGCGTGTCTATAGATTTTTTCCTTATTATCACCAATACAATCCAAGTATTTACACGTAGTACCTGGTTTTTATTGCCTAAAACCTTTTTTACCTTGAATAAATGCATTAATACACATGGTGATGCCCATATTTGTGTGGCATACAAGCATACTTTCAAACAATACAAGACTAAGAAATTTAACTTTTTTTTTTTTTTAATTATTAAAGGTGAAATTTATATCCTGAAACCTATTCACCACATAAGCACCATATTTAGGGCTTAATTAGAGCTTAGCGCGGGTTATCTACACGGTGATGGATTTCACCCTCAGAGATTAAATATTAATATAGGCTGCTCTGTTCTTCACTATACCTGTATCCAGGGGAAGTCACATTTCACTCTTGAAAGTGTAAAACAACAGGTGTCAAAGGCTACAGAAAGCAGTACCCTGCTAATACAGGCCTTGAAAACTGCTTTGTATGGCAGACCTCCACAGATGAGAGGCATAATTACAGACACATTTATAAAGATACTGAGAAATCTTTCGTTCAGAATTCATTTGGATATTTTCTGTTTAATTTCTTACTTCAGTGGCCTGTCTCCAAACATAACTCCATTAAAGGCAAGAGCACGAGGTACAGAATTTTGGTCTGCAAATTCCACAAAAGCAAACCGTGTTGGTTGTGTCTCATCACCTGCCATTCGCACAAACTTCACTTCTCCAACTTGTTTAAAAAATTCAAGCAGCTGATCTGCTGTTGTAGTCTAGAAAAAGTCAAAAAGCTCAGGTGAAGTAAAATATGTAATGAAAAACACTTATCCAACATACCAGGTAACCTAAGAACTTCAGAGATTAGAAAAAAGATTTCATTAGTCAAAGGCAACGTGAACCAAAACTTTTACATTTCTTTCCTTCCTCCATACAAGTTATTTGGAAACTAGCCAATTTAGAAAAGGGAGGATCACATTTTTTTTCTCCACACATCTAAAAAGTCTGCTTCTATTTAAAATGGTGCCACTAATACAAAGATATTTTGAAAGGGTGATGTTTGGAAATTATACATTATTGAAAAAAAAAAAAGAAAAATGTTTCTGGATCAACCATTTTAACAGAGGTATGTTAATCCAACAAATTAAAATAATCAAGGAAAGGAAAGGTGAAAATGCTTATCCTCCCCCTCCAACTGCCTGTAGAAATGAAGGAAAGGATCATTGCAAGCCCTGAACTCATCATACCTGTGAATAATTAACGTATTTCCATACAGATCTGCTTTTTTCAGGGTAGTTCATTTGAAATAATCAATTAAAAAGCAATTTATTTATATTTCAAATTGAATAATTTCATTTGCGTTACATATACTGATTGAAAGTGCATCAAAATAATATTTTTAATTTTTTTTTAAAATGTTGTTTCTATCTATTCACTCGTCCAGGGTTTTAGAATGGAACTCACCACAGTAGTGACTTTCTACTTAGGTATATTGTTAGGCAAACAAAACAAAAGCCACATTTACTCTTGACTGAGTGGCATTTTCATATTTAAATAACCCTCTGATAAATAATTGGCCATTTAAGGAAGAGGACTTCATTTCCCTGTTATGGATACAGAGGACTTTTCATACTAGATTATACAAGTCCACCAAGACGAGCCTCCTGTGATGGCCAATTATTCATACTTGAGAAAAAGGTAAATTCCTTCCCCACAGTGCACCTACCCTACAGAGCAATGCTGCACATGGATGGGGGGATGACACTAATTCCGTCATAATCCCTGAAGTGATCAGTTTATTTATTCTGATGCAGATCATCATTATTTCAGAATACACAGTGATAAAACCATTAAAATCTGTAGTATTTGTTTCTTTGCAGCAGTGAATTCTACAGGTTCTCTTCTCCCTCTCACCCCACGCCATTTCACAAGCAGCATTCACAACACAACTAATAACCACAAAAGCATCTTCTTTTATTTGTCTGAATTATCTTCTATTATCTTCTATTTTTACCATGTGGAACAAACTCATTATGCACATATGGGTCTTTTTCAAAACTGTTTAAGATTATAAATCACAATGACGTGGGCTAAAAACTACATTTAACATTTCAAATTTGACAAAAAGGACAATACCTGAGAATTCAGATTTCCAACGTAGACTGTTCTCCTAATTTCATCAATTTTGGAAGGATCCACATTTCCCATAATTGGTGGCTGTGGTATTTCTCCAAGTGCTGTAATATTAGGGTCCAGTGCTGCTGCTGGTATAGCTCCCAACGTGCCAAGTGAAACACTAAGCTAAAAAAACAGAACATGATTTATAAACAAATGGGAGATTGTGTGTCCCAGCAAGGCTTTTATCCCAAGTACATCTGAGTAATAAACAAAATACAAATTAGGTACAGAGACAATATTTTTACAGTTAAACCCTCACCTTACAAAAATTCTATCCCCCAAATCGAACCTCTCATATATTAAATGTTCCAAAATTCGGCCACAGTCACCATCTTATTTGAGCTTTTTGGCTAGTGATGCTATAGCATAATCAAACAGAAAGATAATGGCAGAATTCCCCTGCAGAAAATAAAACATGAACATTTATGCCCATGATATTAATAAACATAGAATTAGCATCTAGGGAAAAGGCAACTTTCTACTTTGTGTCTATTGCACCTTCCTAGCATGAGACAATAAACAAGAATTTCATAGCTATGCTGTCAAGAATGACATAATTCCCTCCCAAGTCTTAAATTGTAGAGAAAGAGACCAGATTACATTTTCTTTTGTGAAACACGTGCTTAGATTTGAGTTTTTTCCCTAGATTAATATAAAAATTGACAAATTGGAGGAGGAAAGACTAATATTGCTCAACAACGGAGTTTCTTGTGATTAATGCTTTGGCTGCAATGTTTACAGGGGCCATGGAGAGCCCAATGGGAATAATTAGACACACAGTTCTCCTTAATTTTAAAGGAAAATGAGCATCCAAATCCCCTACATGGCTTTGAAATCTCAGCCTAAAGCTTTTCTAGCTTCGACCCACTGCTAACGTGAAAGCTCAGAGGAGGACCTAAACTGGCTGAGGTCTAAATATTTCTTATTCAGTCCTGGTCCAGAACTACAGAAGCAGCATTAGTCTTGGGGATCAGTGATAGATCTTGTGCAACATCAGAGAGGTAAATGAACACCGTGTACCAGTGGAAAATAGAATTCCATAGATAGTATATAGCAGTTGTTTCTATCCCTAGTAGATTGAGAGAGATTAGGTTTTAAAAATCCAACAATTCAATTAACTATCACGCTTTTCGTTACGTACATACACACAATTGAATTCCAAAGTGATTTTAACAAGTATCTTGACAATTGCTAGATTTTCATATTCCTTATGTTGGTGGAAAACCTGGAATTCTAGCATTCAAACAGCATTATGCAGCAATTCTGTGGACTGTAAAGCACTAGCTGGTAGGCAACAGAGAGGTGGTAAGTAACATGGTACCATTTCCTTCTTATTTCCAATTGCTTCTACATGAGTTCAGGTGTCTAAAAACAAAGACGTGCCAGTCTAGCTACATCCACCAGGGGTTACTGCAACATAAGAAAAAGAGGAGGAGGAAAGTAAAGAGTAATTGATCTCAGGGAATGGAACTGCCATGCACTAGCACGAGAGGTGCAGGGAGCCAGGTGAAAAATGTTCAGGGAACAAAGAAAACAGGCAGGTGGGGAGGAGGACCACCAGGCAGCGTACCTCTGGAAATGGAGGACAAGCCTGCAGGGGAGCAGAGAAATGAACCAAAATGCCCGTAACAAAGAGGAACAGGCAGCAACAAAGCACACGTAGGGAGAGATGATGATCAAGCAAAAGAGAAATACATGTAGCTGACTGGGGGAAAGAGTGGGAAACAGGACAGATGACAGAAAGAAATGAAACAAAGAGCAGGAGATACTTATTTTTTCCAAAACAGACAAAACACTAATTGCTTTAAAAAAAAAAAAAAAAATTAAAGTACCTAAGACTTTCTTAATACTAGCATTCCATGTAAGCATGCTGCACAATTGTATATAGGATTATGACTGGAGAGATGGGAGGAGTTGGTCTACCAGGCACACTCTCCATTAAGATGTAATGTATGCCATGAAAAAGTTGAGAATTTCCTATTATAAAGTATTTAGTCTTATTTCTAGCAGCTCTTCAAGATATCAGCTGCAAAAATCATGCCACAACTCCTGAAGAGGAATAAGTGAGATAGTAATCAGAATAATGTGACTTTTAAAATCTTTTGTATTCTGAGCTGCCAGAACTAAATATCTATTGTTGGAGTACAAAGAATGTTCTTATGATTTCTCAACTACTGCTCCTGAACCAGAGATAAGAAAAAATTTATGTCAATCTCTGGTTCAGACTTCTAGAATTATTTCCAAATCTTTATACGGTATAAACTTCTGTGTTTCTTTTTAAGTAACACAGAAATACTAGTTGATAACTGAAGTTACAAACACAAGTAGTTAAGATCTGCTCCTTTTTCAAAATGCAGGGATGAGGTATTTTCTAAGATCATGTATAAATCACTATTTTCCTAATTCCAGAATGGAAAGTATGAGCGTTAGTTTAAATTTAATGATTCTCCAGTTTTAGGTCACTGGCACCAAATTTCACCCTCTTTCCTCTTCTGCCAGAATGTATTCATTGGCGAACAGCAGCTCACTTTGGCTTGTATTCACTCCTTTTACCTTCTGGAGAATCCATAAAGAATACAGAACTAGGATTTTTCTAAACAAACATCAAATATTGTCAAATGCTTTACACAAGCACAACTGTCAGTCCTTTATCTGGCATTTAAAAGGTCACTATTTTGTGGTTGCAAGGAGCTCAGATTACGTGTAAGTAGTCTCTCGGCCTATTAAAGGCTATTATCAAGTGTCTCGATGTGTTTGGTCTTTTGGCCCCGAGATGAAAGCCTGTTCTGTGTCTCTTGAACTGTGAAGTACAAACATTATCTTTTGATCTAATCTGAACATGCAATGGAAAAATAAATACACTTTTGGGGACTGGAAACCCTTTTCATTTTAGTCTGTAAACTACCAGAGATAAAAATGCTAAGAGTAATGGTCTTCCCTTGTACATGCGTCTGAAAATACCTGAGCGCTATTTACAGCAAATCTGGTTTCCCAAACATGCATTGACAGTATTAAAAACAAATCTTTAAAACTGAAATAACACAACCACCACATTGGTGTTGATGAGAAATTTTCTTAAAATATGTTAAAACATCCACATTTACATCCATCCACCTATAGGGGAATTAAAGTGGATCCAAACCTATTACCGTAATTAATATGCCAGATGGCTCTAAGGCAGGGGTAGCCAAATCCAGACTGCCAGATGCTTTTGAACACACTCCAAAATCTTTTTATTTACTTATTTTTATCATTATTGTTATTATTTTTCTCTGGAGTCTGGACCTTGACTATACCTTGACCAAGAAATTTGGACCCTGACAAAAAACAATTGACTACCCCTGCTCTAAGTGCCTGATCCTGCAAAGTGCTGATCACCCTCAACTCCAATTGGTTCTGGAGGGAAGCCAAGAGCCCCTGCACCAGAAGAGGGCACTCATCATACTACAAAAACGTGACCTAGTGCAACACATTACATCCTTGTCACCAGGAACTCACTATGTACTGGAGAAGGCTATTTCCCAGTGACAGAAACATTAGATGTCTTTGAAGAGAGTTGCAATCCACCACGAAATGCGATACCTCATTTTTTCACTTTATGTCCCTTATTAACATGCAACAGAATGACTGAAACAAAGATTTCACAGATGGTTGTCTACTTGGCCTTTATAAGAATTTGTAAACTGGGGGGAAAAAAATCTCTGACTGAGAAATATTTGCCTTACTTAGACTGAATGACAAGGGAAGATGCTGAATCAAGTTGGAATCCGCAAAGCCTGAAGCAAGGGGTTAGAAGTTTCCTGGTTTTGATAGGTGTGATTATTTTCCTAATCTGCATGTTTTCTAAACAAACTACATCCATCTACCCAAAAGAAAGGTTAGATAAGCTTTTAATTGAATAAGAGAAGTGGAAAAGGCATACAACAGGTTATGCAAGCCAATATCCTCTGGACAAAATTTCTTTACCATCTCACTATCTTCAACTATAAATTAAATTATAAATTATTTTCCTTACAAAAAATAGTCAGTCATTTTCTGCAGCAGCAAAGTGGAATAATGCCTTCACTTTCCAAAATATGGAAGTGATCTCTCATGACAGATGCCATAACATTATGTGGTTAGTAAAATCAGTTGACCAGTTGAGTCCAAGTCTAAGCATTATCTTCTTCACAAAGAACAAAGCAAGTTCCTTGTTATTGAAGAAGTATTTATAACAAATGTCATAACTCCTGATCAGTCTAAGCACCAGGCCTATCATTCTCAGTGCTATAAAAATTAGTATCTGAATTTATTTTAGGCTGCAACAGAGTACTGCTCAATGCGTCTTTTAAATTCTTCCTGAATTACACCTCTACCCAGATATAAAGCGACCCGATATAACACAAATTCGAATATAAGGCGGTAAAGCAGTGCTCCGGGGGGGGGCGGGGGGCTGCGGACTCCGGCAGATCAAAGCAAGTTCGATATAACGCGGTTTCACCTATAACGCTGGAAGAGTTTTTGGCTCCCGAGGACAGCGTTATATCGGGGTAGAGGTGTACTTTAATAACAGAAAATTCTGAGAGTAGAATTGGGCAGAGATTCTAAAAAAATATTTAAAATGCTGAAGGTTGAATATTTTCTCTTGGCTAAAGTCCTAGAGCGCAGATAAACTGAGTAGTTAACTTCTGGAAGATGACTTATAATAAACAGGGGTAATTTCTGCTAGGTGATTAGATTAATCTGGTTCAAAATCCAAACGGTGGATTATTTATGGCTGGAGCAGGGGCATTTATGGGCACAAGGCATTAAAGTGTCAGTAACAACATTTTTGACTAATGAATTTCCCTGGCATGTAAACGAGGATGGGTACTGTTTACAGGAAATTACAAAAGGATTGAACTATTGATCATTTTGCAGGAATTTTGTCTTTTCATTTTAGAAGGAAAATTTTTAAAATACTACAGTGTCCCTTATACAACTACTAGGGTGAGCTGGTGTCATTCTGTGCATATTAGTTTGCAGAAGGTCAGTAGGAATCTATCATGTGTGTCTAACTAGTGGCTTGATGACTACTGCTTCTTTATGAATATTTACATTGTCTACAAGGACTAATAGGGCAGAAATCATCATATTCTAAAAAGGAATAATGCTTACCAGAAGGAAGAAAAGAGTCCTTTCCAATGTTTCTGAAACTATTGCCTGAGCCCTTAGCCAAGCCTGCTTTTCTTATGCCATTTTGTATATGAGGAAGAGACCTTAGAATGTTCATTTCTTCTAGAGGTTTGATCAATATCAAACCAAGAAGTTGAAGGTGTTGTTAATGATGCCAGTAACAGAGTTTGGTGAGGAGCCATTCAAGGGCACACTGTTGTTGCCAGTGTCTGTAGTGGTGCTGTCAAAGGCACAATGCAGAAATCTAGGATGGTACCAATAACGGTTCTGGTGAATGCAGAGCTGCAGCAAGGTCAGTAGCTCAAGGCCCCATTTCCTCAAATAACGTGGGGCTGATGACAGGGGAACAGAGGGAAGACTCATTAAGCGCAGTTTTGTTGAAGGAAGGTCTGCTTATTCCTCCATTCCTGGTGGAGAGGGAAGGGGGATGGTAGCCTGTTGCTGCCAGAAAGGGTTAGCAGAAACAGAAGGGAAGTTGAATATGCAATAAGTAGAAGCTACAGAATATAAAAGCCTCTGTTCTTTTTGCAGTGATAGCATTTTGAGGCAAACATGCAACAGCCCCAGTCACTGGAGGGAGTGTGCTTGAGCATCCTAATGTGGCATTCTAGCCTTCCAAAGGACTGAATGTGTTTAATTCTAGTATTTTAAACTTTATTATTATTTGGGGAAGGGGAATGGTTGGTAGTATACGCATTAGGTCAGATTTTGCTCCTGTCTATACCCATTCAACTAAGATGGATGTAATCAAAGACAGAATCTAGTCCAGTACTTTGCAGAATAGGAATTTGGAAATAAAGAAAAACAGAGTGAATGTGCTGGCCATACTCTAGCCTGACCTCTTGAGAAAAATCAAGACAGAGGGATTTAGTGTCTTCACTGACTTACTAAGTAGGGTGTGATGTCATGGGACTGGGCTATTCCAACTTAGTAGGTAGGATGTGATGTCATGGAACCGGGCTATTCCTTTTCTCTCAACCCAGAAGGGGAGAATTCTTGGTTGGGCTGAAGGAGGGAGCTAGAAGAAACAGAACAATTTATTAACTCCAAGTCAAAGAGATTAATTTTACTTACAGTAGTCAGAGGAGTTGGTGTGGGTATAGGAAGCAACCCTGCACCAGGCATCAGGCTTGTCATAGTAGGAGCAGGAGCCAATAAAGAGAGGGCTTTGGCTTCATCTGGGATTTTACCTGGAGAAGCAAATGGAAGTGTTAGAGAGAGTTTGAACACCAAACTAATGTTATTCTTTTTATGATTTTACTATTTACCCTTGCACTTAAAAACAATAGTAAAGAAAAATGAATTTATCTACCAGATCCTTACAAAAAACAAATAAGAACTTAAGTTTTTCCTTTTACCCTGCTCTACTAGGAAAAACAAAAGTGAGCAAAACTTCAAAGACTAGCAATCTCATTAATGGATTATTATTTTAAAAACTGAATAATGTAGACAATTATTTAACACTTTGAGCTATGGGTCACCTGTACTGGAAACTTAATGTTCATGAACCAAACGATATCAAGCATGGACGCTTTCCCAGGGCGGTGTTTTCGCGGTGATCGAAAGTTGTGTTACACATGACAACCGTTCGTGTAGGCTGCATCACTAATAGCACACAGAACATCAGATACAGAAAAGAAGAACATTTTTTAAAGTTTAATCCCCAGAAATGGCAAATAACCAAATTAGTTAAAAAAAAAAAAAAAAGTATGTGCTAATTGAAATCTGTCCCTTTTCTTTTACGGCTGCTACCTGCTTTTGATAAATAAATATAAAAATTACCAATGACCCCATACAAACTCTGTACTGCAGGTAGAGTCAATAGGAGAAAAAAAAGACCTGCACTGTTTCTCTTTCTAGGTTGTCTCAATGTAACTGGGACTACAAGACTTAAGTTTCTTGTCGTCTAATTGTAAATTTACTGAGATAGTTGCTAAATTACGTTTCCCTTCTAAATGCACTACACTTTCATATATATTGCAACTGTGACTAACAAACTCCCCCTGTTGTCATGCCAATAGTTTATTAAAATAATTTCTCATCTGAATGAATGATGGTTATATGTATAGTTATAACAAAAATGCTGGGCTAAGAAATCTTCAGAATATTAAACTCTATAATATTTAAACAATTTGCTAAATGCAAATACTGATTTCCAATTTAAGGGAATTAAATCACCACAAAATCTAAACAGTGAACTGAAAAACTGTCAGAGAATTCCTAATCACACTAAATAATTAAGGACTTCATAATCTGCACCAAATTGCCAAAGTAACCATAAAACAGCCCTCATACATTACCCCATGCAATTTAGAGGTGTTAATGGCTTTCTACAATAATGAACTTTATAAGTACTATAACAGTACTCTTCTGGTAGTACTTCAATTTGCACATACATTTTCATTACAGATCTCTAACTTCAGGAGTTTATAATGAATACATACAAAAGGACTCCTGATTTAAAAGTAAAATATGGGGTAAATTTTCAAAGCACTATGAAAAGTTTTGGCAGTGCAATTCCCATTAAAGCCCACGGAGTTATTTGACTAAAAGAATGTTTTGAAAATATGCACCACAATTTGCAGCTCTAGAATGTATTTGAGTTGCTCTGTCCAAAAGAAAATAAATGTAAATAAACTCAATTTTAATGTGAATAGATGTTGAATGAAAGAAATAAAAAACACAATTTCATCTAAAATTTATGTTGCACTCCTGTTAATCAAACACACAGCTATTTAACTTTAAGATACATTCTGTGAAACTTTGGTCCATAATGTACAACAGACCAACCCACATTGCTATCTTAAAGAGAAAAATAAAATCAAATTATCAGTGTCTGAAAATTACCTTCAAAGTAACTTCTTCCGTAACTTTTTAAAAACATATCTGATCTAAAGCCAAAATTGTATTTAGCATGAATATAGCGCTTTACAAGCCTTGTTTTAAAATTAGACATGCGATAGCATGTGAAGTTATAATGCCTGATTTGCATGACTGCTCATGAAAAAGCAGGTATTTGCTTGCACAAATTGTCAGTTATGCAGCTGAACAGATATTTACCTACATAACCACAGTAACTGTGCATGCAAATTAGGCATACATTTACACAGCTGATTTTAGGGAAAACATAATTTATGTTTTTAAATTGCTGTTGCAACATGAACTAGCCATGAAGGTCGATATTACAGAGCAATGAGGCCCTAATCCTGCAGAGATATCCTCCCGTCTTTACACTTGGCACCTATACAAAATCCCACAAAGTCAATGGGACTTTACATGGGTGGATCCACCTACAGGAAGCTAGTAGTAATGCTGCATTCTAACGTAGTCCCCATAATGCACTTAAGCACATGCCTAATTTAAGCATGCACTTAAATCTATCCCTATTCTGCAAGCACTTAAACATATGCTTAACTTTAAGTAGATGCTTAACATGCTTAAGTGCTTTGTTGAATAGGGATTGAATTTAGAACATGCATAAATATTTAGTTGAATGAGGGTCATCAGTTCAGAAAGGTACTTAAGCATGTGCCTAGACTTCAAGCATAAGAACAATGCCACTGAAGTCAATGGGACTATTTATACATTTACAATTAGGTACATGCTAAAGTAACTTGCTGACTCATGACCGCATAAGGTAAACTATTATAGCAGTCTGCCAGGTGGATAACATGCATTTTAAATTGAAATTTTTATTGAAATTTCCCTAATACTTTTGATTTCTCACCTATGTTAAAAAAATTAAGTAGATCTGGTCAAAGTTTTTCCATAGTTTTACTTAAAAAAAAAAAAAAGAAAAGAAAAGAAAAAAGAAAAAAGTGGCTTTTTCTCAAAGAAGATCTTTTCATGAAAAATTATCAACATCTGGGTTCTGCAGATGTTTCTTCAATATTTTCAATATTGATTTTTTAAAATCAAACTCATGCTCAAAAATATTAAACAAAAATTTCACACACTAAAACCCTGTGGAAACTGTCCCAAAAAATGAATCAATTTAGAACCCTGAAAAATGGAAACAGTTTAGAAATTTCAGAAATTTTCCACCAAAAAAAAAAAAAACCACAACAACCTGTTCCCCCCCAATGGAACTCTAGTAAAAAGCTGATCAGATTATTTAGCATTAAAAATCAATTTAAGAGCTCCAAAGGAACCGGTTATGTTCTTGAGTAAATATATATTTTATTACATCCCTTAATCTTTTTTATAAAAAAGGAATACAAACCCAGAAAAAATATAAACAACATTTAGGCTACTGCACAATCTGACATCTGTTAAGACATTTAAATTTAAGGCTCGCATGTTTTTCTTAATGCATATTGCTATGGGATGGGTGAAGTCAAGCCTTAAAAGTTGAACTGAAATGCTTTCCCCAAATATATGTATTTATTTAAAAAGTATATCATTTCAACTTCATAGATCAATTTCTTGACTTATTTCAATTTATGCCGGTGCCTTAAAATAGTTTTAATGACCTTTGGGTGTTCAGTGATAAATGACAGATCTGATTCTCATTTGCAAAAAGGCCCCTTTACACTGTTCTAGCATTACAGAGGGACCTCTTAAGTGGGGCGTAAATTACTTTTACATCCATTTTAAGACACTTCAGTGGATCAGCGGCTTGATCTACATTTCAAATTTATACTGGCATAGCTATATGGGTCAGAAGTGTGAAAAATCCACATCACCTAGCGACATAGCTATGCTGTCAAAAGCCCCAGTGTAGATACAACTATGCTGACAGAAAAATGCTTTCGTTAGAATGTTGTTCAGGGAGGTGGTGCTCTTGCACATGGAGAAAACTCCTTCTATCAGTGTGCACTGCAAGTTCATTGAAGAGCTATGCCAGCATAGCTATGATAGCATTGGCTCTGTAGGGTAGACATGGCTTGCCAGAGCAATATAAAGTGGCCTTAGTGTAAATGACAATTAGGCCCGAGATCAGTAAAATTATAATGTATAATCACAAGATTCCATTCTCATGCAAGTGTTCAGAAGGGATCAGTTTCCTTGTATTTTGTACTATAAACTGATGGATTATAAAAACAAAAACAAACAAACAAACAGCTTCAGTGATGAACAAGTATCTTCAATCAAAGACACTTTATGCTCATATCTAATCTGGAGATTAGAAGAATAAATTATTTTCCTAATATGTTTAATCACTGGGAAATACAAATTTATGGATGAAACCATTTCTTAGAAAATCCCTTTCTGCTGCATCTAAATGAAAATGCCATTCTAATGTGTAAAGGTTAAAAAACAAACAAACAACGCTTCCCCCCCCCCCCCCCCCCCCGCAAAAAAACAAACAAACCAAAAAGTTGTTTCCATCTTCCCACAAATAGCAATGTTAAAAGACAACATATCTGACAAAATATTCTCCCATCAAAGCCTCAGAATCCATTTACACTAATGTGTGGTAAAGGTTTTTCTTAAACAAAAGTAATACATGAAATCCCAAGCCCACTGAAGTCAACGGCTAAACCTCTGTTAACGTCAATGGAGTCAGAATTTCACCCACAGTGAATAAAAATTCTAGAATGTTCAGAATTTTCTCAAGAGTCATTCCAAAATAGATATCTTAACTTCTTCATATTAAAAATTAATACAGAAACCTTATGCTGTGCTGGTTATACAGCTTAAAATAAAACTGTGCTTCTGATCATGGGAAAGAGACTGATTAAGATCCACGACTTTGTTTGGAAAAACTAGATTCTTAAGAAAGAAGTAATAAGAAAAAGTTTCAGCTGGCTTTTTCAGAGATATACTTTTGAAAATATGGTCCAAGGAGGAACACACACATGTGAGAGCTGATATATCTTTATCACTATTTTAGTCTTCAGACATCAAATACTGATCTGCCTGTCATAGTTGAATTAAGATGCTTAAACATATCTCTAAGGCAGTGTTTATCCCTAGTTTACAACAGAGAATTTAGCTGACCTAATTCAACACTTGGTGTATATACCATCCACCACCCTCATAAACAGCTTCAGAAAGTCAACTTTAAAATGAAACATCATGACCCCTTTATGAAACACCATTTTTACAGAACTGAAGAACCAGTTCACAAGTAGAAGTGAAAGAGATTCAGCAAAAACAAAAAACAAAACAAAAAAAGGGACAAAATAAAAAAAAAAAAAAAAAAGAAAGGAAAGCAAAATAAAAAATAAAAACAGAGACAGGGCGTCCATCTTCAGCGGGCCAGACTTCGATCTCATTTCCCCCATGAAGGTTTCACTTGACGGCAGGTTTAGTGGCATGGCAAACAATGCCTAACTCAGGCAAGTGTAACAGGTCTGCCTTGGCCAGTCTAGTCATCTAATAATGCACAAATATCACACAGAGAAAACATACAAAACCAAATTAATAGTCAAAATCCATCTACCAGAAAATGTGGACATAAAGTTTAGAATGATGATTAGGGCAACATCTTTGTTACGTTTCAACCTTTGCTTTCTAAAGGTATAACATTTAAAAAACAAACAAAACAAAACCAAAACCCAGAAAACCTGTGATGCACAAACAAAGAAAATGGTAACATTTTGACAGTGCAATGAAATTTTACTTCATTTAAATATCATTTTTGGTTAATAAAGTAGCAATGGTGAAGTACATATATGAATGTTAAAAATGAACATTATTTTCAATGCTTAGGGGTTCCCTCTTCACACACTACTGAGGTTGCACTGTTGAAAGGCATTCTAAATTTGTTTATTCTTTTTAAACCAAGCTTTCTGTATCCTTTTCTCTTTTCTATCCATCCCATCAAGCTTCGTTTCTGTACACCAAGCCTTTCAGAAATGGCACTTTGGGCCAACGGCAGAATTTAAACTTTGCAGTAGAACACAGCTGTTACTGCTTCAGCAGCCCATAGTATCAATCACGTTTACAGCTATATCACCAAATATTGCACTGTGCTCTCCAGAGCCATATATATCAGCACACATCTCCTTGGAAAGTTAAACTATCGTCAATACAGATAGTATTTACAAACTAACATGAATGGTTCTGTAATAAAGTTGCATGGAAACAGCATATTTATGGTGTGAAATTTTCAAGTGGGTTTGTCCCACAACCCAATCATGTTCAGTTAGTTGTACACAAGCTCTGTATTATTCTGTAGAGTCCACAGTGACTTGTAAACAAACTGCTATACAATAATAGTCCTGCTTTCAGATTGCCTCTGTCAGCTATGAAATGGCTTGAACATGATTGGGGAGGTAAAAAATATGTTCTCATAACTTCTGTTGTATTCTTCCTCTATTATTATCTATCACCAAGAGACAGAAAAATTCACCTTTACCTGCCTGCTGCCATGCCACCTCAGACTGAGACCCCATCACAAGGAAAACCCAAGAGTGGTGTTGATTCATTAGGAAGCAATCTTCCCTCTCTGGCAGTACTGAACCAGTGTTTGAGTTTTCTAGATGAGACATAAAAACTAAAATTGTTCCCGATCATCCTCATGAATGATCATGTGGGACCTTTTCAAGTGTATCAATGCTCATCAGATATCTTCTGCCTACCTGGATTCCTTTTGCAGTTTCAATTGGATACAGTATTATTCTTTTCTCCCTGACTTATAGATTCATAGACTCTAGGACTGGAAGGGACCTCGAGAGGTCATCGAGTCCAGTCCCCTGCCCTCATGGCAGGACCAAATACTGTCTAGACCATCCCTGTATTGAAGGTAAATGTAAAAAATCAAAACCTATACTCCGTGAAGCTCAGAAATATGTGCTGTATGCGCAAATTAACATGGTTGTGGGTGTAGTAGCACATAAATAAGATTTAAATAACCTTTAAAAAAAATACTTTCAAGGATCCATGAAAGCCTGCTTGCTCTGCTGAGTTTGCTACAGACATCCCAGTACGGATCATTCTGTAGGCTAGAGATGGGCAAATTACGGCCCGCGGGCCACATCGGCCTGTGTGACCATCCTGCCTGGCCCTTGAGCTCCCGGCTGGGGAGGCTAGCCCCCAGCCCCTCCCCTGCTGTTCCCCCCTTCCCCACAGCCTCAGCTCGCAGTGCCACCAGCGCTCTGGGCGGTGGGGCTGCAAGCTCCTGCTGGGCAGGGCGGTGGCTGGCTCTGGCCGGGTGGCACAGCTGCCAGTCCTGGTACTCTGAGCAGCATGATAAGGGAGCGGGGAGGTTGGATAAGGGGCAGAGGGTCCCGGGGGGCAGTCAGGAGACAGGGGGCAGTTGGATAGGCGTGGGAGTCCCCGGGGGACCTGTCAGGGGGCAGGGGTGTGGATAGGGGTTGGGGCAGTCAGGGAGCAGGGGGGGTTGATAGGGGGTGGGGTCCCAGGGGGGCAGTTAGGGGCGAGGGGTCCCGGGGGGCGGGAAATGGTGGCAGTCAGGGGACAAGGAGCGGGGGGGGGGTTAGATGGGTCGGGGTCCTGACAGGGGCAGTCAGGGGCAGGAAGTGGGAAGGGGCGGGGCCAGGCTGTTTGGGAAGGCACAGCCTTCCCTACCCAGTCCTCCATACAGTTTTGGAGCCCTGATGTGGCCCTCAGGCCAAAAAGTTTGCCCACCCCTGCTGTAGGCATAGAACTCAAACAACAACTCTTGGTATGTTTGCTGTGCCAAAATAAGGCTTTCTGGGGGGTACTGCTAACAAACCCAAAGAAGCCAAAAATAGACTTTGTGGAACCAAACAGTATTTTTTTTTAAAGATCAATTAAGACTTATTAACTAACTGATTATTTGGTTAGTGGTGGCATTCAACAGATGTATTAGCTTTGCAGATTACCATTAGCTCACTCTGATTTCCTGTGCAAGGTAAGACAGCTGGTATGTACACCTAAAGATGGCTGAATTCCACTGGTTTAAGAAAGTGATTTCTATGGACTTATGGCCCAGATCCTACAATCTGATTTATGTAGACAGACACTTAGGGCTTGCCTATACTACAGTCACTAAAGCAGCATAGCTATGGCACTATACCTACGCTGCTGTAGTGCCATAATGTAGACACTTCCTACAGCGATGGAATGGGTTTTACCTGTCACTGTAGGTAATCCACCTCCCTGAGTAGCAGTCGCTAGATTGATGGAACCTAACTGCATCATCAGAGTGGGTTAGGTCAGCGTAGCTATGGTGGTTAGGAGTGTGGATTTTTCAAACCTCTGAGCAATGTAGCTATGTTGATCTAAATTTTAAATGTAGACCTGGCCTAAATGTCACATGGCATCCCAATGAAGTCAATGGGGCTCTGCATATGTGCAGGGATCTGTCTATGTGCATCAGATTGCAGTATCAAGACCACAATTTGCAAAGCGCTTAACTAGTAACTCAAACATTTTATATTCAAGTAGTAAATGGAACCATAAACATTGAAAATATTTCTATTGGAGAAACCCAAATTGACAAAATACTTAGTCATGTCTGTACTTAACATTAGAACTGGAATTCCTGACAACAGTCCAGTTCTGAAGTTTTATTTAAAGATTTGATTAAATAATTTATCTAAAAATTAGCTTAAGACTCAGATTTAAAAATGCATATAGGCATTGCTGCACTCAGCACTACAATGTCTAACTCATTTAGAAGTCTCAGTCTAATTTTCTGAAGGATTTAGGCTCCATAGTGCCTAAATCTCACTAGAAAAGGAGACTGATTTCTAAACTAGTTAGGTATTGCAATGCTGAGTGCAGCAATTCCTACCTTTACAAATCCGGTCCCAAATGAAGTTGCAGCTTAATTGATGTTATAATTTAAGAGGTATACTAAAAGGATTACTAAACTTTTTTAAAACAACAATAAACCGAAGCACAGTTAGGCCCTGAACTGCAATCTGATCTGTGCAGGGAGACTCCCTCACCTTTGCAGGAGCACACTGATGTGAATGAAGACTCTGGATAGGCATAAGGGTCTGCTCATGTGGATCAGACTGGAGGATAGCAGTCTTATTTCATAAAGTTTTTTCAAGTATTTCCATATACAAGTATGGAAAACCAGAAAAAAACTACTAATTTAAATTAATTTATTAATTTTGCTTATGCATAGTTACAGCTAAATGTATACAAAAGATGTTTAAAAGTGTAGCCAACATATTTTACTTCTTCTTCTAACAGTTTATTCTTTTTACCTTTTTCGAATCTAAAATTTTGCTTACAAAAAGATGGGGGGGGGAAATAAAAAGAAGAGCATCAGTTACTTGCCAGTTTCTGGGAAAGCTAAAGGCAATTAACATACAGGACAAAGACCAACATTACAGAAGAATGTCTGAAATACCAACCTTCTGCACAGGGTACGACTATCAGAGCTCTATCAATAAAAACGGTGTTAGTTAGATGCTGGGCCACACCAACACTCGATGCTTCACGAAACTTAATATAACATACTTTGGAGGAAAAAGCAAGAGGAGCGTTGCTGCAAAATAAAAAGGAAAAATCAATTAGTGTCATGAAAACACAGATTTTAGTTTTCCTCAAAAGTCTTTTTTAGTTTACTTATATACATTCACAGGAAGACACCTATAGCAAAAATTAACTGAATCACTCATTTCTCATCCACACACACAAAAATGGTACTATCTTCCTCTTAGAAAGGATTTAGTAGTGGCAGAGTGTAGCTATGAGTTCTATTAATAAGGCACTAGTGCCTTTAGAAAACCTGCTATAGAACATTTATCAGTATAATCCAAAAATCATACTGTAAATTGAAATATAGCACACTTGTCAATAAATGGAGAACATTTAATCTTTCTTTTCCCAAATAGCCTTTGTTCACTTACTGTAGAGCACAAAATTGAGTCATTTGTAGTGGGTCCTCCAGACATCAGCACATATTAATTGACTTTCGTGTCTATGCCCTTAATTAGACCCTGTTCATTCTTATTAATAAAAAAATGTTCTCCAATAGCAGGAAAATTGGTCTTAGCTTACTGGTGGAAAGAAGGGCTCTATCTGCTACTTTAGCATGGTGCATTAAAGTATGTAATAACGTTGTCATGAAAAAACTCACAGATCAGATTAAGGTGAAACACAGTAAGACAAAAAACAAGAAATATCTGTCAGCACATTCATTAGACACCCTATTAATCAAGGTTTTAGCCTTATTTCTTCTAAATGCCATGGTCTTGACCAGTCCAGTTCATATCGGTGTACCATATACTCTGCATAGGCTTGGCAGAAGTTAATGTTTTTAAAAAACAATTTTGAGGGATAATATTCATGTTAATTTTTAAGCTTTTTTTATTTTAATCTATTAAAATTTTTGCAATTGGGGGAAATTATAGGGTGGTTGGACAATACTTATTTAATTTTAGTAGATGCTAATATTCAAAAAGATAAAACTTTATAGTAATAAAAAACCAAACTGTATATTTTAACATGTGATATTGACGAAGTAAATATTCTTAAGTTAAACTCTAGTAAACTCTCAAGCAGCATTTTTCTAACTTTGCTTATCTGTAAATTTTTATTGTTATTGAGGAAAATATTTGCATGCCTAGGGTGAAATCAACATTTGCTGACATGTACTGATAAAAATATATAATCCTTTAAGCCTAACTATGCACAATGAAATCAGTTAAAATAATTTTAAAATAAATCTTTCAGAAGTGTTCTCTAAACAGGTTTTGTATCCATTGTACAAGTATTTACTTTATATTCCTCATGTCAAAAGCAGATTAGTGGTATGTTGGAGGTCTTAAAAGACTAAGAACAGACACAAAATGGGATATTATTGGGATTTGCGAATTGCTTTCAACAAGACCCAGAAGAAGCTCATATGATAATGTCTTTTAATAAAGCAGCCAACAATGAAAAATTTGCTATTTGATTATTTCCTTTCTGAGACTGGCCTCTACCCCTGTCAGATATATTTAAACAGTGGCTCTCTTCCTGCAAATACTGGAAACAGTTCAGACCTTCCATGAGGCACTTGAGGTTGCTTACACCCTTTAAGTCCTTACTCCAGTTGAGTACTTCCAGAACTGTGTGCAATTACTAAATCCTAATTAACAGAACATAAACTTCTCAACAGAAATGCCTTATTTCACCATATTAACTATGTAAATGAACCTGAAATATCATTGCATAGCAACCCAAGGGCACTTAAATATTAGAGCATGAGTAGATTGGAGTGGAGGGGGTCATTTCCAGAAAGATAATCATTAGGTAAAAAGTTTGCCACTCTGGATCTGACCTCTCCCCCAGTCATTTGGGACACAGCAAGAGGGAAGAAAAAAATAAAGAGGTGAGTGAGAGATTAGGAGAACAGAAAAAAGCGTGTTTCCCCTTCTTCCCTAAAATTAGCAGCATTACGCTACTTTGGAACCACTTCTTGGATTCACCTTCCCACAAAAGAATGCTCCTGCGGAGCAATTTAGGCCTGGTCTACACTAGATAATTAGGCCAGCATAACTATGCTGCTCAGAGTGTGAAAAATGCACACCCCTAAGCAGAATGGTATACCAGAATGGTATACACAGAGAAACATGTGGAGTGGGCTCTGAGCTCTATTGGAACTGGTTTATCTGCAGCTGAGTAAGCTTCTGCGACACAATATGTATCCACCTGGCTATGGAGGATTTGGGTGGCCCGGGCATTTAAGGAAGGAATGAAATTGATAAGAAATCAATTTATTCTTGGCTCACATTTAAAAGGCTAACTTTGAACCCCTAAGGACTAGAGATTTACTGGGTTTTTGGGGTGTTTGGGTCCCCACCCCAAAATGCTTTAGATTCAGTAGACTCTGACAGGTTTCAGAGTAGCAGCCGTGTTAGTCTGTATCCGCAAAAAGAACAGGAGTACTTGTGGCACCTTAGAGACTAACAAATTTATTTGAGCATAAGCTTTTGATGAAGTGGGCTGTAGCCCACGAAAGCTTATGCTCAAATAAATTTGTTAGTCTCTATGGCGCCACAAGTACTCCTGTTCTTTTTTTAGTAGACTGAATATGCCATGTTGCTAAATAAATAAATCAAGCAGTCAGATCTGGCCTGTAGGCCAGATGTTTGACATTTTTGCTATGAAAAAATCCAGATGACCTTGAACTCCTTTGTTTTCAAAGACTGATCTTTCTATCTTGACACCAGTTGCAGAATTCTGTCTAAACACTTGCATAGCTTAAGAGAGAGTGGAAACCTTGAATGAAGCTAAGGCCTGGTCTACACTAACCCCCCCAAGTCAAACTAAGGTACGCAACTTCAGCTACGTGAATAACGTAGCTGAAGTCGACATACCTTAGTTCGAACTTACCGCGGTTCAGACGCGGTCCACACGCAGCAGGCAGGCTCCCCGTCGACTCCGCGGTACTCCTCTCGCCGAGCTGGAGTACCGCAGTCGACGGCGAGCACTTCCTGGTTCGACTTATCGCGTCCAGACCAGACGCGATAAGTCGAACCCAGAACTTTGATCCCCAGCCGCCGAACTAGCGGCGGGGTGTAGACCAGCCCTAAGAGAGTCTTTACTACTCTAGAGGACTCTCTTATTTTGTTTAGGGTTTGCTACTAACACCAAGCTGTTAGGTTCATGTAGTTTTGACTGGAATGCATAAGCAGGCCTCCAGGAAAGATGATGTCCCAGAAATCTCCATGCAATCTTCCACTAGGTCGGAGTACAATGGACCCATGACCACTGCCACCTCCTTTTTTATCTTCTGAATCACTCTTATTAGAAGAGTAGTGGAAAGCTGATAGAGAAGCCAATTCAGTCATTTAGACATTTTAAAGTCTTGCATACAAGAGATTTAAAAGAGCAGGCTGAGGAGCTTGCTGAGGAGCATTCAATAAGCCTTGGAACACTGGAAAAGTTCCAAAAGATCAGAAGAAAGGTAACATTATGCTGATTTTTAAAAAGGGTAAAAGGATGACCCAGGTAATTACAGAACTGTCAGCCTGACATCGATCCTGAACAAGACAATGGAGCGACTGATATGGAACCTGATTAATAAAGAACTAAAGGAAGACAGTGTAATTAATGCAAATCAACATGGGTTTATGGAAAATACTCCTGAGAGAATTCTGTGCCAAAAAATTAGAAGTTCTGCACACAATATTTTAAATTTCTGCAAATTTTATTTGTCAATAAATAAATGTGGTTCCAGCATGGCAGTGGGGAGCACAGGCCACTGACTGCATTGAGGTGGGAGATCTCCCTGAAGCCCTCACCTACCCCAGTGCAGGGACTCGGCAGTGAGGATGCACCTGACCCAGACACACTGCAGGCTAGGCCTGCCCCTCTGCGCCAGGTGCATGAGGTGTGGGTGGGCAAGCTCAGCCCAGCAGGATCCAAGTGTGGAGGGGCTGTGTGTGGGGGGATCCAGGTGTGGGTTGAGAGGCTTCTGTGTGGGGCAATCTGGGTGCATGTGGTTCAGTGGGAGATCTGGATGCACAAGGGCTTGTTGGGGCGGTTCCAGGTGCAGGGGCAATGGGACTCTGCAGGGGATCCAGGTGAAGGTGATTGGGGCTCAGCAGGGGGTGAGGGGAGCTCCGTGGGGGGGTCCAGGTGCTGGGGGAGTGGAGCTTGATGGGGTGGGGGTCCAGGTGCAGCTGCTTGGGAATGAGTGGGGTGGGGGTCTGGGTCTGGGGGACTCAGAGGAGTCCAAATGTAGAGGGTTCAATGGGCCTGCTTAACAGGTGAGCCCCAGTTGCTGCCGAGGGGATGCTGCATGATGGGCTCCCGCTTTCCTCCCGCAATTCCCCTATCCTTTTCTTCATCCCCCTCCCCCGCCATTCCACTCCCCTTCCTTCTGCACTGCTTCTTCTCCCCACCCTCTCTTCCCTCTTTCCCCCCCCCCACCCCTTACCCAGCCCCTCCATGGACACTCATTGTTGCACAGAAAACAGGAAGGGTCCCAGCACACGGAAGGAGACTGCGACTGGCACTAGAACCCAGGAGGCGGCGTTCAGCTGCCGAGGTGGCATAGAGCTGCAGAGTCAGCGGAGTTCTCAACTCCTTCAGATGGGCAGCTCTGTGCTTGCAGAAATTGGGGGTGGGGGGGCCAGTGGCACATAAACCTGTGTGCCTCCCCATGCCTTGCCTTTGTTTGGGGGGACAACCCCCCCAAAAAACTGCACCCATGGTCATCCCCTCCCCCTGGTGCGGCTTCCCTTTGCTTCCCTGTTGTTTTCAGCAGGGAAGCACAGGAATTCTGCGGGGTGGAGTGGGGGGAGCATGTGAAAGCTGAAGCTAGAAAAATTCGGACTGGAAATAAGGCATACATTTTTAACGGTGAGAGTAATTTACCAAGATTCTCCATCCAACAATTTTTAAAACAACAGTGGATATTCTTCTAAAAGATATGCTCTAGGAAGTACTTTGGGAAGTTCTATGGCCTGTGTTATACAGGAAGTCAGAATAGATGATCACAATAGTCTCTTCTGGCCTTATGATATATGAATTTATTAATTGTATTTGTCATGGTTCTGAGGGTTGAAACTGTTTAAGATATCCCACCTGAAAATTGTGGATCTGACACGGTTGCCAGTGAGGCTTTAAGAGTTAATGAAGAAGTTTCAAAATTCTTTCTAAGGGTTTCTTCTATCACCCAGTCTGTTGAAGAGCGGTTAGGAAGAAATTCCCCTTAGCAGGAGTTACCACAATCTTTGCCAAGGACGTCACTGCTGCATCAACTTTAAGGAAGATCAAGAAGTTGAAGAATTGAAGAACTTTTTGACTGAGCCTTCTCCTTTGTCAGGAGTTTCCCAAACGACTTCTTAAATGGAGGAAAGAAGGAAAAAGGTGAATTCTGATTTAATTGTATGTATTTGCTTTAGCCTGCACATGCACATTTCCTCTATGGGGCTGAGAGAAAGAGAGACGTCTGCTTCTCTGGTTCAGAGTTATTGCGATCCAAAACTAATTCTTTAGGAGAAGAGTTAGAATTGAAGGAAGGAGATGAGATTTTTGGCTTTTAGGGTTTACTTTTGTCTTTTGTGGGGGTGTAGTCACACTCATAAGGAAGATGTTCTTGTATTACCTTAGAGGACCTAGCTTGCTGTCAGAGGGAACTTCAGCTAAGCAGGCTAATCATCATCTAAAATGTAGGTGGAAAGAAAGAACAAGGAAACATCCCTAAGAGCCCAGATCTTTCTCTTGGGGAAAAAGGATATTCAATTTTTTGCCAAGTGACTCATTTACCTACTTAAGAGATTAGGATGGGACCAGACGCCTTTCAGGGGTGGACTGGAGCAAGTGATCAGGTAGCTTTTCAGATTTACCCCAAAGAGTCTTGATTGGTGTGAATGGTCTGGTTTGGTGAGACTCAAGAGCTAAAGAGGACTGAACAGATTTTGCAGTGGTCTCTCCAGAGGAATCTCGGCTGCTGCAAGGGAACGGAGAGGTTACTAAAAGCCATACAAAACACTGAGCCTTAGCAAAGCAACAGTGGGTTGGGACCAAGTCTGGCAGAGCTTCTCCTCTGTATTTTCTGGGAGTCTCCTCACATAGGGACCTCTTAACCTTTGGCTTGCTCTGCCATGATAACGCAGGAGGAAACAAACAGAGCGAAGGAAGGTAGTGGATGGTCCTGTTTGGGAAGTAAAGCCCCTGAAGCCATTTGGTCCCCTAAGGCAGACAATGGAATGAGGTAAAAAGATTCTGCTCACTACTACCAATGCTTAAAAGCAGGGAGTTCAATGGGTGAGGGAGGAGTGCTGACAGCCAGTCTGCGGTGTGTGAGCAAGCCTTTGGGTCTTGTGAACAGCTGTAAACTGTCTCCAGTACTGGCATTAAAAAAGAAGAGTCACAGTCTTGGACTGAAGGAGATGGTAGGACCCATAGGCCTGGTCTACACTACGACTTTAATTTGGATTTAGCAGCGTTAATTCGAATTAACCCTTCACCCGTCCACACAACGGAGCCATTTAGTTAGAAATAAAGGGCGCTTAAAATCGATTTCTGTACTCCACCCCGACGAGCGGAGTAGCGCCAAAATCGATTTTGTCAATTCGAATTAGGGGTAGTGTGGCCGCAATTCGATGGTATTGGCCTCCGGGAGCTATCCCACAGTGCACCACTGACCGCTCTGGACAGCAATCTGACCTCGGATGCACTGGCCAGGTAGACAGGAAAAGCCCCGCGAACATTTGAATTTCATTTCCTGTTTGCCCAGCGTGGAGAGCACAGGTGACCACAGATAGCTCATCAGCACAGGTAACCATGCAGGCTGATAATCGAAAAAGAGCACCAGCATGGACTGTTCGGGAGGTACTGGATCTGATTGCTATATGGGGAGAGGATTCAGTGCTAGCAGAACTTCGTTCAAAGAGACGAAATGCCAAAACTTTTGAAAAAATCTCCAAGGGCATGATGGAGAGAGGCCACAATAGGGACTCAGATCAGTGCCGCGTGAAAGTGAAGGAGCTCAGACAAGCCTATCAAAAAACAAAGGAGGCAAACGGTCGCTCCGGGTCAGAGCCGCGGACATGCCGCTTCTACGCCGAGCTAAATGCAATTCTAGGGGGGGCCGCCACGACTACCCCATCTGTGGTCGTGGAATCTGAGGCGGGGGTAATCTCAGCTACACCTGAGGATTCTGCGGACGGGGAGGAGGAGAAGGAAGAGCTTGCGGAGAGCACCCAGCACTCCGTTCTCCCCCACAGCCAGGAGCTTTTTCTCAGCCTGAGTGAAGTACCCTCCGAACCCTCCCAAGCCAGTATCCAAGACCACGACCCCATGGAAGGGACCTCAGGTGAGTTTACCTTTTAAAATATAAAACTTGTTTTAAAAGCAAGGTTTTTTAATGATTATTTTGCCCTGAGGACTTGGGATGCATTCGCAGCCAGTACAGCTACTGGAAAAGTCTGTTAATGCGTCTGGGGATGGAGCGGAAATCCTCCAGGGACATTTCCATGAAGCTCTCCTGGAGGTACTCCAAAAGCCTTGCCACAAGGTTTCTGGGCAGTGCAGCCTTATTCCGTCCTCCATGGTAGGACACTTGACTGCGCCATGCTTGCAGCAAGTAATCTGGTATCATTGCCTGACAAAGCCTGGCAGCGTATGGTCCCGGTGTTTGCTGGCATTCAAGCAACATCCGTTCTTTATCTTGCTGTGTAATCCTCAGGAGAGTGATATCGCTCATGGTAACCTGGTTGAAATACGTGAATTTAATTAAGGGGACAGAGGTGGCCGTTCCTACTGGGCTGTTTGCCTGTGGCTGAAAAGAAATCCTTCCCTGCAGTTAGGCGAGCGCGGGGGGGAGGGGGGATTGGCCCAGAGCTTTTCGCGTTTGGCTAGCAGGGATCTTCCCTGATACCAGCCACGCGGTGGGGGGAGGGATAAAGCGATCACCCCAGAGAATTCATGGGGGGGGGGGGTTTAGTTTGTTTTCTGCTGCTGAAGGTTAACAGGAAAACCGCAGCACTCAACGGGCTTTGCTTGGTATGTGGGAAAGGAGGGCGCAGAAGCCGAAAGACAATGGCTTACCATGACTGCATGCAAGCCGAATTCTGTTGCCCGGACCTGCGTCTGTGATCTCTAGCAGCAAAGCCACAGGCACTCACATGTGCTATGTAATGTGAATAGTGTTGGTCACCGTGAAAGAGTATAAGCATTGTTCTGCAAAATGTATCTTTTTAAAAAATTCTCTCATTTTTTCCCTCCCTCCTGCAGCTGCAAATTCTTCAAGCCTCCCTCCTCCATCCCGAAGGCTAGCACAGATAAGGCGTCGGAAGAAGAAGACGCGAGACGAGATGTTTGCAGAAATCATGCAATCCACCCGCAGTGACAGAGCTAATCTGAATGAGTGGAAGGACACGGTTTCAAAGTATAGGAAAGAAGCCAGTGAACGTGAGGACAGGAGGGACCAACGTGAGGACACGAGGGACCAACGTGAGGACACGAGGGACGCTCGAGATGAGAGGTGGCGGCAGGAAGATCAGAGGAGTCGGGAAGCAACGCTGGGGCTACTGCGAGAGCAAACAGACATGCTCCGGCGTCTGGTGGAGCTTCAGGAACGGCAGCAGGATTACAGAGTGCCGCTACAGCCCCTGTATAACCCCCCTCCCCCCTCACCATGTTCCATATCCTCCTCACCCAGACGTGTAAGAACGCAGGGGGGGGAGGCTCCGTACACCTTCCCATTCCACTCCAGTGGACAGCCCAAGCAAAAGGCTGTCATTTTTTTAACCATTTCTTAATGGCCTTTTCCTTCCCTCCTCTCAAACCCCACCGGGGATCCCTCCCTCTTTCTATAATCTATGAATAAAGAATAAATGATTTTTAAACGATAGTGACTTTATTTGGTTTGAAAGCAAGCTGGGGGAAGGGGGAGGGTGGGTTACTTACAGAGAATGAGTCAATAAAGGGGGCGGGTTTTCATGAAGGAGAAACAAACAGAAATTTCACACTGTAGCTTGGCCAGTCATGAAACTGGTTTTCAAAGCTTCTCTGATGCACACTGCTTCCTGGTGTGCTCTTCTAATCGCCCTGGTGTCTGGCTGCGCGTAATCAGCAGCCAGGCGATTTGCCTCAGCCTCCCACCCTGCCATAAAGGTCTCCCCCTTACTTTCACAGAGATTGTGGAGCACACAGCAAGCAGAAATAACAATGGGGAGATTTCTTTGGCTGAGGTCAGAGCGAGTCAGTAGCGATCGCCAGCGACCTTTTAAACGGCCAAATGCACATTCTACCACCATTCTGCACTTGCTCAGCCTGTAGTTAAACAGCTCCTGACTCCTGTCCAGGCTGCCTGTGTATGGCTTCATGAGCCATGGCATTAAGGGGTAGGCTGGGTCCCCAAGAATAACTATTGGCATTTCAACATCCCCAACGGTTATTTTCTGGTCCGGGAAGTAAGTCCCTTGCTGCAGCCCTTTAAACAGAATAGTGTTCCTGAAGATGCGAGCATCATGAACCCTTCCCGGCCAGCCCGCGTTGATGTTGGTGAAACGTCCCTTGTGATCCACCAGTGCTTGCAGCACCATTGAAAAGTACCCCTTGCGGTTTACGTACTGGCTGCCCTGGTGCTCCGGTGCCAAGATAGGGATATGGGTTCCATCTATCGCCCCACCACAGTTAGGGAATCCCATTGCAGCAAAGCCATCCACTATGACCTGCACATTTCCCAGAGTCACTACCTTTCGTAGCAGCACCTCAATGATTGCTTTGGCTACTTGCATCACAGCAGCCCCCACAGTAGATTTGCCCACTCCAAATTGATTCCCGACTGACCGGTAGCTGTCTGGCGTTGCAAGCTTCCACAGGGCTATCGCCACTCGCTTCTCAACTGTGAGGGCTGCTCTCATCTTGGTATTCTGGCGTTTCAGGGCAGGGGACAGCAAGTCACAAAGTTCCATGAAAGTGCCCTTACGCATGCGAAAGTTCCGCAGCCACTGGGAATCATCCCACACCTGCAACACTATGCGGTCCCACCAGTCTGTGCTTGTTTCCCTTGCCCAGAATCGGCGTTCCATGGATAGAATCTGCCCCATCAACAACATGATCTCCAAAGCACCGGGGCCCGTGGTTTGAGAGAATTCTGTGTCTGTGTCCATGTCCTCATCACGCTGGTCGCTACGCTCCCGCCGCCGCCGCCTCCTCGCCTCGTTTTTCTGGTCCTGGCTCAGCATAAACTCCACGAGAACGCGCGAGGTGTTTACAATGTTCATGACTGCTGTCTGGAGCTGAGCGGGCTCCATGCTTGCCGTGGTATGGAGTCTGCAGTGTTCACCCAGGAAAAATGGCGCGAAATGGTTGTCTGCCGTCCGTTGCTTTCATGCAGGGAGGGAGGGAGGGGTGAGGCTGTACCCAGAACCACCTGCGACAATGTTTTGGTCCCATCAGGCACTGGGATCTCAACCCAGAATTCCAATGGGCAGGGGAGACTGCGGGAACTATGGGATAGCTACCCACAGTGCAAAGCTCCAGAAATCGACGCTAGCCCCGGTACATGGACGCACACCGCTGAATTAATGTGGGTAAAAACCGAATTAATGTGCTTAGTGTGGCCGCATACAATCGAATTTATACAATCTGTTTCCCAAATTCGAATGATCTAAATTCGGATTAATCCCGTAGTGCAGACGTACCCATAGTCTATTAGCACAAGAAGTCCTGGTACGTGGAATATACATACAAAAAATATTGTCCACGGATGATGTTAAAAGGAAAATTATATATATATTTACTCTCAGAGGCTCAGTGCTGGCACACACAGGGGGCAGAGAGTGCCCGCTGGGGAGCAGACTCCCAGATCCCAGCTCACGAGGGGTAGAGAGAGGGGTTCAGACCACCCAGATCCTGGTACATATACAGAAGGGGAAAATGTGAGGTCAACAGTCACCTATACCTGTTTTCCCCCAGCCCTTCTGCCACTCACCCCCATGTGGACCTCCCCAAAGCCCCCAACCACTCTCACATCCCGTACTACCCATCCCCATTTATCCACCTCTTCTTGCACTTCCAAACCTTCATCTTACCCTTATTCCCCCCATTCCTCTACTCCCCTGCCAGCAAGCATTCGCATATTTATTTTTTAAACAAAAATACTTTGATTATATTCCCCCAAAATAAAATTTGAAAAAGCCTCACTCAGAGATTTCAGCAATATGCCACCCAATCTTTTCCATATTGCTACACAAGATGTGACTTGAACCAAGGTTATGTCTACACTATAAACACTACAGTGGCGGAGCTGCAACTATGCTGCTGTAGTACAGACACTTGCTACAGCAATGGAAGTGGTTTTTTTGTTTGTTGCTATAGTAAATACACACCCTTGAGAGGTGGTAGCGAGGTTGACTAGCTGCATCTATAGTGGGGGTTAAGTCGACCTAACTGCATCTCACAGGGTGTGAAATTTTTCACAGGCCTGAGAGATAAAGCTAGGTTGACCTAAGTTTTAGGTGTAGACCAGGCCTGATGCTGGCAGAATGGGTCATGTTCAAAGGACTACTGGTTATACTACTGGTGTGAAACTTTAAAGACTAACAATCCTGTTTATTCCTCTGTCCACACATGCTCAATATAATCCATTAGGTGTATAAATAAGCTCATGAGCCTTTGGCATGACTAACAGGAGAAGCAAAATTTCTTTCAAATGTTGTTTTAATTTGATTTCCCGCTAAGGGCTGGTGGGTGCCATGCACTCTGTTGGAGTAATCCTCAAGCATTTGAGACCCTTATGCAATGATCTAAGACCTGGTTTGATTTGTACCTGTGAGCGAAAACAGGTTGCCAAAATCTGTCCACTTTAAGAGAAGCCTCCTCTGATCCCAGAGGCTGTATCTCAGGAAGCTGTTGATCAAATGGTCCCAACTTTGGATCACTAGTCATATCCCATGCTGTACACCAAATTTCAAGGCAACTAACCTGTAGATTTCAGAGCACTCAGAACAGTCAAGCTTTAAACAGAAAGCTGGTCTTAAGCTTAACTACAGCAGAGCTGTGACACTGCTACAATGACCAGAATGCCAGCTGGACAGTGCCAGATATTCCAACCAAACCCTTGTCCTCCCTATACAGGGAAGTTGGGAGTAGGGTGGTCTGTAGCCAGTTATGCTAGGTTCTACGCCACCAATTCTCCTACAACAGGGGCATCCTTCTTCTACCCATCACAGCACTGCAAAGGGGCTATACTGTTGGAAAGAATCTGAAACTATTATATAATGATCATTCCCTGCAAGAATGGAAAAAATTAAAGACTTCTGTCAAGCAGTGAGGAGTGCTCCCCTACAAACTTTTCATTGTGCTTCCTGGTGGAAAATGGGTTAAAACTTAATTCTTTCCATTCAGTTCATAGCAATATTATGGGATAATAGTTATAGACCCATTTTTCTCTTCCTTTTTTTTTTTTTTTAACCACAGCCCATATTTTTCTGTAAGTTAAAAACAATCAAAAGATAATCAAAATTGGTATCACACAAGAATAGCATTGTAACTTTGAGAGATTTAAATATTTATATGTAACACATTTTAATTTAACGATTGGACTAAAGATTTGATAGCTTGTACTGTGCAAAGAGAAAATATAAGGATGACATAAGAACATAAGAGTGGCCGTACTGGGTCAGACCAAATGTCCATCTAGCCCAGTATCCTCTCTTCTGACAGTGGCCAATGCCAAGTGCCCCAGAGGGAATGATCAGAACAAGTCATCATCCAGTGATCCATCCCGTCACCCATTCCCAGTTTCTGGCGAACAGAGGCTAGGGACACCATCCCTGCCCATCTTGGCTAATAACCATTGATGGACCTATCCTTCATGAACTTATCTAGTTCTTTTTTGAACTATGTTATAGTCTTGCCCTTCACAACATCCTCTGGCAAAGAGATCCACAGGTTGACTGAGTGTTGTGTGAAAAAATACTTCCTTTTGTTTGTTTTAAACCTGCTGCCTACTTATTTCATTTCGTGACCCCTAGTTCTTGTGTTATCAGAAGGAGTGAATAACACTTCCTTATTTACTTTCTCCACACCAGTCATGATTTTATAGACCTCAATTATATCCCCCTTAATCGTCTCTTTTCCAAACTGAAATGTCCCAGTCTTATTAATCTCTCCTCATACAGAAGCTGTTCCATACTCTTAATCACTTTTTGTTGCCCTTCTCTGTACCTTTTCCAGATGTAATATATATTTTTTTAGATGGGGCGACCACATCTGCATGCAGTATTCAAGGTGTGCGCGTACCATGGATTTATATAGAGGCAATATGATAGTTTCTGTCTTATTATATATCCCTTTCTTAATGATTCCCAACATTCTGTTAGCTTTTTTGACTGCCACTGCACTTTGAGTGGATGTTTTCAGATAATTATCCACAGTGACTCCAAGATCTCTTTCTTGAGTGTTAACAGCTAATTTAGACCCCATCTTTTTATATGTATAGTTCGGATTATGTTTTCTAATGTGCATTACTTCACATTTATCAACATTGAATTTCATCTTCCATTATGTTGCCCAGTCACTCAGTTTTGAAAGATCCTTTTGTCGCTCTTCGCAGTCTGCTTGGGACTTAACTATCTTGAGTAGTTTTGTATCATCTGCAAATTTTGCCACCTCACTGTTTACCCCCTTTTCCAGATCATTTATGAATATGTTGAATAGGACTGGTCCCAGTACAGACCCCTCTTTCCATTTTGAAAACTGACCATTTATTCCTATCCTTTGTTTCCTATCTTTTAACCAGTTACCAATCCATGAGAGGACTTTCCCTCTTATCCCATGACAGCTTACTTTGCTGAAGAGCCTTTGCTGAGGTTCTTAAGTCAAAGGCTTTCTGAAAATCTAAGTATATTATATCCACTGGATCCCCCTTGCCCACATGCTTGTTGACCGCCTCAAAGAATTCTAATAGATTGGTGAGGCATGATTTCCCTCTACAAAAAACATTTCCCCTACAGATTATATTCATCTATGTGTCTGACAATTTTGTTCTTTACAACAGTTTCAAACAGCGTGCCCAGTATCGAAGTCAGGCTTACTGTAATTGCCGGGATCACCTCTGGAACCCTTTTTAAAAATTGGCGTCACATAGCTACCCTCGAGTCATTAGGTACAGAAACTGATTTAAATGATAGGTTACAGATGACAGTTAGTAGTCCTGCAATTTCGCATTTGAGTTCCTTCAGAACCCTTGGGTGAATACCATCTGGCCTTATTGTCCTCGAGTGCTCCTTTAGCATCTCCATCATCCAGTAGCCCCACACTGGTTGTTTAACAGGCTTCCTGCTTCTGATGTACTTAACTTTTTGCTATTACTTTTTGAGTCTTTGGCTAGCTGTTCTTCAAATTCTTTTTTGGCCTTCCTAATTATATTTTTACACTTCATTTGCCAGAGTTTACGTGCCTTTCTATTTTCCTCACTATGATTTAACGTCCACTTTTTAAAGGATACCTTTTTGCCTCTCACTGCTTCTTTTACTTTGTTGTTTAGCCACAGTGGCACATTTTTTGTTCTTTTACTATGTTTTTTAATTTGAGGTACACATTTAAATTGAGCCTCTATGATCAAAAATGATTGAATTTTGGGGGGGGGGGGGTGTTACTTTATAATTTTATTTAATAATAAACATTTAATCATCTGGAAGAGGCCATAATATTTTGATTCCTGATTAGAAAATTGGGGTTTTGCTATACTTAATGTTATTTATGTATTTTTATATGGCACCCATTGCTGAGACACCTGGGTGCCTGACAACCATTAAAATGCAGTTCTACCCTGTACTTTCGTATTCAACTGATCTGCTCCTGATTCATGTTAGGAATCCTAGCTATTTACTTTGAGCTCCAATCATGTAACTTCTTGCATGCTCTCTCCAGATACGAAGACTGCTGCCCCCTACACGCCCCCACCCCCCAACAACAATCTTGCACAATTGAGGCTCTAGAGATCACAACCTCAATCCTGTAATCTGATCTTCACAGGCAGACTGTTGTGTCTGCACGGATCCAACTGCAAGACTGCGGTTTAAAATGAACTTGTATTGAATTTTACTACTATTAGCACTGTATAGCTTCCACAGCAGAGAGTGAGAGAGATGGATTATAGCAATTCTTGTGAATCACCAGTAGAACTGGAACAGAAGTTAAAATCAATTACATATGTGCAAACTCGTTAAAGGCAAGGGATTACAGAAGCACCTCTTTAGCCATAATTTATCCTACAGAAACTATTACTGGAGAGGATGCATACATGGGAAAAAACCCACGCTGACTCTCGGAGTTGAGATTTAGTTTGCAAAACTGGCCATTAACATATTTTTTATTTGTGAAATAAACATTCAATATGGTTTCAATGACAGAAAATGAATATTACTGAGAAATCTTGAGCACATTACTTAATATCTCTCTCTGCCTCATTTCTCCATCCGGAAAATGGGGATAATAATTCTCCCTTACTCATACCCCTTTTCTGTTGTTCAGTTAGGCTGTGAGCTCTTCGGAACAGGGACTGTCATTTACTATGCGTTTGTACAGTGCCTAGCACAACAGGGTCCTGATCTCAAGTGGGGCCTCTAGGCGCTACCATAATAAAAATAATAATAGAAGCCCCCAGAACCATTTTTAAACTGTCACTTTTAAGCATGAAACAGCACTTCAAAAAATGTATCTAAATATTTGTCACTTAAGAGTTGCTATTCATGGCAGAACCTGAGGTTCACTTATTCTATGCACTGAATCATGCCATTCACTTGGAGATCTAACTGAAAAAAGAGTTGTTTCCTTAAGGTCATCAAATCTGGGCTCTGGCATGTCAGAGACAGTTTATTCCAAAAGTGAGCCCCTTAACTGAGAATGCCCCATCACCATTGTTGGACATAGCACAATTCCAGGAACTACCAACAAGAGTGATCCTGAAGATCTTAATTGCCACATAGTGGACAGGTGATCTCTAAGATAACCGATATTGTGAATTCCATCTGAAAGTATGGGAGTTCAAATGGACACTGTCAAGTTAAAACAATGAAACTTTTTTTTTTAAAAGAGTAATTTTTTTTTATCTATGCACCAATAGCTCAGATAACTGAAACCAGATAAAATTTTAAAATCTAACTTTATCATCATTTCTGTTTGATTTATTTTACTTGGAAACTGAAGTAATAGTCAGTTTCACTTTTTTTAGTCAATTTCACTTCTTCTCAGGTGCAGTACCATGCTGCCACACTGCAGTTGAAATTGCTACACCTAAATTTGTAAATCCAAATAAAAGTTAACATCACTTGAATTTTTAAAAAATATTAAAATATTCTTCTATTTTGGACCCAAACTGCTTAACAGTGACCCTTTACTATTCATAATGTGTACTTTTTTGTTCTTAAAGCTTTGAGGAAGATTCTTGGAAATGTACTTCCATTCTAAAATCTAAACCCAATAAATATGTAACAAAAAGAAAGCAGAAAAGTATTCTCAACATTCTGTACTGAATTCCTGTCTGATATTCGTTGCTGTCACTTTGTTAACTCAAAGGACTTTTTCCTAAATATGCTTTTGTTACTAATGCATATATATTTATTTTATTCCCTGTGCTCGTCTTAATGTTTAAAAAAGTGCTTTTCAAATGACTGCTGTGTTTAGAAAGCCTACTTTTAATTTATTTTAATTTTAATTGTCAACAACAAGTATGTTATTGTTGGTTCACAAAAGAAATTAGTTAAAATCCTCAGTTTTATCTAAAATATTAATTGCAAACCATGTCAAGTATTGGAACTCCAGTACCATTTGGCACTAGATTATGTATTTCTTTTTATTTTAAAAGAGATTTAAATAAAATAAAATCTAAAATAAAATTACAGAAAAATGGGAATATATCCTCTATCCCACAAAATTTCTGAACATAGAATGGATCCACCATAGCTGAGGTTTAAATCCTTTTAACATGCACATGTAAATTAAGATTTGCTGTGGTATTGGATTTCAGTTTAATTTAAGTTTTAAATATATACTATATATTGCATAAACAGATTTCTCTATGGTGTGAAAGGAGCATCCACTTTATTTAAATCTTACAATATAAAACAATAATAAATGAGATCAACAGCTACATCCAACCATACATTTGGAAGAAAACTCATGTTAATTAGCAAATATCTGTAGAGCACTTTTAAAATAAAATATAGCATATAAGTGCTATGTTAAGGCTATTTTAAGTCTCTCCCTGTGGGTATAGTAGATTGTATTGTATGTCAGTCAATAAGATCTTAAATCTCATTTTGGATTTTTTTTAAAAACATTCCTCATTTAGAAATTTCCTAGTCCAATATATTTTGATAGAAGTATCCTTATTTCCCCCTACCTCCCATCCCTATTTATAGCTTTCAAACGTTCAGTAATACATATACTTTCAGTTTCAAAGGACACATATGTCATCTGGAAAAAGTGCCTTCTCCCTTTTCCTATTTGCTGCTGTGAAGTCCTACCCATAAGCCCAGCAAATATTTAAAAGGAACACATTCAATTTAAACCATCAAAAAAAATCATGCTAATGTCTGAAAATGTTTTACGTACTGTGGTTACGCATTCACACAGAACTCAATCTCTTAGTTATTTTTCTCTTTTTTCAAGCTTGTTTACTGTAATCATTTCAGAACACTTAGTGTAAGGCCAGTTTCATTATTTAAAGTGATAATCACTTTCCCCTTTGTGTATGCCTCTTACAGAGCAACACTTACTGTAAAACAAACAAAAAAAAATGGTAGGTGGGCTTAGGGACAGATATAGTAGTACCTGTTAACCTGGAACTACTTCTGAGTTTATATTCTTTATAAACAGATGAGATTCCACCACCAGAGTGAGGTTTAGGGCCAGATGGTAGAGAGGAGACTCCCCCATTGGGGTGGACTTTAGTTTAGTCCGAGAGAGGGGGGAAGAAACGAGGCCCCCCTCATCGGGCAGGGACGGGGGGAGGGGGAACAGTTCCACACATTGGGGAGGGGTTTAGGGCAAGGGTGAGAGTGGGAGGAGGCTCCCATCATTGGGGGTAGGTTCAGAGGAGAGTCCCCTCACGGGGGGCGGAGGGAGGATTCAGGACTGAGACCAGAGTGGGCGAAGGTTCAGGGCAAGGGCCAGAGTGGCGGTGTAAGGAGAAGGAAACTCCCCACACTGGGGGGCTCAGGGAAGTCTCGGGACAGCAGGCGGGGGACGACTCGGGTTCACTTTTCTACAGTCGCTGAGCCCAAGGCACTTGACGCGTCGAGAGCCCGCAGCCCTGATTCCGGTTACTAGGCTACAGAGGCCGCTCTGGGTCGGAGCGGAGACAAGAGACCCCGCGGCTCCCTCCCTGTGGCTGGGGGAGGGGCAGGTTCCCAGGCAGCGGACGGCGGCCGCCATCTTAGCTTCGGGCAACATTCCTTCCCATAGAGCGGCAAAGCGCAAATAAATGGGGTCACGTGACCCCATCGCCGTGGAGATGGGCCGGCCGCCCATAACCAAGATGGCCTCCGCAGCATCCCACAAGCCTCTCTGGGCCCCTCTCTATGGCCCGGGCAAGGCCTCACTTACTCTGGGGGATAAAGGCGCAGCTCCTCGATGTCTCCCAGGAAGCCGAAGAGCGTCCGCATCTGCTCGCTGGTTACCGCCGAGGAGAGGTTGGTGACTTGGATGACGGAGGTAGGACCCAAGGGGAAGCCGAGCGGCACCCCGATTCCACCGCTGTTCATCATGGCGGCACCTACACAACCGCTTCGTGCTGTGCACTCGCAGCCAAGGGCTCAGGAGGCGGGCCCAACAACCATAGAGAAGAGCGTGCGGTGCTTGTTAGAGTGTCCCGACGTGGGGACGCTCTAGCCTCGACATCGGCTGCTCAGTGGCAGTGGCGGTTTTTCTCTTTCCAGCCTCCCCTAACCCCGTGGGGGAGGTGTCGAGCTGGGCCTGCTGGAAGATCACAGAGCTGCTGAGTGCCGACCCCTCCCAGTCGCTTCGCGGGGGACTGCTGCGCCGCCGCGGCCGTGCGTGCCTCCTGGGTCCGGCCTGTTCCGCGGGTCACCCACCGGGCACGTGCTGTGCGCCACCCACGGCGGCCAAAGCGGCTTGGGCGGGCGCTGCGCTAGCGCGGAGCCGGGAACCTGCTGGTGGCTCGGCCGGCGTTAGGGGAGCGGCATCCAGCCCAGTTCCATTTGTGCCCTTCCCGCTTGGACAGCGGGTGTAGCTGAAGGAGTTGCCAGGCGGGCGCCGCCGGCCCCGGAGCACGCGCCTACACCGGGTGAAGAACTTTGTCCGTTGGCTTTTTGAGTAACAGGGCCCTTCAGCTCCCCCCATTGGCAGGGGTCTCCTGGCTAAGGCAGAGCTGGGCCCCCAATGGAGTTTTGGTTCCTTGCCCAGGTGAGCTGTTCTCAGTGTCTGTCAAGGCAAACCCACAATGATTTTTTTAAAACTTTTTTTTGGCAAAATGAAACGTTGAAAATACTGTGTCAGTGTCAGATTGAAACAAGGGTTCGTTCCACCCAGATCCGGTCTTTTGGGTTTGGCCATGTTGAGAAAAGCAGCCTCCGTTGTAGCCTTTAGCCAAGTGGTTAGGGAACCCTCCCAGGCAGGTTCAACAATCTGAATTTGGACCTCCTACATTGCTGGAGTGTGCTCCCTAGGCAATGGGATATTCTGGTAGTGGGCTCTTTCCATTTCTCTTCAGAAGCGGTGCCACTTTCCATAGGCATTGGAGCAGTCACTTGAACTTGGATGCCCCCTATCCTATCTGAGCCCTGCTGTACACCTGAAAACTAGATTGATATAGGCCACAGGTTGAGAACCACTGAGCTATGTGACATCTTCAGGGCCATACAGGTAGATATGGCCCACACTGGTAAATAGTACGGCTGTCAAGCAATTAAAAAAATCACAATTAACCACACTATTAATAAAATACCATTTATTTAAATATTTTGGATGTTCTTTACATTTTCAAATATATTGATTTCAATTAGAACACCGAATACAAAGTGTACAGTGCTCATTTTATATTTATTTTTTATTACAACCTAATACAAGTACTGTAGTGCAATCTCTTTATAATGAAAGTTGAACTTACAAATGTAGAATTATGTACAAAATATAACTGCATTCAAAAATAAAATAATGTACAACTTTAGAATTTACAAGTCCACTCAGTCCTCCTTCAGCCAATTGCTCAGACAAAAAAGTTTGGTTACAATTTGCAGGAGATAATGCTGCCCACCTCTTGTTTACAATGTCACCTGAAAGTGAGAACAGGCTTCCACATGGCACTGTTGTAGCCGGCATCGCAAGATATTTACATGCCAGATGTGCAAAAGATTCATATGTCCTTTCATGCTTTAGCCACCATTCAAGAAGACGTGTGTCTATTCTGAAGACGGGTTCTGCTTGATTAATGATCCAAAGCCAAGCGGCCCGACACATGTTCATATTCATCATCTGAGTCAGATGCCACCTGTAGAAGGTTGATTTTCTTTTTTGGTGGTTCGGGTTCTGTAGTTTCCGTATCGGAGTGTTGCTCTTTTAAGACATCTGAAAGCATTCCCCACACCTCATTTTGCTCAGATTTTGGAAGGCACTTCAGATTCTTAAACCTTGGGACGAGTGCTGTATCTGTCCATAGAAATCTCACATTGGTACCTTCTTTGTGTTTTTTGTCAAATCTGCTGTGAAAGTGTTATTAAAATGAACATGTGTTGAGTCATCATCTGAGACTGCTCTGACATGAAATATATGGCAGAATGTGGGTAAAACAGAACAGGAGACCTGCAATTCTCCCCCAAGGAGTTCAGTCACAAATTTAATTAAAGCATTTTTTTTTAATGAGCATCATCAGCATGTAAGCATGTCCTCCCGAATGGTGGCTGAAGCACGAAGGGGCACATGAATGTTTAGCATATCTGGCACGTAAATACCTTGCAACGCCAGCTACAAAAGTGCCATGCGAACGCCTGTTCTCACTTTCAAGTGACATTGTAAATAAGCAGTCAGCAGTATCTCCCGTAAATGTAAAACTTGTTTGTCTTAGCAATTGGCTGAACAAGAAGTAGGACTGAGTGAACTTGTCGGCTCTAAAGCAGGGGTTCTCAAAGTGGGGGTCGGGACCCCTCAGGGGGTCATGAGGTTATGTGGGGGGTCGTGAGCTGTCAGCCTCCACCCTAACCCCGCTTTGCCTCCAGCATTTATAATGGTGTTAAATATATTTTTTTAAAGTTTTTAATTTATAAAGGGGGATCGCACTCAGAGGCTTGCTATGTGAAAGGGGTCATCAGTACAAAAGTTTGAGAATCACTGCTCTAAAGTTTTACACGATTTTGTTTTTTGAGTGCAGTTACATCTCTCTTCTCTGGCTGGGATCTAGTATCAACAGCTAAGCTGGTACGGAAGCACTGAAATAGTAAACCTCATGGAAAAACTTATTTGAGGAGATGTCTGAGATGCCCTCCCTGGAGCCATTTTGATCATGATTATGATAAAAAATAACCGCAGCTTGCAACCTAGACCCGCCTCCCCCCAACAAAAAAATGCTATGTTTAACAGCCCAAACTACAGGGCACAAAATTACCCATTTAAAAATAGTAAAAATTAAATTTTGTTCCCAAAAGAGTATTAAATTATTGTCACAGTGGACATAGAGACCAAAAGAAACAAACTTTGGGTCTTGCTCTGGCCAAACTCTTCAAAGTTTTATATTTTTTTTCAAAAAAAAAAATCAATAGAAATTGTATTGTCAAAGTGAAGGTAATTATTCTTGAATCTAATATGGGAGAAACAGAAAATAATCAACTCCATGAGAAACAACAGAAACTGGAAGAAAAAAATTCAAAGATGGAAACAAAAGCTGTAAATTACATCAAGAAAAAAACAGATGACTTGGAAACCCATTCCAACAATATTTGATCAACAAGACGGCTTAAAAATATACACATCAAGAAGAATTCTTAGAAAATATGCTGAAATCATTATTACGGACAAAAGACTAATATCGCTATAACAAATGTGAGAGTCCACAGAGGATCTGAGGGCAGGGAATGTTAGTGTGCCAAGGCCTACATTTGGCAGACTTCTTGCTCTGGACCCGAATATTCTTTTTTACACAAGCTAGAAAAAATGGACATCACATCATAATTCTTCTCATAATTTTTTCTAAATTTTAGCACCAAAATACAAAATAACAGACAAACCTTTGAAGTGAAAATAAAGTTACATGGAAAATATTGTTAAAGGAAATTCCCAGACTAGCTTTGCTGAAGGAACAGTGGTCAAATTTGGCTTACAATTGAGGTTTTGATAAACATACTCATGAATAATCATGCTCTTTGGATCCTGGGAATTGTCCATTTTAGCTCCTCTCCATGCAGTGATTGTAAAACAGACAAGTAAAACATTTACATACTTAGGTTAACTATAAAATATTAGAGTAGGGATTCAATTAGATTGTAAGTATAAGACTTAGAATGCCTTGTTTTAGGGCCAGTTTCCATAACACACCATAGGATGACCAAGTGATTCTGATTCTAAACTCAAAAGTCTCTGCCAAAGTAGGCAATAATTAGCCTGAAAAAAAAAAAAAACCCATACAAACAAGCTTAGAATGATAACAGAAAGTAGTAACTGCTACTGTTCACATGTAATCCTTGCAGAGTCTGTGGGACGTACAGCAAGTTTGAGGATTTTCAGTTTATTTGCCTTTATCTACAGCAAAGTTTTCTTTGTATCACTGTTAAATTTGTTTCCTGCATTTGTGGAAAAAGAATCTCCCTACAAGCAGCCTATTTCATTATTTCCCCTTGTGTCTCAAGTGTTGCGTGCACACTGGTGCTGTATCCTAAAAGAGATCACAGGAAATTGATTCCATGTTGTTTGCTTGCAGAAGACAAATTATTTGTGTTTTCTTCAAAGGGCATGTTTTCCTGATCTTTGGATGAAGTTCAAAATGGTATTATCAGAAAACGTTACCTTTGTAAGTGATGATGACCCTCTTAGCAATAATGGAATTACAGATTTGTAATTCAGAGACAGGTTATGGTGGAACCTATTTTAAGTGACCAGCAAAGATTGCTTTCCTTCTAGAAGTGACCTTTAAAACAGGCTGGGGGTTGCCCCTTATAGGTGGTTGTTAGCACAGTTTTTGCTGTACTTACAGAGGGAAAAGGAAAGTAAATACAGATAAAAGTAGCAGAACAACACTAAAAATGGTATTTAACCTATTTTAAACACGAATGTTTATTTGCACCCAGGAATATCCTCTGCAAAGAATTTATGGAGTTGTTGGGGACCCCCCCTAGGCATAGCTACCAGGTAACTCGGGAGAGTGGAAGACCAAAGTGTCGATGAAGCTCTTTTGCTCTGGGCCTAGCGGAACCCCCAGACTCCATCTTGTGAACTCTCACTTACTTCTGTGTGTAATGCTTACAGGCTACAGCAAAAATGTATTGGTCAGCGTTTTTAGCAGATGGCTTCAGTTTCACTCACACTAGCAGAAATAATAGAGATAAGAAAGAGGAATAGTTAGTTTTGCAGATGTCTAACTCAAGGCCGCAGAGACTGGGAAAGTTTTCTCACAGGCGTATGGGAACTTTTCTAATTGTAACGGCTAGAGAAGGAAGGGGTGGGAGGAATACTAGGGAGTTAACAGACAGAGGCTTACATAGAAACTGCTTGAAGTATAAAAAAGTAAAAGCTGTGTGTATTTGTTGCACTGGATTTGAGACATGCTGGTCTCCTAGTGTCATTTCAGAGCTCTGGAATAAACTTGGCTTGCTTTCTCCCCTCGGTGTCTTTATTGGTGCTAAGCACACCGGGCCAACGGACCCTTTGAAGTCCGCCTCGAGCCCCTCAGGCGGTGACAGAGTTGATATGTAAAGTCAAAGAGTTCTTAATCTTAAGACATTTGCATTGGGCACACTCAACTTTAGATTTAATGGTCCCACATAAGGCTTTGGACCACATAGGCTTTACAGTACAACCACCACGTTTTGTGACCAGTATAAAGCTCACCATCTTCCACAATACAGCCATTTTTTTCTGGGAAAATCTGGGCAGCTTTCTCAGAGTACCTCAGCAGGGAGAGATACACAGATGACACTTACAGAGAAGTGCCACCCCCATTTGGAATAATGTATTCTGAGATAGCTTTCTTTACAGTGGACTAAGAGGAAAAGCTGACCAGACAGATCAGTTATACAGACACAGAGGGTCCTGTCTATACTGCAAAATATGCTGTGCTGAATCAGTTATATGAGGACTACTCTGTGGCTGCCTAAGCCTCTGGGCGGTGATAGAACATTTTTAGTTGCCATGGTTACTAAACAAGTAAACGCGTGCATATGGACACAGCTATGTTTTGAATCAACCTTGTCACTAATTTGGATACAAATCATTAAAAACTAATGTAGACAGGGACTTTGGGTCAACAGAAGGTATCAGCATAGCACTGAATCCTGATGCCTGTGCAAATGAGTGAAGTGACCATTATTCTGAGGTTCACAATACGGCTGTAATGCTATGATTATTGACATTTAGTGCTGCTCTGTTGCTCACTGCTAGCCTGATGTGTGAGAGAAAGATGAAGAGATACAAAGAAGTGAAGAGGGAAGGAAGATAGACTATACAGGAGAAACCGTGATAAAATGGTTTGTATCCTGCCATTTCTCCACTTTGAGGTATATGTAGCTGGTCAGAGAGATTGTCTGTTTTAGAGTTTATGAAATCCTGGAAGGGAGGGGATAAAAAAAATTGAGAATTGGGCACCAGGGAAGTCAAGAGAATTAAAAGTAAGCAATAAGAAGACATACTGTATACAACAAGAGCTGTTACCAGCCAGGAAAAGTGTACGAGTTTTGGAAAGGGCGTGGATGCACAGACCAGATCTTCACTCTACAAACATATGAGTTTCAGTACTACAGAAAAAAACTTGTCACAAGTGCATGCTCATCTTGACCTTCTGGGCTCCATTCTGTCCTTAGACCCAGACAGCCCTTAGTGAAATCACTGGAAGCTGTGCATGCATGTCTATCTGTGGCCTGCACTGGGCCCTATGACTTTAGTTAGTACCTTGAGTTACTGAACCCACATGTGGTAGATTATTGCCTCTCTCCAGGGTGGATAAAAATCAATTTAAAAAAAATCGATTTTTTTATTTAAATCGGATTTTTAAGGAAAAAACCTTTCTAAAGATAGTTTTATTTAAGATACATTATAGCTCAAAGATATCTCATAATGGAATAGGGATTATAAATTCTAATTCTATAGTATGAGACAATATATTCATGTAATGTTTAAGAAAAGTTTTATAAGTGAGTTCCAATAGTTCATGGATTAGGGATCCAATCTTATGGGGTTCCAGGGGCTTCTGTATAGATTAGTTAGGTTAATCTTTCTATCTACCCAATGGGACTCAGTGCTCAGTCTAGAAGATACCATCAGAGATGCTTAGTTTTGCAGTTCTCAAACTGTGGATTTGTCTCTCCAGAGATAACATGCTTGTTAACCGCAAAAATGTTTTAAAATAAATAATAGAGGTGAGAAATAACAGACCTCCACCCTATTGTCCTTCTGCAAATTTGTGTACACAGAGTCAATCCCTTACCTCTCTATAAAAGTGCAAAGTTTCAAAAAGTTGAATAGAAGATTGTTGGGGGTGGATTAGATCTGGACAAGGAGAAGAAGTCTGGAGATAAATGTGAGAAGGGAGGGACAGGCAGTAGAAACAAAAGTGAAACTGTTTGAGCAGCATATTCCAGAAGTCTTGAAGTCTTTCTGATTGTAGCCTTCACTGATTTGAGATCTACCATACTATTCTCTCACTAGAAAGGAAAACCTATAATGGCAGGAGGCCGTAAAAGAGACCCAGTTTGGGAATATTTTAATGAAGTTCCTCTATCTGTGGGTAAGACAGGCATGTGTGCAAAATGCAAACAGTGCAACAAAGAAATGCAAGGCCTGGTTACCCGAATGAAACAACATCATGAGAAGCGTTCCTTCTCAGGAGGAAACTGCGTGGAAGATGATGAAAAGAACATGTCTGAACATGCAAAAATCTTCAGGTTGGTAAACTTTTATTTCATATTTCTTTCTAAAGAACTGCCTGGTCTTCCTTCTGGACTATTCTTGAATTCTCATGTTTGAGCAAAAAAATATAGTTGTTACTCTATGATACTATCATTTTAGATGCAGTTTTGATAAAAAATAAATAGCTGAAATAGGCAGATCTTCCTTTTACAATTTCACCTTTTAAAGTAGTACTGAGTGTCGGTGAATGCAATGAGTAATACTAAATGAGCAGTATGGTAATAATAATTAAATAACTGCATTGACTTATTTTGTTTAGGAGAATCCATGCTCAACATACAGGATTCTGAAGACAATCCACCTTCAAGATCACCATCATTTTCTATAGTTTCAGAGTTATCTGCCAATGATAGTGTTTCAGTCACATCATGCATGTCAGTCATAGTATATCACCTGTAGCAAAAAAGAAAAAAAATCTCCATCATCCAGAAACAACCATAGATAAGTTTGTGACAAGAACCAGCAGATTACAAAAAGAGGTAATTGATGAAAAAATTGCCCGGTTTGTTTATGCAACAAACTCTCCTTTCCGTATGATTAAGAACCCACACTTCATTAACATGGTTCAGTCATTAAGGATACAGTCCACCCAACAGAGCAGATGTCGCAGGCAAATTGCTGGATAAAGTGTATGAAAGAGAAATTGAGCAGTGTGCAAAAGGTCTAGAGGGTAAAATTGTTAACCTGAGTCTTGATGGGTGGAGCAATGTCCACAGTGATCCTGTGGTATGTGCTTGTGTGACAACAGAAGAAGGGAATATCTTCCTTACAGAAACAATTGATACATCAGGAAATGCACACACAGCAGAATACTTACAAGAAGCAGCAGTAAAAGCTATAACAATCTGAAAAAAAATTCAAATGTCTAGTACGCATCTTGGTGACAGACATTGCTGCAAATGTATCCACGATGAGAAGAAATTTAGAAGAGCGTGAAGAGAGTCCCAAGCTAATAACATACGATTGCAGTGCTCATTTGATGCACCTCCTAGCCAAAGACTTCAGTGTTCCAGAAATAAAGGCTAATGTTGTTGAAATTGCAAAACACTTCCGTAACAACCACTTTGCAGCAGCTGCTCTGAAAAAAGTGGGAAGAACCAAGCTAACTGTCCCACAAGACGTGCGATGGAACTCAGTAGTGGACTGTTTTGAGCACTGTATCAAGAACTGGCCTAATCTGATGACAGTTTGGGAACAAAATCGTGAAAAAATAGATAGCACTGTCACAGCCAAAGTTCTCAACATTGGGTTTAAGAGAAATGTTGAACACATGCTGAGTACCCTGAAGCCTATTTCTGCAACCTTGAACAAAATGCAGGGAAATAGCTGTTTTATTGCTGATGCTGTTGAAATTTGGAAGGAACTGAGTGAGATCTTAAAAAGAAATATGCAATGACAGAGTTAAATTACAAACATTAAAAAAACAAATGGGACAAGCACTATCTCCAGCTCGTTTTCTTGCAAATATTCTCAATACTTGGTACCAGGGTCAAACTTAAACTGCTGAAGAAGGGGAGTTATCTATAGGGTGACCAGATGACAAAGATGAAATATCGGGGGGCAGAGCAAAAAAAAAAACCAACCAGAGCCGCATGCTTGGGGAAGGGGTGGGGATTTGGAGAGGATCCAATGGGGCGCTGGGGGCAGGGCCAGGGCAGGGATTTGGGGAGGGATCTAATGGGTGGGGGCGGGGCGGGGGGGGAGAGCCTGTGCACCAGAGCGGAGGGACGCGGGACAAACAAGCAAATATCAGGACAGTCCCGATAATATCGGGATGTCTGGTCACCCTAGTTATCTATGACATGGACATCCAGCAATCATCCCTCCATAATGCCAACTATAATAAACTTCAGAGCTAAGGGTGAACTATTCAAGAAATATATGTTTGCTGATGATGTTTTACAGAAAGTCACACCAGTGAACTGGTGGAAGTCACTTAAACACTTGGATTCAGAGACTGTTGAAGTGATAATCTCACTTTTAACAGCAGTAGCTTCTTCTGCTGGTGTAGAAAGAATATTTTCTTTTTTTGGACTAATTCATTCCAAGTTGAGAAATCGTTTGGGACCTGAAAAAGCAGGAAGGCTTGTTTTTCTTTTCCAGATTATGAACAAATAGGAAAATGAAGGTGAAGACGACTAAGTTAGCTGCAGAAGCCAATATTTTAAGTTTCTCATGTTGACTTGGCTGACATAGTCTATTTAAATTTTTTTAAAAAAATATTTCATTTAACTTTTTCAGTTAAAAACAATTTTAACAAAAACAAACCTGATTTTTAAAAAACTTTAATGTTTAACTAAATTCAAAAATTCATATGCTTGTTTTGTTAAAATATTATGTTTGCTCTTGAGGAAAAAAATCCAGAATACATAACATTGTTGTTAAATAAAACAATTAAATGTCTGTCTGGTGATTGTTGGGATATATAAGGGTTAAGTAGAGACCTGGGAAACCGCTGGTGTGCTGGTATGGTATTAGGGAGTAGAGTCACAGGCAGGCACCGTTTCTGTGCCTGATAGAATAAGTGTCCATCCCTCGCCCTCCCCTTCAGCTTGCTGGGAATAAATAAGTGTTGCAGCTGCATAAGAATTGTAGTTGTCTAAAGGATACCTTTGTGTAAAGAAGTGTTATCTCCCCCTCCCTTCCTTTCCCAGCTACATAAACGAGCTCAGGTCATGGTCCCTCCCCTGAGAACTGCTGATTAAGGGAACTTGTAGCAACAATTATTGCAAAGAAATGTATGTATAATATGCGTAATGCTGTAATCAGTCAATAGGGGTGGGTATAATCATAGTATGAGAGTTTATCACTTAATAAGGGTTTTTGGGGTGTTGTAGCGAATGTAGGCGTTTACATACTAACTTCAATAAAAGAAGTGTGATGTAACTAATCCAGTGCTCACTTGACAATTCTGTTGAGGGGAACAAGTATTGCAATAAAGAAGCTCGTACTCAAATCCGCCTCTGGGTCAACCTGCTCATTCTTCTCTAACAGTGATGTTCTCCTCCTAATACATCATGGCAAGAAAATCCTCCAAATATTAACGATTAACCAGTTGAATTGGAGATAGTTCACCTCCCAATGAGTTCATAAGTATCTGCTTCAATTACCTTTGGTAAACAAAATAACCAATCATTCATTTTCTGATATAGCTATAAAACTATTCTGAAAAGTTTTCAAAATAAATCACTTAAAAAATGTATAGTGTGTACCTTCTAAAAATGAAACCTACATCTACCTCTGAGTTGTGAAGAACGTGTATTAAGGTTATAACAACCAACAAGAATGTACTTTTATGTAGAAATCCATGATTAAACCCAGTCTTCCTGACTAGTGATTTAGATCAATTTGATTTAAATCAAATTCACCCTACTTCTCCCTGATAATAGCTAGGGAGAGTTGAAGCTCTGGACATCTTGGTTAGTTGATTCTGGACTTTATTTACATATTGCTACCCTTCAGACATCTAGGATGGCTAGGATTTCATTTGAATCATGTAAAGACTTGTAAATGCTACACTATGACGCAAGTGTAGTATTCCCTTCCAATAAAATGGTGCAAAGGAAAACATGTATAGACAATATTTTGTCCATATGCAATTACACTAATTCAGTGTAATACAGAAAACTAAGGCAGAGACTAAAGTTAGAGAAACCACTTAAACCCTTTAAATATATCAGCATCTCTCTTTCTCAGAGACAAAACACAGACATGCTATGGATGGACACACAACGCCCTTGTGCTTCTTTCTCCTCCTTCTCTTTCAAAATGGAGAACTCTTCTGTAGTTAACAAGTTTAAGTGCCCATCCCTGTGTCACGCAAAGGTCAGGCTCTCTCCTCAGTTAAATCCCTCAGTAGATCATTCTTGGTTGATAAGGGATTCAGAAAAACATTTTCCAATAAATAGCCATAAGAAGAGACATTTTCCAATAGTCTAAGGAAGTCTTTGGATGTTTGTGTGATGTTTTCTTGCCCAGATCTTTTATAGTTGGTACATATCTGATTGTAATGTTTATCCTTCTTAGAAACTTTACATATATTGTTAAGAAAACTTATTGACCTCTTTACAGAGACAATCCACTAGTATCCTGCATCATCATCTATCTTCCTCAAAGAGAAAGAAAGATCCTAACAAAGACTTTTATGACTGATGGACAGAACTGCCCACTGTAGCAAACCAGCTATACTTTCTGTTTGATTGAAATGATACTGAACAGTGTTTGAAGGAATGCAACTGTCAGGTGAGACTATTGTTACTCTTAATATTTCTTCTGCTGTCGTAAAACAGATGAAAGACTCTTGACTGCCACTGAGATGTGAGTAAGAACAGATAGGGTTTCTGGGAATCTGTAAGGAAGCTTGGCTGCCAATTGTCTGGTTAATGTAGCGTACAATACTAATAATACTTCAGTAAAACATGGAAAATACCACACTCTTTGCCAATCACAAGATGGTATGTCAACCACATTGTGCTTCAAGCCAAGTACAACTGTCAGGTGTCTGCGCCATGGGGCTGAGTGTGCATGAAGAGCATTGTTTTAGAATAGAACTCAAAATGATCATGATAAATTGGAGAATTTAAAAAGGGAAAATTCTATTTAAAGCAATAAGAGGAATTCTATTAAAGCAAACACAAAATACTACACTTAGGAAGGGAAAATCAAATGTACAAATACAAAATGGGAACAAACTGGCTAGGCTACAGTACTGCAGAAAAGGATCTGGGGTTTACAGTGGATCACAAATGGAATACAAGTCAGTAGTGTGAGGCTGTTGCAAAAAAGATAGATGTCATTTTGGAATATATGGGCATAACGATTGGGGTCCCGCAGGGATCAGTTCTGGGTCCAGTTCTGTTCAATATCTTCATCAGTGATTTAGATAATGGCATAGAGAGTACACTTACAAAGTTTGTGGACAAAGCCAAGCTGGGAGGGGTTGCAAGTGCTTTGGAGGATAGGATTATTATTGAAAATGATCCGGACAAACTGGAGAAATGGTCTGAAGTAAATAGGATGAAATTCAATAAGGACAAATGCAAAGTACTCCAGTTAGGAAGGAACAATCAGTTGCACACATACAAAATGGGAAATGAGTGCCTAGGAAGGAGTACTGTGGAAAGGGATCAGGGGGTTGTAGTGGACCACAAGCTAAATATGAGTCAAAATGTAATACTGTTGCAAAAAAAAGCGAACATCATTCTAGGATGCATTAGCAGGAGTGTCGTAAGCAAGACACGAGAAGTAATTCTTCCACTCTTCTCCATGCTGATTAGGCCTCAACTGGAGTATTGTGTCCAGTTCTGGGTGCCATATTTCAAGAAAGATGTGGAGAAATTGGAGAAAGTCCAGAGAAGAGCAACAAAAATGATTAAAGGTCTAGAAAACATGACCTATGAGGGAAGATTGAAAAAATTGGGTTTGTTTAGTCTGGAGATGAGAAGACTGAGAGGGGACATAACAGTTTTCAAGTACATAAAAGGTTGTTCTTAACAAGAAGCAATGGGCTTAAATTGCAGCAAGGGAGGTTTAGGTTGGACATTAGAAAAACTTTGTAACTGTCAGGGTGGTTAAGCACTGCAATAAATTGCCTAGGGAGCTTGTGGAATCTCCATCATTGTCTAACCTGCTCTTAAAAATCTCCAAACACCTGTCAGCGATGGTCTAGATAATACTTAGTCCTGACATGAGTGCAGGGGAGTGGACTAGAAGACCTCTAGAGATCCCTTCCAGTCCTATGATTGTACGATATTAACGGGATTGTCATATGTAAGACACAGGAGGTAATTGTTCCACTCTACTTAGCAATGGTGAGGCCTCAGCTGGAGTACTATGTCCAGTTTTTGGCACCACACTTTAAGAATGATATGAACAAATTGGAGAGAGTTCAAAAGAGAGCAAAAAAAAAAAGTATGAGGAGGGTTGAATGAACTGTGCATGTGTAGGCTAGAGAAGAGAAAGCTAAAGGGGCGTATTATGAAAACAGTCTTCAAATATGTAAAATATTTTTATCGGGGAGAGTGATCAATTGTTCTCCGAGGGTAGGACAAGAAGTAATTGGCTTAGTTTGCAGCAAGGGAGATTTATGTTGGATATTAGAAAAAAACTAACTATAAAGGGTAGTTAGTCATTGGAACAGGTTACCTAGGGAGGCTATAAAATCCCTGTCATTGGAGGTTTTTAAGAACAGGTTAGACAAACACCTGTCTGGGATCATCTAGGTATACTTGGTCCAGCCTCAGTACACCGAGGGGGAAGAGGGCAGGAGAATGGACTAGATGACTTCTTGGGGTCCTTCCCAGCCCTACATTTGTGATGCTATGATTTCTATCTTCCCATCCCTTGAAAAGATGGACAGAGTATAACTGGTGGCATGATGCCTGCTTGAATCTGCAGACAGGTGGAAGCCCCACATCGAAGAGGCGTTAATGGCCCTATTTGTCAGAGCCCTCATCCTGCAGGTATAGAATCTGGGATTTTTCATGACCACAGAATTAAGTAGTCTTGCCCCAGAATTTGTTTTTTTAAAATTACAGTTAACTGCAGCCACCAGTTCAGAGTCTACTGAACAATCACTTCATTACTATCATATTGTTTTTCAGGTGTTGTGTTCAGGCCAATACTCAGAGTCCAAACAAGTCTGTTTTAACTTGTACAGAAATTTTTAATTTCCATGAAGAATGCTCCCTGGACTTAAACTGGAAAAAAAAATACTGGTACTGTCCCAAGCTCCACACAAAAACCAACCTCCACCCACTTGAAACACCAAAAATCCCACTTGAAACACTAAAAATCCCACCAGTCACTGTCAATTGCCCAAATGTTGAAAATATGATTATGAATGCTCTACTGGGCTACTCAAAGGGGTTCAGATACACAAATGGTCAGGTCTGGCTTAAAGCCTATGCACAATAGGCACATCCCTAGGATTCTGACTTCCTGTCATGTAATGGCATCGGACTCTAAGATTTCATTGAAAACAAATTGCTTGTAGACCTCAGTGTTGTAAAGAAAAGCTTGAAAATGTGAACTGAGTTTAACTGATGTCGGCCTGAGAGTGACTATGGTCCCCACAGTGGGGAAGGGAAGGAGGAGGTAGGGATGCAAACTTGATCATATAGCGAGAGTGGATAACGTTCAGCACCCACTGATCTGTTATTGCGCTCCATGAGTTGAGAAAGAGTGCTAGACAACCTCCAAATGATGTGTGAAGGTCAAGAAACGTTGGGCTTAGTGGTTCACAGCTCTTGAGCTCCCATCAAAAATAGCACCTCGCCAGGGGTTGAGATTAGAATGCTGGGCCTATTGTAGAAAGTGCAGGGAAGTGAGTTCTTTGAAGCCTCTCTGCCTTTTGCATGGTGATTCATAGGGCCTCTTATGAAAAAATTGTTGAGCTATGGGTCTAGGTCTAGACGATTGTCAATTAAAACTTCCTCTTAGGGGCAAGTGTATATGTCCCTGGAGAGCGGAGGGTAGCCCTATAGTCCTTGAAGTTCTGGAGGGACTTGTCTGTTTTCTGGTTGAATAACTGATTCATCAAAAACAACAAGGAGTCCTTGTGGTCAGTGGCGGCTCCAGGCACCAGCGCAGCAAGCGCGTGCCTGGGGCGGCAAGCCGCGAGGGCGGCGTGCCGGTCGCTGTGAGGGCAGCAGTCAGGCGGCCTTCGGCGGTGTGCCTGCAGGTGGTCCGCCGGTCCTGCGGTTTCGGTGGCAATTCGGCGGCGGGTATGCCGAAGCCGTGGGACCGGCAGATCACCTGCAGAAATGCCGCCAAATCCGCGTGACCGCGGACCACCCGCAGGCATGCCGCCAAAGGCCGCCTGACTGCTGTGCTTGGGGAGGCAAAAAACAGAGCTGGACCTGCTTGTGGCACCTTAGAGACTAACAAATTTATTTGGGCATAAGCTTCATCAGATGCATGGAGTGAAAAATTCAGTAGGCAGGCATCTGATGAAGTGGTTTATAGCCCACGAAAGCTTATGCCCAAATAAATTTGTTAGTCTCTAAGGTGCCAAAAGGACTCCTCGTTGTTTTTGCTGATACAGACTAACATGGCTACCCCTCTGAAACCTGTGATTCATCAAAGGGGATGTCCTCCACGGTATTCTGGATCTCTCTTGGGAACCCTAATGCATGGAACCATGACTCTCTGTGCATAACAATGGCAGTAGCCATGGCTCTAGATGATGTCTCAGCAGCATTGACTGCGGATTGGAGGATGGTCTTTGCTATTAATTTGCCTTTGTCTATCAATGCCTGGAAACAAGCTCTGTCCTGTTGTTGAAGTTTGTCAGTGAACTTTGCAAACTTGGAATAGTTCAGGAAGTTGTACCTGACCAATAGTGCCTGGCTATCCTAAACTGGGGGCTAGATGACAAGAAGACCTCTCTCTCCAATAGGTCTAGACACTTATCCTCTTTGTCCACAGGAGTAGATCGGGGCAGTGTTGTCTAGCCCTTTCAGAAGCTGCTTGGACCACCAAAGATTTGGGAGAGGGGTGAGAAAACAAAAATTCAGCCTCTTTAGCTAGCACATAATAATATTTTACCACTCTCTTGGGGTGAGAGTGCAGGTGGCAGGGGTGTGCCAAGCAGCCCTACCTGGCTCCATTATAGCTTCATTAATGGGGAGTACTATTTTGCTGGATCCAGATGGGTGGAGGATGTCAATGAAGAGGTTCAGGAATCCCAGCACAAACTCAAGAGGAATCTTTAGTTCACCAGCAACTCTACAAAGATGATCCTGGAACTGCCTGAATTCATCTGGGGGCGGGGAGGGAAAGAGAGGGGTTACTGCTGCTGCTGAAGATGGCAGTCTTATTGGTTCTGGCAGACCTGCCAAATCTGGTGTCTATTGCTCTTCCTCCTTGAGGGATCCGGGGGCGTGGTGGATTTGAGTGTTTCCTTCAAGGTGAAGCAAGGAGTGACTCCCTAGCAGACCTAGCTGACTCTGCAGGGGGATACTGGTCCCAGAGCCCCCAATGTTTCCAGTAGGAAGCGTCAAAAGGGGGATGTGGAGGCCCCTATGGTGGGGGTGCCAGCGGCTCTCAGCTAAATGCAAGGGTTCGTCTCAAGCTTGTTTAAGTCTTTTGGGCAGTTGAGGCTATATAGGGTAAGAAAATGAAGACTCCTCGTGTGGTTCAGAGTCTCCCGATGAGGAGAAAGCTAATTACTGTTCCAGATATGGTACTGTCAGTGTGGCTGGAGGGAAATTGTATCTTGAGGAAGGAACAGGCAATAAACGTCTTCAAGTGTTTGACTCCCCCAAGTGTTATGATATTGCTGGAAAGGAATGGACCTTATGGAAGGGATTCTGGATCCAGCAGTGCAAAGATGTCCTATGAAGTGGCATGGAATTCAGTTCTTCCTGGTGCGAGATGGGTTGTCTCTGCTCAGACCATTGGAGCCAGAGAGAGTACTGTTGAAAACGGTGCCACTAATAGGTAATGAATGGTCTTCATCAGTGCCAATGGATCCCGAGGTTTGTGAGGTGCCAAGTTTGACCGTACCAACGGATCACATTCTGGTACCAATGGAGCCGACGTTTATGGGCTTCTTTGTTAAGCCTTGGGGACTTAGTACGTTTTAAGTCCACTTGGGTTGAGATGCTGGGCTTACTCAGAGCCAAATCAGATTTCTTTGAAGTGGATTTGGAGGAAGATTTGGTCTCATTATGACAGTGCTTCCTGTGTCCCCGAGAAGATTCTGCCATGATACCAGACACCTCTGTGTTCTTGGGGAACCAGGGTGTAGTATCCAGCCTGACTCATGAAAGACACCCCCCCCCCCCCCCAGCCTCTGCTTAAACCAAAATCCATCAGAGGAAGAAAACTTGCAGAGAGCAATGAAGGGCGTTAGGAGACACACCTAGACCCCTCCTGACAAGATTAAGACATCTCCATTAGCATACAGAATGGAGAGCAGAGACAACTCCCCTAGCCTCATCTGCATGAAAGATGGGACAGGAAGACATCTCAATTTACATACAGAATGGAGAACAGAGAACCACACTGAATTCTGGGACCAGAAAAAGCAGGGAAGCACTGCATCCTGGGAATCTCTGCTCCAGATGCTAATGAACCTACGCCTGCACACACACCCAGCTCAGCAGTTATCAGACCAATTCTAGTAATGAATCCTTAATTGATATCCAAATACTGAAGCAGCCTAGTTGTATTGTGAGCTCCCTGGAAGAAAACACCACCCATAGCCAAGTGTGATCAGCTCCTATTGTCTAGTCTAAAGAAAACCGTTGAGTCATCAGTTTACCTATAAACAAATCTTGAACCATTGTATTTTCTCTACAAAAATCCCTACTCACCCTCTAGTCAGGGTTCTGATGCTTAGATCCAAACTAGGCATCAGTTCCACTGGAACTCCATCATCTCCTCACTGATCGTGCTGGGGACTCTGCCTGCCTCTTGCCCTCAGGACCCTCAGCTACCACCATCATCTGGGAACCCTGACCAGTTCAAGCTTCAGGGAGCGGTGAGACCCCCTTCTTTCTTTTTCTCTCTTTCTCTCTCTCTCTCTCTCTGTTTTCCTGTCTACCTTAGGTATTAGCCTTTAATCATGTATGCTAGGTTGGTTTAGTCCTCCTTGTGTAGTTATCACTATTATTCAATAAATAACTTCTATGGTTAAGTTGGTTGCTTCTTTCTCTCTTTTGCTGAACTTTACTCGTTTGTGTTTTTAGCTTCCCCCATTCACTCTACAGCAATGCTTCTTTTACCTAAGCTAAAGATCCCTGCAGCGCCCAAAATACTGTAGGGTTTGCTCATTGAGTAGGTTACTGCCAGTACAATTGTGTTGGGGGATTGGGATGTGCTGAATTTGGGATGCATAAGGGTAACAGCTTGAAAGTGCTGCTTGACCCAGTCCATGGAGCCCAGGGGCATATAAGGAGAGACAGCTTGAAAGTGCTGCTTCCTCCAGCCCAGTGAGTCCAGAGACATATAAGGGGTCAGCTTGACAGTGCTGATTGACCCGGTCCACTCAGACTTGCTCTGTTAATGTACGTGTGGGTGTTCATCCGGTTCTGGGGTGGGAGTAACCCAGCCCTAGGGACCCTAGGTCCTGCAAGATAGCTCCATTGGGAGGGGACTTGCAGAAGGGAGAAGTAGAGCTCCATCTGTAAACACAAGTGACACAAGCAGTACATTGACAGGATTACAGAACCCCCTTTCCCAGAGGAGTAACCCAAATAAATGAGCATACCCCAAAGTAATGGGCACATCTGGTAACAGCCAGGAATGTCTGAGGGTAGATTCTCTGGCACCAGCGTTGGACTTAGCAGCAGGAGGTTTACCTCTTGCAGAGTCAGGCCAATGTATGGGGTGGGGGTGGGGATTCCCAGCCTGGGTCCGATTGAGGCCATATGGTCTTTTCCAGGAGGCGTTTTCAAAGGTGGAGTTCCTGTCCTTCTCAGGTATGGCTGGGGAATGAGCGGCAAATACTACACCTCACTGCAATGTGAGCTTCCCCAAGGCCATACAGGCAGTGCTGGTGGTCATTGCTGACCGAGAAGGATCATGGGTAGGAAACACAGAGTTTAAAGCCTATAGTCCAATACCCGCACAGGGTATGGGGTGGGGAAGGGGAAGTGTTCCCCTATAGATTAATCTAGCACTAAAACTATGGAAACATTAAAACTTCACGGTACAAGATGCTAAAACTATTTACAAAGTTAAATATTCTCTTAAGAGATGAAGACGAAGCTACAGACAGAGGTTCCAACCTGGATCATGTGGCAGTGAGAAGGAACTGGAGAGGTGGTTGGTCCACCCTGCTCTTTATCCCCTCAGTCGGAGGCACAAGGTGAGCCAGGTGCTTGCGTAGATCAACGGACACTACTTTCAAATCCTCTGGCTCTGGGCACATGGGTGATACGTGTAGCCCACAGTGGAATACAATAGGGACCATCATTCAAAGAAGAAAAATAGATTATGAAAATGGGTCATGTCTGAGATCCATTTTCATTGCTTTTAGGGCATGTCCTACCTATATTCAATATTCTCAAAGCCACGTATACCTTGTAGCTCCATTGACATAACCGTGAAGGATGCTGGGAGCTCAAGGCTTATATATGGCAGCATTCTCAAATTCAGCAAACGTCACAGCATCAGTTACACTTGATTTGGAGGTTGTCTGTGCAATCATAAGGGCTAGGGACTTCTGAGCTTTTAAATTAACAGCAACAAAATCTAGTAAGCAAGACAGTAGCCTCAGAAAAGAACAAAACAAAACAAAAACCCTGGATTGTTGACGATGTTCCCTCTAATTTTTTCCACCCATGTGCGGAATAAATTTTGATATGTGCACCAAGGTAATGTGCGGATGTGCACCACCAGTAGAAACAAAAAACCTAGATATAATTTATATTTTTAAAAAGTTACCAATAGGGATAATTACTCCAGCCAGGACAGGTTAGGCATTTTAGAACTCACTTCTCAAAGGGGGTTCAATTTTCAGTTTTTAAATTTTAAGTGTAAGAAAAATAAAAATTATGAAATGCATAGACCAGTCAAAACACTAAAATAACACACGTTGAAAGAATAACATTACAGAGAATATATGTGCAAGTAACAACAATAATAATATAAGTAGGTATTGGGAGATGAATGTGACACACACAGACTGTGTGTGTGTGTGTGTGTGTGTGTGTGTGTGTGTGTGTGAGAGAGAGAGAGAGAGAGAGACAGACACTGTGCGCACGTGGGACACAGACTGTGTGAGAGTGTGTGCACATGCGAGAGAGAGAGAGAGACAGACAGAGATTGTGTGTGCTGGCTGCTGGGGAAGTCTGAGACCGTGCGCTGTCGCTTTAAGGCTTTCACTCACCGGGAGGCTTGTTCAGACCTCAAAGCTGCTGCAAGTCCTGAACCCTGTCCCCTCCCCCCTGCTCTGTGGAGATGGGGTACAGGGGCTGGGGACACCCTGACATCAGCACCCGCTCCCCCTCGCTCTGCACAGTCAGCAGGAGAGTCCCAGAAGCAGCTGCAGGAGCAATATGGCTGCAAAGCAGCGGGGAGGAAGGGCACCTGAAAACACGCTGCCGGATGTGCGCGGCTCTGCTCTTCAAGTGGGCAGCACTTGACTCTCTCCTGGGCGGCCGTCCAACCGCGCAGCTTAGAGGGAACACAGGTTGTTGACCTGGTTCCACTCGAGCTTTGATGCTCAATTTTGTAGGGTATAGGAATGTGTCTGGGTACTGCACACTCCTGAAATAGTGGTACCTGGATCTATCTAACCGTCTCCATTGGTTAGCCCTTGCCAGATCTGGAAAGATGTGCAATCTGTGGTCCTGGAAAAGAAGCTGTTCACTATCATTAGCATTTCCTGGATGGTCTAGGGGAAGTCACTTAATTGCTTGCTGCCTCACTTTCCCCATCTATAAAGTGTGGCTAATACTTTAATAATAACTGGGATTTCAATAAGGCTTAATTCATTAAAATGATTAATTAAAGTGCAGCAAGTCTTTAGATGGAAGGCACTAGATAAGTACAAAACAGTAGTAGTATAAGAAAATATTCTGGTAGGTATATGTCCTAACTGTTGCAGACAGTTCATATAATACTGATATCCTATAATTCCATATTTCTGTTCCAGAATATAAACTTGGTATTACTTCAGATATACTAACAAACTACTTTGTGGCCATTCCCCTCTCTACCCACTTGGAGATATAACAAACTTAGGTTATCCTATTAAAGCATTTTCTAGTGATTCTCCTTTTTAAAATGGATTGAAACGTTATCTTAATTCCAACAGTCTGTACCTTCCTCAGCCTACTGCATTCCCTTTTTAAACATCATCTGTTCTTCCAGCATTTCTAATCTTCCTCACAGCTTTTTGTGGTTTATTTTAAAGCCTTTTCTGGTTAACAGTGTTGCTTTTTAAGTCCAGCAGGGTGCTTTTAACAAACTTTAATGGCTAAAAGTATTTTTTATCCTTATATCTAAACTGCTCTTCCTTTAAGCCTGTTTGTGATCAGCTAGCCAAGAAAGTGGGGCTGTCTCCTTGGCTTTCTTGATAGTAATAACTTCATCATTAAAGTACCGTCCAAAGACGTAGCCTCAGGTTACTAGTAGTTCAGTATTCTTTCCATCTTTGGACTAAATTTTCTTTACATGACTTGCAACTAGATCAGAAATTCCCCAACCCCCTTCCTAAAATAAGATTTCCATACATATGCCCATATTACAGATATACGAGGCCTTTCCCTTTAAAGGAGATTTGGTCATACAAAGCCTGTCCTGCACCACTGAAGTACAAAGGAATTTTGCTAGAGAGCAGAATCAGGTCCATAATACTTTATTAATAGTCACATTTGTATGTATAGCAACCTTTTAGTAAAGGAACTGAAAGCATTTAATTAATATTTAGCAACTCACCCTGTGATGTATTATTCTCCACATTTTACAAATGAGTAAAATGAGGCACAGGTTAAATAATTGATCAAAGCCACATACTGAGCCCTTTTCAGAGTCTGGCACAGAATCCAGGAGTCCTGGTTCCCAATATCTGCTGCTATCATTAACTCAACATTATGTCTTCCCTGCTTGTGAGAATTTGCCACAAAACAAAGTGGTAAAACAGGAGAGGAGAAATCCTATCTCCCAAAAGGGAGTAAGTGGATTAGACATTTTAGGATTATCATTGCCTCCTAAAATCAGGCAACTTCTTTGGAGGTTCAGTTTTTGATGTGGTAAAAGCTGAGGTCCAACTACAAAATTCCTGTACCCATTCCAGCTCTGAACATGTGAGCATTTCTAATAATTATCAAGTTTTGTTTCCATAGCTATTTTCACATAGTGCCTGTATCTTGAAATCAATGGATTGCGTGACTGAAATGACTTTGAATAAATAATAAAATCCACAGGAAATCTACTCTGCCAATAGAAGTGTCTGGTTTAGGTCTTAAATAACTGGATTTCTTTGGAGTGAAATTGATCATGCTCTTACTTTGGCTCATAATATTTTGAGTTATGGTAAAACAAAGCAATGATGTTTTCTGTGTAGCTTTCAAATCAGTAATAGTTCGGGGTTTTTAAAAACCTGCTGTTCAAAAGCTCTTTTAATCCCATTTTAAGTGATTTAAACCAAGATGGTTTGAAAATTATCATTGCAATTTTAATGAATTAAACTATAAATGTTCCCTGGGTGGCATGCAGAGGTGAAAGTAAGGCGGTAAGCCCCGGTATGGCGTACCGGCAAGAGTCGGTGCTCCGTACCAGGGTGGATAGGCTTCCCCTGGCGGCAATTTAAAGGGCCTGGGGCTCCCAGCAGCGGTTGGAGCCCTTTAAATT
>NW_020664420.1:34315408-34344707 GCF_002925995.2 Terrapene triunguis | reverse complement strand
CGGAGCCCTGGGGTAGCAGCAGCGGGGCTCCGGCGGCTATTTAAAGGATCCGGGGCTGCGGCAGCCACTACCGCCCCGGCCCTTAAAATAGCCACCGGAGCCCCGCCGCCGCCTCCCCAGGGCTCTGGCAGCAGGGCTCTGGGGACGATTTAAAGGGTCCGGGGCTCTGGTAGTTGCTACCGGCCCAGGCCCTTTAAATTGTACCCAGTGCCTGCCGGAGCCCTGGGGTAGCGGCGGCGGGGCTCCGGCAGCGATTTAAAGGGCCAGGGGCTCGGCTACCGCCCCGGGCCCTTTAAAGCTCTGCCAGAGGCCGGGGCAATGGCAGCAGCCGGGAGCCCCCTCCGATGGTGATTTAAAGTGCCCAGGTCTCCACTGCGGTAGCTGCAGCTGGAGCCCCGGGCCCTTTAAATCGCCTCTGCAGCTGGTAGCTCGGGGGTGATTTAAAGGGCCCGGGGCTCCCAGCTGCTGCTACCACAGCCCTAGCCCCTTTAAATCCTGATTTAAAGGCCCCACCTCTTCCGGTAGAGCACTGGAATGGGTTGCCTAAGGAGGTGGTGGAATCTCCTTCCTTGGAGGTTTTTAAAGTCAGGCTTGACAAAGCCCTGGCTGAGATGATTTAGTTGGGAATTGGTCCTGCTTTGAGCAGGGGGTTGGACTAGATGACCTCCTGAGGTCCCTTCCAATCCGGATAGTCTATGATTCTAGAGGCCACGCCTCTTCTGGTTCAGCTCCTCCCCCTCCTAAGGACTCTGCAGTACCGGTAAGTCCTTTAAGTTACTTTCACTCCTGGTGGCATAAGAGCCAAGTTGAAGTTCCTGCTCCAAATGACTAATTATTTATAGAGAATATATAGCTTCTATGGGAGAAATTGAGAGACCCCCACTCCAGCATAACCATTAGCACAGTGCTTAAGGCACCCTTTTAGTAGTGGGGAGATTCCAGTAGGTGGATTCAGACCTGGGTCTCCCACATCTCAGGTGATTATTCTAACCACTGGGCCAGTACTATTATTTTATATGTGAGTGTAGTCCTTTAAAAATGCCTGGAAACAAAACCGTTTCAATTGAACGAAACACTTCATTTAATCTGCAATGGACTTTTTCAAGTTACTGAAGTTTGGATTTGGTTCAACACAATCTGAATTTTTGGGTTTTTTTTCAGAACTGCCAGCGAACCAAAAGAGGAGGCCAGTTACGTGTAATTGGAGGTTCTTGGAGATGCATGGTCCCTATCTGTATTCCACATGTAGGTGCACTATGCTATGTGCGAGAGTCTGGAAGCATTTCTTAGCAGTGTCTGTTGATTCGCACATGCATAGTGCATCTCATCGTGCTCCCAGCTGAGGGTATAAGGTAGTGCGGCTCAACACCTCTCCAATCTCCTCCTTACTGTAATGGAATCCAGTCTGAAGCAGAGGGAATTGGAGGGCAGGTAGTGCAATACAGATAGAGACCACACATCTCAAAGAACTCTAGTTACTGGTAAGTAACCTCTTCTTGGAGTGGTAGTCCCTACATGTATTCTCTGCAGTATTTTCTGTGGGACAGTGTGATTGCTATATGAAAGTACGCATCCTTCAAGTAGAGGGTGGCATTCCAGTCCCCTAGATCCAAGGAAGGGATGATGGAGGCCAAGGAGACCATTTGGAACTTGAGTTTCTTATGAACTTGTTGAGCTCTCTCAGGTCTCGGATGGGCCTGAGCCCGCTTTTGGTATTAGGAAATACCGGGAATAGAAGCCCTTACCCTTCTGCTCCTGAGGAACCTCTTCCACTGCCCCCAGCAAGAGGAGTGATTGCACTTCCTATGTGAGGAATTGCTCATGAGAAGGGTCCCTGAAGAGGGATGGGGAAGGGGGGGGTGGAAGGGCAGGAGGGCAGAAAATTGGAGTGAATATCCCCTCTCTACTGTGCAGAGCACCCAGCGGTCTGACATAATACGGGCCCATGCATGGTAGAAAGGAGATAGATGGGATGAAAAGGTAAGGCGGGCTGGATCCAGTGCATCACCCCCAAGCACACATTCAAAAGGCCAGTTTTGGGCCTAAGGAGGGTTTAGACTGGCCAGAGGAGTGATGAGGTCTCTTCCTTGAGTTCCTAATTCTCCTGCACGACCCATCCTGCCTACTCTGAGGTTGATAATTCCTCTGAGGGCCTGGGGTCTAAAGTGCCTCCGTTGGGTGGCAGGGGTGTGGCAGCCCAGGGACTTCAAGGTGGCTTGAGAATCCTTGAGGCTGTGCAGACGAGAGTCAGTCTTCTCGGAAAACAAAGACTGACCCTCAAAGGGGAGGTCCTGGATTGTCTGCTGCATCTCGTATGGGAGGCCAGAGACCTGCAGCCAGGAACTCCTCCTCGTGGCCACCCCCGTAGCCATGGTGTGAGATGCCGCATCTGCTGCATCCAGGGTCGCCTGCAGGGATGCACGGGAAATTAATTTATCGTCCTCTACTAGCACAGAAAACTCAGCGCGAGAGTTCATAGGGAGGAGTTCTGTCATAAGAACCACCATACTGGGTCAGACGAAAGGTCCATCAAGCCCAGTATCGTGTCCTCGGACAGTGGCCAATGGCAGGTGCTCCAAAGGGCATGAACAGACAGGTGATCATCAAGTGATCCATGCCCTGTCACCCAATCCCAGCTTCTGGCAAACAGAGGCTAGGGACACCATTACTGCCCATCCTGCCTGCTAGCCATTGATGGCCCTATCTTCCATGAATCTATCTAGCTCCCTTTTGAACCCCGTTATAGTATTGGCCTTCACAACACCCTCTGGCAAGGAGTTCCAGAGGTTGACAGTGCGTTGTGTGAAAAAATACTTTGTTTGTTTTAAACCTGCTACCTATTAATTTCATTTGGTGGCCCCTTGTTCTTGTATTATGAGGAGTAAATAACACTTCCTTATTTACTTTCTCTATACCACTCATGATTTTATAGACCTCTATCATATCCCCCCTTAGTCGCCTCTTTTCCAAGCTGAAAAGTGCCAGTTTTATTAATCTCTCCTCATACGGAAGCCATTCTATACCCCTAATCATTTTTGTTGCCCTTTTCTGAACCTTTTCCAATTCCAATATATTTTTTTTGAGATGGGGCGACCACATCTGCACACAGTATTCAAGGTGTGCGCGTACCATGGATTTATATAGAGGCAATATGATATTTTCTGTCTTATTATCTATCCCTTTCTTGAGGATTCCCAACAGTCTGTTTGCTTTTTTGACTGCCGCTGCACATTGAGTGGATGGTTTCAGAGAACTATCCACAATGACTCCAAGATCTCTTTCTTGAGTGGTAACAGCTAATTTAGACCTCATCATTGTATATGTATAGTTAGGATTATGTTTTCCAATGTGCATTACTTTGCATTTGCCAACATTAAATTTCAGTTGCCATTTTGTTGCCCAGTCACCCAGTTTTGTGAGATCCTTTTGTAGCTCTTCACAGTCTGCCTGAGACTTAAGTATCTTGAGTAGTTTTGTATCATCTGCAAATTTTGCAACCTCACTGTTTACCCCTTTTTCCAGATCATTTATGAATATGTTAAATAGGACTGGGCCCAGTACAGATCCCTGGGGGACACCACTATTTACCTCTCTCCATTCTGAAAACTGACTATTTATTCCTACCCTTTGTTTCCTATCTTTTAACCAGTTACCAATCCATGAGAGAACCTTCCCTCTTATCCCATGACTACTTATTTTGCTTCAGAGTCTTTGGTGAGGGATCTTGTCAAAGGCTTTCTGAAAATCTAAATACACGATATCCACTGGATCTCCTTTGTCCACATGCTTGTTGACCCCCTCAAAGAATTCTAGTAAATTGGTGAGGCATGATTTCCCTTTACAAAAAACATGTTGACCATTTCACAACAAATTATGTTCATCTATGTGTCTGACAATTTTGTTCTTTATGATAGTTTCAACCAATTTGCCTGGTACTGAAGTAAGGCTTACTGGCCTGTAGTTGCCAGGGTCACCTTTGGAGCCCTTTTTAAAAATTGGCGTCACACAGCTATCCTCCAGTCATTAGGTACAGAAGCTGATTTAAATGATAGGTTACAGATGACAGTTAGTAGTCCTGCAATTTCATATTTGAGTTCCTTCAGAACTCTTGGGTGAATACCATCAGGTCCTGGAGACTTATTACTTTTTAGTTTATCAATTTGTTCCAAAACCTCCTCTAATGACACCTCAATTTGGGACAGTTCCTCAGATCTGTCACCCAAAAAGAATGGCTCAGGTTTGGGAATCTCCCTCACATTCTCAACAGTGAAGACCGATGCAAAGAATTCATTTAGTTTCTCTGCAATGGCCTTTGAGTGCTCCTTTAGCATCTTGATCGTCCAGTAGTCCCACTGGTTGTTTAGCAGGCTTCCTGCTTTTGATGCATTTAAAAGTTTTTTTGCTATTACTTTTGGAGTCTTTGGCTTGCTGTTCTTCAAATTCTTTTTTGGTCTTTCTAATTATATTTTTATACTTCATTTGTCAGAGTTCATGCTCTTTTCTATTAAAGGATGCCTTTTTAACCACTATGGCTCTTTTTTGGTTCTCTATGTTTTTTAAATTGGGGTATACATTTAAGTTGAGCCTCTATTATGGTGTCTTTAAAAAGTTTCCACACAGCTTGCAGGGATTTTACTTTTGGTACTGTACCTTTTAATTTTTTTCACTAACCTCCTCATTTTTGTGTAGTTCCCTTTTCTGAAATTAAATGCTACAGTGTTGGGCCGCTGTGGAGTTTTCCCTTCCACAGAGATGTTAAATTTAATTATATTATTGTCACTATTACCAAATGGTCCAGCTATATTCACCTCTTGGACCTGATCCTGTGCTCCACTTAGGACTAAATCAAGAATTGCCTCTCCTCTTGTGGGTTCCAGAACCAGCTGCTCCAAGAAGCAATCATTTAAGGTGTCAAGAAACTTTATCTCAGCATCCCTTCCTGAGGTGATATGTACCTGGTCACTATGGGGATAGTCCTCACTCATTCTCGCCCCACCCAGTTTACAACAGCACTCAGCCGTAACTTCATCCCTTAACATTCATATATGAACAAATTATTGGATTATAAAATCTCTATTAATCTTCATCCCTGTTCCTTTCCTGCCTCCTGGCAGAACTCCATTCCAAGTCTGAATAGCACAGCTCAATGCAATCCAGTCCCTTAGCCCTTCTCCAGCTTCTGGCCCTCCACATTCCCACTCCCACAGTTCCTCCTCCCCAAACTGTTCACAGTCAGAAGCAAGTCAGTTTATATTTCTGGAAGTTTAAAAATAATTTTAAACATTACTCTGTAGATATGGGAGAACAGTTCTGTACAAGCATAGGCCAATCTGTAGATCAATTAAAACAAAAGAGGGGAAAAAAAACAAGAAAATATATTGCATTCTACATTTCAAGGCCACAAATCTTTGTATAGGACATTTCTCTACTCCAGCCTAAAATACGGACCAAAGACCAAAACAACAAAGGGCAGTTTCAGTTTCTTCTCCCTCCTTACCTGAAACAAGCAGTCTTCAACGTGCATCTGCCCTTCCCCTCAAACAGTAAAAAAAAAAAGCACTTTCCTAGCAAGACAGAAAGACAGACAAACAAAAACAGCTGGAGTTGTAAAGCGAGCCATTCTGGAGCTATGATGAACCAAGAGTTAAAGAATTTTTGTTAAAAGTCAACAGGGGAAAAAAAGGTGAGCACCATTACTATAACATTTTGTTTCCGATTTTTTTCCCACAAACTTCTCAGAAAAGTTCTACCCAGCAATGAGATCTGGCATGTGACATTTCAAAAAGATTGATTTCTTTTTGAGAATGTTGCATGTGTGTGGGAAAGTCAGGCTTCTATTATCTTAGCTGTGGAGGTGCTGCTCCACAATTCAAGAATTTACCAGCAAGATTTCTATGTTGGGAAACAAATAAAAAGATCTAAGTTAGGAAGAATAAGAGTAGATTCAGAATGTTATATTAAATCAAGGATTATCCAAAAAGCAGAAGGCCCTACTCTGTTAGTGTTACTTAGGACTGTTTTCCATTGACTGACAGGTTTATCATCAGTACTGGAGTATATTTTCAAAGTAATGTAGAGGGATTAGGAATCTATGTGGCTATGCAGAGGTCTGTCTCAGTCTCCAGTGCTAGCTTGGCTACAACAAAAAAGCCAAGAACTCCTCAAGATGCATTAATGCAGGGAAAAAATTGCTGTGCATTGTAATACCAAGTCTCTCAATCATGAAAGACAAAATGAGAAATGTGATAACCCTAAGACTCCAAGTGATCTTAATTAGTCACATGTTAAGTTATTTTGCATCACTTGGAAAATGTTGTCCCATTGTGTCCAGAAATTTTTAAAATGTCTTTCAGCTGTCAGACTATCACAGCTGTTAATTATTTTATGATTTAATATTTTAGACAAAGATTTTTTTTTGTTCTAATTGCACACTAATCCACACATTTTTTTGACACAGATTAATTACCATTGGTGGTGAGACAGCTTCATTTCATACGCCAAATTGACTATAACAGACTATAACGTAAGAGGTAAGGACATAATGTTAAATTCTTTCTAGTAGTTTCCTGTCACCCTTTATATTAGTCTGCAATTACAACTTCTTCTGATGAATACACTATTATCATCACTTTTCCTTTGCCATAAATCTTCATAATTGTAAGAACAATCAGATTAATTAATGTCAGAAGAAATTAAATCATCAGTTTCAGTGCTCAGTTGTTGAAGATGACTAAAACTCTGAATTAAATACATGTGACTTCTAAACCCAGCAGCAACTCACTGGCTTTCAGTATATAATGCTTTATCTGTATTATGCACTGTTACTGTTGCACAAATTGAAAAATCATTTCTGTTTAATCAAACAGAAACATTTTAAAATTTCAGGGAATTGTCACTTCAAGTATGAAATTATACTGTAAATTTTCAAACTGTAGAGGAATTCCATTGTTAAATGAGTAATGTAATAACCACCTAAAATTATCTGTACTGTGATAACTATGCATCAGTGCTTTAGCGGAACAATATATTACTCTCATCTAGGTGCACACAGCAAAAAAAAATGTAAATGTAACCTTAAAGTCTTTTTAGTGGAATGAGAACACACTCAATGTCATTTGTAATCTCTGAGTGGGCAGACGGTAATGACAAACCCAGTTTTCCCAGGGCTTCCTCTTAACTATTTACATTTCTGCTAACTTATGAGAATTTCTTCCTTATTAACTCAAACTAGTGCTACCCAATATGCAAAATACTGCACACAATATAAAGGTAAGGATGCTAGCACATTCTGCCCTCAGATTATGAATGTGGGTTTCCTGAAGCTAGTCACTAAACCTCCCCAACATTTGAAATACCCAACACCACACAGTCTCTCAACTGACCAAAGTGTCATGTCTTGTCATTAGGACAACTCAACCCCCTTTCTGCATCAAATTCATTACAAAAAACAGTGGATGTAGAACAATAATTTTAGGTTAGTTTAAAACTACATGTACATAAAGAATTTATTTACTCATAATTTTCATCTTCTCTTAGTGTTTCCCTCTATCAGTGCAGAGGGTTTATTGCTGAGAATAGTCTCACCCCCTGTGCTGCAAAGGCAGTTGATTCTGATTTGTGGCAGCAGCTTGCCCCAGTAACTCTGATTGAAACGAAGTTCTCCAGATGGCCTAGTCCAGGGTCTTGAGCAATACATGACAACAAGCTATAAAACAGCCAATAAAAGAAAACATACTTATCTGGAAAAAAAAATCTAGGGCTGTCAAGCGATTAAAAAAATTAATCGTGATTAATCGCACTGTTAAACAATAATAGAATACCATTTATTTAAATATTTTGGGCTGTTTTCTACATTTTCAAATATATTGATTTCAATTACAACAGAATACAAAGGGTATTGTGCTCACTTTATTTTTATTTTTGATTAAGAACATAAGAACCGCCATACTGGGTCAGACCAAAGGTCCAGCTAGCCCAGCATCCAGTCTTCCGACAGTGGCCAATGTCAGGTGCCCCAGAGTGAATGAACAGAACAGGTAATCAAGTGATCCATCCCATCGCTCATTCACAGCGTCTGGCAAATAGAGGCTAGGAACACCATCCCTGCCCATTCGAGCTAATAGCCATTGATGGACCTATCCTCCATGAATTTATCTAGTTCTTTTTTGACCCCTGTTATAGTCTTGGCCCTCACAACATCCTCTGGCAAAGAGTTCCACAGGTTGACTGAGCATTGTGTGAAGAAATGCTTCCTTTTGTTTGTTTTAAACCTGCTGCCTATTGATTTCATTGGGTGACCCCCTAGTTCTTGTGTTATGAGTGAATAACACTATTTACTTTCTCCACACCAGTCATGATTTTATAGATCGCAATCATTTCCCTCCTTAGTCATCTCTTTTCTGAGCTGAAAAGTCCCAGTCTTTTTAATCTCTCCTCATATGGAAGCCGTTCCATACCCCTAATCATTTTTGTTGCCCTTTTCTGAACCTTTTGCAATATATCTTGTTTGAGAAGAGGCGACCACATCTGCCTGCAGTATTCAAGATGTGGGCATACCATGGATTTATATAGAGGTAGTATGATATTTTCTGTCTTATTATCTATCCCTTTCTTAATGATTCCCAACATTGTTAGCTTTTTTGACTGCTACTGCACATTGAGTAGATGTTTTCAGAGAACTATCCACAATGGCTCCAAGATCTCTTGAGTGGTAAACAGCTAATTTAGACCCCATCATTGTATATGTATAGTTTGGATTATGTTTTCCAATGTGCATTACTTCGCATTTATCAACATTGAATGTCATCTGCCATTTTGTTGCCCAGTCACCCAGTTTTGAGAGACTGGGAATTAACTATCTTAAGTAGTTTTGTATCATCTGCAAATTTTGCCACCTCACTGTTTACCCCTTTTCCCAGATCACTTATGAATATGTTGAATAGGACTGGTCCCAGTACAGACCCCTGTGGGACACCACTATTTACCTCTCTCCATTCTGAAAACTGACCATTTATTCCTACCCTTTGTTTCCTTTTAACCAGTTACTGATCCATGAGAGGACCTTCCCTCTTATCCCATGACAGCTTACTTTGCTTAAGAGCCTTTGGTGAGGCTCTTAAGTCAAAGGCTTTCTGAAAATCTAAGTACACTATAACCACTGGATTTCCCCTTGTCCACATGCTTGTTGACCCCTTCAAAGAATTCAAGTAGCCCAGTCCTCCCAAATCAGACTGCTCCCCAAAATATCGTCTGACTCTGCTGCCTGACCTCACCCACCCTCGGAGCTGTTGAAGCTAGAGTGGTCACATTTGAGGCATCCTATACCTCAGTGATAGGGGCAGTTGGTTATCCATATTCTTCTGAGATTCCTGGACACTCCTTAGCAATAAAACAAACCCAAGTGGAAACCAGACCTCATTTACCTAATTGCATTTAAAAAAATTAAGTCTCAAATTGTTATTCAGAATACAATGCTTTTCCCATTGGTTTCAATGGAGAGCAAGTTTACATCTGTCTTAATTTCCCTTAGTTTCGGTCTGTTAAAGGGAAATGGCAGCCTCAATGGAACAACAATGGACATATCCACAGTTATAGCCAGCTTGGAACTATAAACAGTATTTTTTTTTTTTAAACAAATATCTATTAAGTGTTTACCTTTAAGTGTCTGACCAAAATTCTGACCCAGTCCTGCAACAAGATCCACTAAAGTAGACCCCTTAAGCATTCACACAGAGTCCTACTGGGCACATATGAATCTGTACTAATACATTTTGATTAAAGACTGAGGTCTGTATTATGCAAATTATATGAAACTATAGAAAAATATGTTCTGGAGAACTTTCTAAGTATTAAATAAGTCAGTTACACACGGCTTTAAAGAGCATTAGTTTATTATCTATTCTCCATGTGTTATCTCAGAAACAATCTAATTATATACAAAAATTTGGAATGTTGGATAAATGCTGATCAATAAAAACATTTCATAACTGCTGACAAGGAAATAATTCTAAAAAAATGTAGTACAGCAAATCAATCATCAAGGCTTGATTCTGTGTGTTGCTTATTGCTGTTTGTGTTCATAGAATGCTTTCAAGTATATACACACTTTTTAAACTCCAGTCCAAAAAAGGAAGTCAGAAAAATATTTACATAATAAATACGTGGGAAATTTCATTGTAAGTTGAACTGATTCTTTAATGAATTGTTATGATGAGAAAGAACATTGAGTTGATGTAAACTTTATTAATTCCACACTTGTGTTGATGAATTTGATTTTATTTTGTTTGAAAATATAGGCTAAATAACTTTGATATGGTTCTCCTCCTCCTGTATTTTGAATGGACTAATTAAACAGACCTCTCCCTTCCCACTCTCCAAAAAACATGAATGTTGATTTTTTTTAACCCCCTAACCATTTTCAATACATTTTAAAAAAACACCTCCAATATTTTCTTTGTAAAATCAATACCATCAATATTTTATTTCATGATTAGTTTGCTAATTTCTTGAAGACAGACTTTGGCCAAGTATTTCCACAAGAAGTACTAAACTCCTACAGTTATACCATAGCCAAACCAATGTTTTTGGTAACAGTATTTTTCTGCAATACACAACCTTACAAATTAAGTTAATTGACACAACATAGTTTAAACCTTCTGTTAACATTAAAGAAAAATGTTACAGCATTTGCAACAGTAAAACCCTCATTGAACTATTTAAACCTACTGTATAATATACACAAAGTTAAAATAAGTCCAAGATCAGTAAAGAATCAGTTCTGGTTTTTGGACTTTTCCCTCCTCAAAGTTACAGTTTATGTATCAGGTCAAGTTAAATTAGGATTTATCTGTATGTATTCCCTTTAAAAGGCAGAGTGTGATTAAAAATAGTATGATTAAAAGCAATGAAGACGTCATGTGATCATTTTGCATTGTCAATAAAAAAATATATTGAGAAATTAAAAAGTCTTAGGGGGAAAAAGGAACGCGGAAGCCTGCCATTATATAGCTATATTTTTGTTCTTTTCTGTAAAGATTAAAGCACACAGAAAATAAGTGAATTTTATCAAAATACAGCACACTTCTGCTAATATTAAAAAAATCAATTCCTATGTAAATATTACAGAAAATCAACTAAAAATTATAATATACAAAGAGTTGTTAAAGGGTTTCAGTTAAAATTATTAGAACTATACACAGTACAAGAAGCAACAGATTAACAGTTTTGAAAGAAGTGCAATAATATTGGAGTTCACGTATTTAAAAAGTACTGCCTGTTTATTTCAGCTAGCTATGTATAATTCCTTTAAGTTCCAGCTCATTTTTCCAAAAACTAAAGTGGGCTGGTGTTTTTGCTAGCTTTATTAAAAACATTTTATTACATATGGGTTGAAAAGGCAATTTCTACCAGTTTAAAAACTATGAACTTATATTTATTAATTAAAAATGAATTGCAACAAATGAATATTGCTCCAATGATGGGCTAATAATTAGCCCTGATTAAAAACAGTTATTGGTCTTCTATGGCACTTTTCCCTGGTCCATAACAACCATGTTTTAATTACCACTGCAGATTATGCAATCTCTACTCAATTCCTTAGGAAAAAAAGAGAAAATAAAGTTAATGTTTCAGGCAAACAAAAGTATAATCAAATATTTTATACAGTAATAAGGAACAAAGGCAGCCTGTGGTAAATCACTATTACATTAATATAGTTAGAAACCCTTTAATGACTCTGAAGTGTCTAGTTCACATTTAATGTTTCCTGTAGGAACAGCCCTTTAAGAAATATCGTTACAAACTGGTGGGTTCCAAGTACCCCGTCCTTTTGCTCTACAGTTACCCTCAGCAATTATCCGTCACTGTTCAACAGTTTCACAAACTTGCTTTGGTTACCTAGCTCCATGCGTATTGTTTCCTTTTAGTTTAACAAGGCAATGCAAGGCCAAACAAAAATCAAGATGACTTTCCTAATCCTCCTTTCCTAACCCATTTACTGTGTGTGTGTTTTGTGGGTTTTACAGGCAACACAATCTTAAAAACTGGCCTTTTTAAAAAAAATCTATAAATAAGTTTAAAATTGAGTACTTATTACAAAGAAGATAGAAGTATCACCATTTGCACAAAATCGGGGATTTCCATGGCAGAGAAAAACCTCTGGGCACATCTCCACAGTACAGTTGAAAAAAATTGTGTATGCAAATAAAAAAATAAACTTGAATCACACATAGCAAATGGATAGTCGATGATGATAAGAACAAATCCTGAAGAGCTCACAATAATGTAATTATAGTCTTCCTAAAAAGACATTATGCTTTTATTGCGTTATTCTATTGGTAGACGTACACTCCCAGACTAACCAAATGTTTCCTTCTTTCTTGATTCCAGATACTGATAGCAAATAGTTCTTCACTAGGCCTTTAAATTAACCCAACCAGCACCAACTTCCATCTACCCATTCATCTATACAATGTGCACATAGCAAAGCCAACATTTCAAATCTCTTGCCCATATCTAGAGAAGTGGTTTCAGCATACTACATTAATACCCAGTGAATAAAAATAAAGGCAATAAACAGCTACAGGACAGACAGCCCTGCCATCTGTCCACTGGCTACAGCTGAGGCTTCTCACAGCCTTGCACAAAGTTTAATAATGTGTATGAATTATCCAAAAATAAACCTACCATCTGTACAAAAACAACACAGGTCTGTTCTTGGAGGAGTGATCCTTGATTGCTATAATGCTTAAAAATGTAACCAGGGTTATTCACCATATGCATTTCAAAAATGGTTTCCTGTATGTTCTATACAGTGGTTCTTCCCCATAACCACAAGTTCAATATTTCATTACTGTACAAATTTTGATCATAATTTTTTCAAGTTCCTTTCATATATAAAAATAATCAAAATATTCAGTTTCCCACAAGTCCTTTGATGAATCTTGCTGGCTTTTTCCCCCACAGTATTTATGAAGAAACCTCTCGCACAATTATGAGTTCCACTGTGTTCTGAAAAGTCTTCAGCAAGGACACCGCTTGTCCATGATCAATATTGATGAAGCTGTATCCATTAGCCTAAGAAGGAAATTATATTTTATTAATAATGTCCCCAGGACATGTTATTTGTAACTTGAGTTTTAACAAATAGCAAGTTGTCTTTAATTTTAGCAATAAAAGTCTATAGGTTTTCACATTATTAGATTGTTCATGGTGTGGTAGAAACATTCTGTATTGTACGATAGGGAAGTGAACTGATCAGCATGTTTAAGTGTTTGTGGAAGAATTTTGCTCCGAAGATTGGCGACAGGGACACATTTTCAGCTACCCCAAATGGAGGAACCAGAACTGAAAAAGCATATAAATCCCATCTCTATTTGACTTCGTATGACTGCACTAGACAAAGCTAATAAATGGAACACAGGTGCCCTCTCCCACAAAGAAAAAATGAATATAGTACAGTAACTCCTCACTTAACGTCATCCCGTCCCCGTCCCCCCCGAGCCTCCTGAACACCCCAAAACAGCTGATTGCTGCAGGCGGGCGGCCTGTGGAGAGAGATGAGGCTGTGCGCTATCCCCCCCCCCCCCCAAGCCTCCTGAACGCCGTGGCCTTCAGAAGGCTGGGGGGAGCAGGGGCGGGAAGAGGTGGGGCAGGGTTGGGGCCTTGGGGGAAAGGGTGGAGTCGGGGGTGGGCCTGGGGTTGAGCACCCCCCAGCACTTTGGAAAAAACAGCAAGAGGAGCAACCGGATGATCCACCCTCTTTCACCCTCTGACTCCATCACCTCAACCAAGCTTCACAATCATCATTTCTGTGTACAGTATTAAATTGTTTGTTTAAAACTTATACTGTACATGTATATAATGTCTTTTGTCTGGCAAAAAAAAAAAAAATCCCTGGAACCTAGCCCCCCATCCATTAATTCTTATGGGGAAATTGGATTTGGAAGAACATCACTAAGCAAGGAGTTACTGTATATATTGTGCACTGAGTATAATGACTATTGTGCACCACAGTTTTGGAATCTAGAAATGTGGTGTATGGTGGATTAAGTCTATTAAAGGCTGACGTTTATTTCTAAAAGAGGAGAGGGAGGATTTTACACCCACTGATGCTCAAGATACTAATTTTTCAACAGGAGTCAGCCCATATAAATTTTTCAGGCAGCCAAATTAGGTCCTATCTCTACCCTCAGAGCTCTGAGTCTTCTGCAATACTTCAGGAGCCACCCACTTCTTTGGGATCTGTCCTTCATTTCCAGCAACTACATTTTTTTCTGGGGGCATCCACCTCTATTATTCCATGGGCTCTGCCCTTTCAACAAATCCAGTGGCTGACTCCTTGTTCAAATCTAGGGGGACTCTCGGTCCTCATCAGTATAGCAGCAGCAGCAGTTTACTAAATGAGAGATTACCTCTTAGCGGTGATATCAGAATCATGCAAGCAAGCAACTCTGTAGGATCTACCCAGCTATCTGCAAATTTATTAGCTGCACCTCCATTTTCTTCTACCATATCATTCATGATTAATAGAGTAAAAGCTGTGTGATCCGGCACTTTACCAACCAGAAAGCTCTAGAAACTAGTATTTCTGATATCCATTAAAAGTCCAGTTGGCACGGAGCCGGCAGGCTCCCTACCTGACTCCACACAGCTCCCTAGAAACGGCAACATATTCCTGCTGCTCCTAGGCGGAGGAACAGTTACGGGGACTCAGTGCACTGCCCCTGCCCCATGTGCTGGCTCCGCAGCTCCCATTGGCCAGGAATCGCAGCCAATGGGAGCTGCGGGGACAGCGCCTGCAGGCAGAGGCAGCGTGCAGAGCTGCCTGGCTGCGCCTCAGCCTAGGAGCAGCAGGGACATGTCGCTGCTTGCGGGGAGCCGCCCAAGATAAGTGCCACCCAGATCTGGCACCCCAAAACCCCTCCTGCACCCCAACCTCCAGCCCCGAGCCCCCTCCTGCACTCAAACTCCCTCCCTCCATTGGTAAGTATAACTCTTCGTTAACCGGAATTTTTGACTAACTGGCACCCTGCATTCCTCCAACATGCCTGATGATAAAGCTTTTACTGTAATAAGTAGTGAATTGTTTAATAAAGAGACTTCATCATGACATCACCAAAAGAAGAACACCATAAAGACAAGTAGTATTTAGACACGTCACCCTGGACAGCTTCAGAAAGCATTGCTGCTATGTTACTGGCATAACAAAGCCATTAAAGTGGAGATTTAAAACCAAATTTTGACTGCTACTCTGTCAGTCATACCTAGAATTTAGCTTAATCTTTGATAAAAATTAACAGTCCAAACAGATCTGTAGGTTTGAGCTGAACAAGGCTTGCTACTTTTTACTACCACAGCCAAATAAGGAGAATTGCACAGCATTCAAAATGGGTGGAACTGAGGTAGAGTAGGAGAGTGGGCAAGAGTTAGAAAATTAAACGAGAGTCATGTAAATAAGATGCATGGCAGCTATATTGTGTTTAAAATGTTACTCCAAATCCTGCCCCTGCAATAACTTCTTAGGTGAGTGTGGTCTGCAGCAAGACTTCCATTTTGAAGAGCAAAAGCTGGGTAACTACTCATAAGCCAAGAACTGGACAGTAGTGCTCTCAACCTTTCCAGACTACTGTACCCCTTTCAAGAGTCTGATTTGTCTTGTGTACCCCCAAGTTTCACCTCACTTAAAAACTAAATCAAATATAAAAGTGTCACAGCACAGTTACTGAAAAATTGCTTTCTTTCTCATTTTTACCATATAATTATAAAATAATTGGAATATAAATATTGTACTTACACTTCAGTGTATAGTATACAGAACAGTATAAACAAATAATTGTCTATGAAATTTTAGTTTGTTCTGACTTTGCTAGTGCTTTTTATGTAGCCTGTTGTAAAACTAGGCAAATATCTAAATGAGTTGCTATACCCTCTGGAAGAGCTCTGAGTACCCCAAGGGGTACACATACTCCTGGTTGAGAACCACGGCTGTACAGGACCAATTTCAGATCTTAACCTTCCTACTGATATCCAAAGCGCATACAAAAAACCTATACAGCCACCAGTCAGGCCTAAATTTTACATTATGACGTACATTTAATGCATGTTTTCCTGAGAGAGCAATAACCTTCTGAGACCATCCTTTGTATCCAGACCAGGGCTAAAGACATCCAAACACAGAGAAGCCTTTGTGCTTTAGAAACACAGAGGTTGTAAAGTGTACAAAGGTGCGATTAGCAGATTTGTGTACAACCATGGATTCTCTCTTTAGCAGCTTCAGGGAAGCTTCACTAAGACACACAAATACAAAAGTTGTGTAACTGGCACTGTGGCCGCATAGGACAGGTTTTCCATTCTGCCACTGCCAGATCCTGCTTTACGATTTACATGAGAAAAATAGAATCATCATGAATAGCAAAACCTGTCATAGAGCAAAATATGGCCTAGTAGTTCTGAAAAATGAAAGAACTTGTAATTACTACCTCAGCACATTCACCAGACATTTTCTCTTTGCTCTTTTTCAGAGAATGAATTCCTTCATAAAAACCAACCCACATATAGCCAGTACAACAACGGGAAAATTTAACTACTGAAATATCAAACAAATATCAGGAATAACAATCCATTCCAATAGAAGGTTACCCGCCGCACATATTCGATTTTACAAAATACAGAACAATAATTCACATATCTCCCATGTGTCTTAATCAACGGTTATGTATGTTTGCAAACAAACACACACACACCTAAAACCCTACTGTATAAATAACAATGACAAAGATTTCTGCACTTATAATGGAAGAGTACTTGCACCCTTTAAGATCCAAAGCCAGTCACATTTCCCAGCACTGGTGGGAGGAACTAATTTGCACAGAACTATTTAAGCCTCACTCAAATGCAGGCAATCATTTAGCTGGAGCGGCTCAATCTCAAGTCCAAGTTTGTATTCTGGGTGGCTTTATTTTATGTGAGGTAACTTATGTTGTCTATCAAAATGCTGTTACTTTTGTAAATTGTTTGTTTTTAGGCTGCGCTGTAATTGTGATACTAATATATCTGAAAAATACTCAAACGTAACAGAGTATAACTGGTTTTCTAAGACTTCTTTTGGAAGAGATATTGATAAAACTATGTAAAGAATGTAAGTACTAAACTTGAATGTAGTCTGCCACTACTAGCCATAAAAATGAAAGGCACTGACTGACCGAACAAACATACAAACAAGGACTATGTATATTAAACAGAATGATTACAATTACAGTACCTGAATTATTTTATCTCCAGGCTGCAACAATTTTGATGCTGGTCCTTCAGGCTGCACTCTGGTTACAAATATACCCTGTAAAAACAAATAGGGCGGAAAAAAAGAATTCTGACTGATCCTATTTAATAGATATTGGAGCAACTTGAAGCCATTGTAACTTAAGATATTCTTTGATTTTTCCACACTAAACAGAAGAGAATGTGAAATACTGAAAAATAATAGGTTCATTGGCTTTTATGATTAAAATCTTTTCAGAGATTAAAGACAGAAGAATTGCATTAATTGGAACACTGAAGGGAAAATATTTCTCCATCTGAATTTTAAGTTAACCCCGCTGTTTAAATTGCCAGATATATTACGTGTCAAAATGTAGTACCGACACTGGATGTAAGGGCCCTAGGCTAAATCCTTTTCCCTTTAAGAGACATTGTAATTTTAAACTCCATAATTCATTGTTATCTTGTTTATAATGCTTGACGTTTCTAACATCCTACCATTCACCCAACCTAGATTGTCCCCACCACTAACTTTCACGTACTGTAATTTGGCCAAACTACTTTCATCCGTTTCTATCTCAATTTTCATAGCCTCCCTCCTGCACAAAACTCCAACTTTATTACAAGTCTCACCTTCCACTCTTCAGTTCCCTCACTTTTGTAAGCCAGTCTCCCTCCCCCACAACCCTACAGTAAACACAATCAATGTTAGCTTTACAAAAACACAAACTCCAAGCCCCACAGAACTTACTGTATAGGAAGCATTCACAGGCAAATAAATTATTTCTTGTGGCATTATGAGACTAATTTGTGAGGAAAATATGGGAGGAGCTGGAGCACCTTGTGTGTGACTGGGAAGGAGTTAGCTAACAGGCAAGGACTGAATATATCCAAGGATTAAATCAGTGGAGGTGAGATGGTAGGGCTAGAGCTAGGTAGTGAGCAAATGGGCATGGGTTGGAGAGAAAATAGAATGGAATCAATAAGGGAAGGAAATGAAAGGAAAAGAACACCCTACAAGAATCGGGCAACAAAATGCATTTCAAACACTATCTCAAATCACTTGTTCGTATGTTTGCTTCCCTTCCCCCATCCCTTGCTTATTTTTTGTATACTTAGATTCTAAGCTCTTTGAGGTAGGGGATTCTCTAATATGCCCGTGAAGTGCTTAGCACACTTTTATTGTTTATTTTATAGCACCTAAAAAATAAACAATAGCACATTTGGATATTTTATAAATAATAATAATACTAATGATAATATTGTTACCGGTAGTTGAAAGAATAAAAAAAATAGTCATGGAGAGATTAATTCCATCTGCCTCTTTCCATCTGTTGTATGGATGGGAAGTGACACAACACTTAAGAGGGAAAAAAATACTGGAGATAACCTCTTTGTTCCAGTCAACACTATTTGGAAAGGCAGTGTGGTGTAGTGGATTGGAAAATACTGAAAGCTTGAGTTCTAATGTTACCCATCACTGACTCCATACCTGTAGACAAGTCACTTAACCTTTCACCTTCAGTTTTGTCATTTAATAAATCTCTTAGTGTTTTGAAGATGAAAAGTACTATATAAATGCTGAGTATTGTTTTGCTCTAAATACACTTGTTTCCAATTAAAAACCTCACACGTACGTATGAGATACTGTTCAGTGCACCAAAGAGGTAATATGTGCCAGGTCATTTATTATAATTTAAAGTGAAGCATGTAAAACAAACCTATTTTAAGAGTTGTTTTAAAGACAAAAGATGTTTTAAACAGGTACATATATATGAAATACTCACATCATCATCAGGTCTGAATGGGTTTCCTCTACCGCCAACTCCTCCTGATATACTAAATCCTAGCTCTGGATCTTTTTCAATTCTCACTCGAATCTAACAAAGTAAAAGGAATTGCCCTGAAAGCTCAGATCCACAGAAATGGACATACTATAAAATGCTGAATCACTTGTATCATATTGTCTAATTACTATAGTTGGAATTATGACCAAACAATAAAAGACTTACATTGACAAACCGTTGAACTCCATCTCAATGTTTTTCCTCTTACCATTTTTAATATTAATACAAGGAAGTTTTGAATATGGTAACAGACATACAATATACCCCCAAAATATCAACGATCAAAAAACAATAGTAAACTTTACTTTTGGAATGCTGATTAATATTCATACAGATGCTTTTATTTAATTAGTACTAAACAGCCTTCAAATTAACAAAAACACAAAAATATTGAAGAGCCTACTCTGCAGTTCAAAAGAAATAATCATATCTCAAATATAATTTCTGGTAACAGCATGTTAAAACATAATACATAGCCATAACAGCAAAGTTTTATGGTATTAGTTTAGTTAGATTATAGCACACCTCCTAAGGCTGTAAATCCAGAAATATGGAGATATAACCCAAATGATTTAAACACACTAATCTGCACACCTGGCAAATAGGCATTATCTCATTTACATAAGCTTACTCCCCTCTTTTCCTGGCTTACGCCAACTGAACTCCCCCATTCTGGCTCTCCCTCAGTTTCCCACACCTAATCCTATCTCTCGCTCCTATTCCTACATAATCCTGTTTTTCCCAGGTCTCCGCAATGTACACGAGGCACAGCATCTGTGCACAAAGCTTGGTCCCCAATCCACTATGGTCATAAAAATATGATTAGAAAAATAGCTGCCAATGTACCACCACTCTATCCAAAATACTGCCTTGTGCTCTTGCCATATCTTAATGGTGTGGGCAGGTTGGGCCTATGATCTAGGTAGGTGCTCTATGGGTCAAGTCTCAGAGGACTCCTAGGAATCTCTCTGAATTAGTGTCCTAGAGCAGTCCTCCAAGACACTACCTACAGCAACATAATATACTCCTCCACACAACTCTCTCCCAATATTGCTCTCCCAATAACAGCAGAAGATAGGAGCAGGTGATTGGAAAGAGGCTCCAGAAATCAGGAGCTTTCCAGCCTATCAGGGAAACTGAGGTCTGAACTATGGTCTAGCAACTGATTTTCCTAGGGTACAGCTAGAGTAAGGAGCTGCCTACTGAGGTACAATAATGCCTACAATTTCAACTAGTTTCTCTTCTATTATATACTGCAATGACCAGGGCAGACAGCACTTCCCCTAATATGTGGTGCTGTATCTTTATTTTAGTGTTAAATTGTTTTGTTTTGATGTTATGTTGTTGTCTTTGTTCAAGGGGGAAGGATGGAGGGACTAGAAGGAAGTTAAGTCCTGCCTGTGTGTGCTGGAGTTATTACTTGCAGGGTTCCAATGAATCCTTTGATTTCTATAAAAGTGAGAATTACAACTATTGGCAGTCCTGCAATATTTTTCCTGGATGCTTTTTCCAGTTGCAGAGCCAAACCTTCTCTTCTTCAGGGACAGGCACATAATTCTTTTTTTTTTCTGGCATCTTGTGCCTATCATGTTTGCTTCCAACTGATCTGTTCCTCCATCTTTTGGAATGCTGCCTTCAGGTCACTAATAAATGACACTGCTACCTGTGTAGGTGCAGAGGGCCTTGCAGGTTCTTGCTGCCTGAACGTCACTTCACAAGGAAGCAAGTGTTTACAGAGTTCAAAAATAATCTCATAGGGAGAGTAATGCATAGCTGCCTGGTGTTATAAGCAAAGATGACAAAAGGTTCTCCTGGGGGCATTCTGCACCAAAAAATAAAAAATTCTGTGCCAAAAATATAAAAATTCTTCATAATTTTACATTTTATTTGTCAAAATAACACCAGTTTCATTATTTTGGTAATTAAGCTCAAAATACCTGTCAGGAAGTATGTCTATAACAATACAGACAACAAAAAAGATTCAGGAAATTTTTTTTGACAAACAGATTCCTTACTAGGCTTTGTGTTATACTTCAGAACCGTATTTCCCACACTGCTCAGAAGCAGTGCAACGGTTTGGGGGAGTCAGGGATAACAGAGGAGCTGAGGGAGAGGGAAGCAATTGCTGGGACTGAGTCTGGGACTGAACCTGGAGGGGTTGTTGGGTGTGGGTGGCAGAAGTATGCATCAGGTTGTTTGTTTGGTTTTATTGGGGGGGGGGGGGGAGGAATTGGTCAGCAAACCCTGGCTGACCCCTAGCATCTCCCATTCAGTCAGGCACATCTGTCCCTGTCCCCATGTGTTCCTGCACCCGTTCTTCCCCATCCTCATATGGCCCTACACCCTCACTCAATGTCACCCCAATAGCTCCTGTGCCCCCACCCCAGCCTGTCCACCGCTAGTAGTCCTTCTGTACCCCAGTCTGTTACCCCCCCAACTGCCCCACGAGCTCCGCTCTGTCCGTCCCCCTCATATTCTGTGCCTCCTCACCTGGCCCTGCAGGCAGGGCACTGTGAGAAAGGCAGCCTCTGCCCCCCTCCCTCTCTACAGCCAGCTGCTCTGGCCTATGAGCCAGCTGCCCTCTTTTCTGGCACCACATCAGCCCCTGGTGGGCGAAACATGTAACGGCAGCGTGACCCCTCTTGTTTCCCTTCACATCCTTGTCAGAATAAATTATTGTGTTTGTGTGTGTGTAAATCTACAGGGGACATTAATTGTGCTTGCACAGAATCTCCCCAGGAGTAAAAAGGTGTCTTGTATCTTAGTCTTGTAGTTCTTCACTGACTACGAGTCTAAGCATGGAACCAAGGGTGCGGTTTATTCGCTCCACCCTCCTATTACTCCATAGTGTGGACAATACTGGTCCTCACCTTGGTTATCTGGAGTTGTTGGCAAAACTTATGTAATAACCGTGACTCAAATTCTTTTCCAGATCACTGAAGATGAAGCTTGGTGGGCCAAACTGCAACACTACTTATTTCATCCATTCATTGATTAACTGTATCAATCCTTTTATCCTTCAGTAGTTGTGCCATCACATACTTTGAGACGGAGTCATACACTAGCAGCAAATATCTACTTGCAGCTGGTGTTTCTGGTAATAGGCCTTTCAAGTAAATCTGTATGAACTCCCAGGGTTTATTAGATTGAGGCCTTTCCCCTAAAGGAGTTTTGCATCCCCTTGCTGATACTTTCCTTTCTTGACAGGTAAGACAGGAAAGTACCCACTTTTTAACTTCTGCAGCCATGTCCAGCCAAAAAACCTGTCATATACCTTGCTCAGTGTCTTTTCATATCACAGGTGTCTGCTGCTTCACCATCATGAAGACACTCCAGCACTGTTCTCTGTAAACTTGCTGGCCATACAATCCTTATACCAGCAAGTTGGTAGCCAGATCAATAGATAATCATTCCTGAACTGTGTTTAACCTCCCCAGTCTGGGTATCCTTGATATATATGTTGGTGCACCAAAAGAAATTCAGGGGCCTTAGACTGTTCTTGCCAGATGTCCTCACTAGAATCTACTCTCACTGCCCTCACCTAGCTGAGTGCATCCACAACCATATTTTGCTTTCAAAGGTTTATGATAAACCATGAATATATATTTGGACGGTTTGTGATACCATCTCCACAAGTGTCCTTCTGGGTTGTGCTTTGTAAGGAACTACTCCACAGCACTATGGTCAGTATACACCGTGAATTCCATACTTAGTAAATATGGACAATAGGCCTTGAAGGCCTCCACAATAGCCAGACACTTCTGTTCTGTAGCCAAAAAAAAACTTGGTTTTCTTCTCATTTAATTTGCAACGTCCAAAAGCCACATCTCTGTGCTTACTGAGCTAATCAATTTATTCGAGTGCAAATCTGACAGCAATCTTTGAGGCATCACAGGTTCATGAGTGAGTATTATAATACAACTGCAGTTGTGATCACTCAAGAAAACTGAATTAACAGCCCTTGTTTCAAAAGAAGGGCGCTGGTGGAAAGATGCTCTCCATGATTGGTCCAGTTGCTGGCTCTGGAACTTACTTCCCTACCTTGGTCTGTCAGATTTTATTAGTTTTCTGGGCTTGCTGCAAAAGTCACCTTTTTTCTACTACAGACTTTTTGCACTATTAAATGTGTTGGTTATTTTACCATCTGGGTGAGTATTACTAGTCTAGATGGTCTTGAAATCGACCGTAGTAATTAAAAACTCAAAATACCTATTTTTGTATATTTTAATTATTGTATAAGCATGAAGGGCCATGGATAATCAGGTAGCCGAAGGGAGTTGTAATTCAAGTTTCAGCAGAAATACTCTAACTAAAATCCTCACTAACTTCTGATAAAGGTTAGTAACAGGTTTATTTCTCCGTATAACACCCACATCACAAGAAAGGGAACAAAACAGATTAAAATCAAACTGAAGGTATGATTTCAGGCAACCATTTTTCTTTTAAGAGTGGGATGACAGAACTCCAGTGAGCTACAGCTCATTCTTGCTGGAGTTAAATTCCTAAACTGTTTCTGTTATCACCCATTTAGTAATAATACTAATAGCAAATAAAATAATACCACCTTGCACTTATGGCTACCAAAAAGTGCAAATCATATATTCAAACACTTATTAAAAACCTTACCTCTTGACTTTAATTAATATAATTTTTATCCTTACCTCTTGCTTTGCCATCTCATTGCCTTGTTTGGGAGAACACTGAGGCTGAGTATAGGGAGGTTGATGCGCAACTTTCAGCATCAGATAATCAATTAATTGCTCTCTAGAGGGATGTCTTGCCACAGATGCTTGGGGAGGTGGATGATGGACTTGACCATAGTTTGTCTGAGGCCTGTGAGGCTGGCACATCTGCCCATTTGTCAAAGGTATCTGAATAAAACATGAATCGTCTTTAAATCATAACATTTTATAACAACAATCCTGAATTTTTATTCAATTATTTCAACATTTCTTGACTGGTCATTGCATTTTTATGAGCATTACTAAACCTCAGTTTTAAACTACATGCCACTAAATTATATTTTCATTATAATTATCAGTATTAACTTATGAAGACAAGCATGAAAAGCTAAGCTAACTTTGCACTCTTATCAGCTAGAACAGAGTAGGCAGCTTCCTGTTCCTTTTTAACACTTGTTTCCCTGTAATTCATCTCAACCAGTGTTTTTTGGTGATACTTCTAACAGCATCACATTTGGTTTACATTGTTTAATTATATAGTATTTTATTTTTTATTCATATAACTTGTCTATCAATTCTAGTTCTGAACTATTAATAGACAAGTGTAATAATATTACAAAGGTGTGAATGCTATGTCAAAATGTCTATTTAGTAAACTCTAATTATGCTACTGTTGGATGTGTTTTCTCCTTAATATGGAAGACCTCTTCCACTAAAGACCTTACAACTAAAGACCTTATAGAATCTTAATTTTAAAACTACGGTGAGAATCTTTCCAGTATATGTTGCTCTCTGATTTGACTTTATCTGTTGATTTGATTTGGCTGACTCTATGGCGTTAATGCCACAGGAATATCTGTAAGTATTTAATTAATTAACTAAAGTTGCTGCTCTGCACAACAAAACTTTTTACTGAAGGCCTCGTTGGCGATTAATTTGTACTGGAGCACAATGTCCATGGACAAGAATACCTCCTTGCCCCCCCGAAACACCTACTAAATTTACTCGGTACCCTAATACGGTGATATCTCCTGTCACTCATTCTGTAAAATCCCCCATTCCAAAACCACCATCATCTTCCATTTAGATCACCACTGCTATGCTGAATTAATCTGTCAAGATATACCATACTAGTATGTCCAAATACTAATAAAGTTTTACTCTCTCTAAATCATAAATAACTGAAATAAGTAGGTAAGAAAATTCCAGCTTCTATTTATGCTGTGTCAGTTGTCTTCTGTATCTCAGACCCTGTTCTGAGTAAGTGAGGTTCTACCTTGTAAAGTGATTCTCAAAAATGGCAATGAGGGGTTTAATATGTATTTCATTTATTTACATATCAGATTGGTCTGGTTTACAAGTAAAAAAGATGTTTTTACAACTGCCATTTACAAAAAATAAAACATAATTGAGAAAAAAGTTAGATTCTTTCCTTCTTCTGCAATCATACCAATAATAAAAGTTTATACAAGCCAAAATCTGCCCAGGTACGATTGTGCAACCTCACTGCCATCAATGGGTTTGCACAAATGTAGCTGACTGGAAGTTAATAAACTATTGATGATGCACACAAAAGTATAGGTTCCAGCTCACTTCCTTTTAGCTGTATTGGCTCCTGAAGTCCTAACAAGAGTAGAAAGTTATTTTTGTCCATATTAAGTAGATGCAACTCTGAAACACAAGGAACAATGTATTGCATAAGGTGGTGCTAGTGTTACCATGAAGGAAGTGGGAGTTGTCTGTAATATTTTACGACTATGTCTCCTTGTTTGTTATTGTGATGTTTACTGTATGTATACCAGGGGTTAATTCAAGATGGGTTAGTTACAATAGACAAAAGGAGACAATGACCTGTTAACAGCTGCTCTGCCAGCAACTGACACAATGCAACACAATCCCTTTGAGGGCTCTGTCTGATCCCCTGGTGAGCTGCCAAAACCGGTTTAACCAGATTCAAGAGATACAAGAGGAACAGAGGACATGGCTGGTCCTAAAAAGGCAATACCTCACTTGAAGGGTGCAGGAAAAGAGGGGATAAAATGAGGTTCTGAGCTAAGGTGAACTGAGACTCCAAAGGCTGAGGTGTCTGCAATAAGACAGACCTACCTAAGACCATAAGTGAGACAGATACGCAAGTAGACCTTTGATTATGTTACAAACCCTTTTTTCTGTTTTGTTCCTACTTTAAGATTAAACAATACTTTGTTTTGAAAAGGCTGTTTGGGTTGCTTTGTTATCCACTTTGGAAAGGAAGACTTGCTGGTGCCAATCTCAGTTGGGCCTGCGGAAATATCACAATTGGCACACACAGTGCTGTAGCTGGGGACCTGGTCTAAAAGTGAAAGACTCACACGATTCCACCCCAGGACAGGTTAAGGTAAGAGGCCTGAAGGGTCCACTAATCAGACTCCTGGGAGGTACAGAATGAAGGTGCAGCTAGACCTATAACAGTGACTGTAACAATCATTTTTCAAAGTAAAACCACATCTTAAGGCAGTAAACAGTTTCTCAGACTGTAACTAAAGAGATAACCTTGTAATTAACATCTGGGAAACAAATCAAATATTCTATTATTTTGTAATTTCTAACTACTTGATGTAATTTTTTTGTCTGTATAATTTAAGATAAGTAGAAGGTTTTTTGTTTTTTTTTAAAAACACAACTGTATGTTTTGTGAGGGATAGCTCAGTGGTTTAAGCATTGCCCTGCTAAACCCAGGGTTGTAAGTTCAATCCTTGAGGGGGCCACTTAGGGATCTGGGGCAAAATCAGTACTTGGTCCTGCTAGTGAAGGCAGGGGGCTGGCCTCGATGACCTTTCGGGGTCCCTTCCAGTTCTATGAGATAAATCAAATATATGGAGATATACCTATCTATCTTTCAGAAATATTCTTAACCAAATTCCATACTACACAAAATGAACATTTGTTTGTTGATCAAATACACTGGAAGTCACAGCAGTTCTAGGATGAGATTTTCACCCCTATTCTGGCCCCTTTATAATGCATAAAAGGGATGGAGTAGAATAAAGGAGTCATAGAAGTCCCATATCTAGTTGGAGGAGGATTTCTCCCATAAAGCTGCCCACAAAAGGACTCCTTCACAAGCTCTGGCTTAGGGAGTGGTGCTGGAGGTAAGGCGTAGGGGCATGTCAGAGTCAGGGCCACACTGAGGCGATTCTGGGCAGTGCTACGACCCATAGGACAGCCCAGGAAGCTGTTATAACTTCGGCTCTCTGGGGCTCTTTAAGATGTGGTGGAAATGTCTCAAGCTCCCAGAGTAACCCAGAAAAAGAAGAGTGCAAAGGTGGCTTAAAGCTCCCTTAGTCCTTCATCCCCAGCCGCAAAATTCTGTACTGTGCCTCTTAGAGAGGAATACAGAATTTCACTCTCCAGTATCTGCAGTTTACTAGCCCAATTTCACCATGATATGTAAATAAATGCTGACATGTTTTAAAAAAGTTTATTCTGCTTTGTTTACTGTTCTAAAATTGTCTGCCACATGCAGGATTCAGCATGCAACCCCTCTGTTATTGGGAAACCTATTATTAAAAACCTTCCCCATTAACTTTCCATGACCAGAAGAAAATAAAACAAAAAACAAATCACTCAGTTGTTCCAATGAGATGATTTCTTATTTCAAGAATGATCTTGAAGTAGTGGTAGTGGTGGTCGGAGACTCTCTTCTGAGGGGGACGGAGGCGCCCATATGTCGCCCTGACAATTCATCTCGAGAGGTATGCTGCCTGCCGGGGGCCCGTATCCGAGACGTTACGGAGGCATTGTCGAGGATTATCCAGCCCTCTGACTACTACCCCATGCTACTCATCCATGTGGGCACAAATGATACTGCGAGGTGTGACACTGAGCGGATCAAGAGTGACTACAGGGCTCTGGGAGTACGGGTGAAGGAGTTTGGAGCGCAGGTGGTATTCTCTTCCATCCTTCCTGTCAATGGTAGGGGCCCGGGCAGAGACAGGTGCATCATGGAGGTGAATGCCTGGCTGCGAAGATGGTGTCGCCAGGAGGGCTTTGGCTTCCTTGACCACGGGATGCTATTACAGGAAGGACTGCTAGGCAGAGATGGCGTTCACCTTTCAAGGAGGGGAAAGACCCTATTTGAACACAGACTAGCTAACCTAGTGAGGAGGGCTTTAAACTAGGTTCGATGGGGACAGGTGAGCAAAGCCCACAGGTAAGTGGAGAACATGGAGACCTGGGAGATGGGTCGGAAATAGGAGGGAGCGTGGGCTATAATGGCAGAGAGAAAGGAGGCAAGATCAAATCAGGGAGTCAAGATCAAATCAGGATCTTAGATGCCTATATACAAATGCGAGAAGTATGGGTAATAAGCAGGAAGAACTGGAAGTGCTAATAAGTACAACTATGACATTGTTGGCATCACTGAAACTTGGTGGGATAATACACGATTGGAATGTTGGTGTGGATGGGTACACCTTGCTCAGCAAGGATAGACAGGGGAAAAAGGGAGGAGGTGTTGCCTTGTATATTAAAAATGTCCATTTCCTCCTCAGTCCAAGTGTGTACATAGGAGACGGAAGTGTTGAGAGTCTCTCGGTTAGGCTAAATGGGGTTAAAAAGCAAGGGTGATGTCATGCTAGGGGTCTACTACAGTCCACCTAGCCAGGTGGAAGAGGTGGATGAGGCTTTTTTTTAAACAACAAACAAAATCATCCAAAGCCCAAGATCTGGTGGTGATGGGGGACTTCAACTATCCAGATATATGTTGGGAAAATAACACAGCGGGGCACAGACTATCCAGTAAGTTCTTGGACTGCATTGCAGACAACTTTTTATTTCAGAAGGTTGAAAAAGCTACTGGGGGGAAGCTGTTCTAGATTTGATTTTTAACAAATAGGGAGGAACTCATTGAGAATTTAAAAGTGGAAGATAGCTTGGGTGAAAGTGATCATGAAATCATAGAGTTCACAATTCTAAGGAAGGGTAGAAGGGAATACAGCAAAACAGAGACAATGGATTTCAGGAAGGCGGAAATTGGTAAGCTCAGAGAGCTGATAGGTAAGGTCCCATGGGAATCAAGACTGAGGGGAGTTGGCCCAAAAACAAGCTATTCTGCTGGGTAGGAAAAATAGAAAATGTGGCAAAAGACCACCTTGGCTTAACCACGAGATCTTGCATGATCTAAAAAATAAAAAGGAGTCATATAAAAAATGGAAACTAGGACAAATTACAAAGGATGAATATAGGCAAACAGCACAGGAATGCAGGGGCAAGATTAGAAAGGCAAAGGCACAAAATGAGCTCAAACTAGCTATGGGAATAAAGGGAAACAAGATGACTTTTTATCAATACATTAGAAGCAAGAGGAAGACCAAAGACAGGGTAGGCCCACTGCTCAGTGAGGAGGGAGAAACAGTAACAGGAAACTTGGAAATGGCAGAGATGCTTAATGAATTCTTTGTTTCGGTCTTCACCGAGAAGTCTGAAGGAAGTCATTCTTCCGCTCTACTCTGCTCTGGTTAGGCCTCAGCTGGA
>NW_020664420.1:34271029-34315398 GCF_002925995.2 Terrapene triunguis | reverse complement strand
GGAGATATTTAAGAGTAGGTTAGATAAATGTCTATCAGGGATGGTCTAGACAGTATTTGGTCCTGCCATGAGGGGAGGGGACTGGACTCAATGACCTCTCGAGATCCCTTCCAGTCCTAGAGTCTATGAATCTATCTTTTAAGGCCATATGATTGATCATTTCACCATAAATAAGTGGGTGAAAATCAAATAATGTTTTAGATTTAAAAACAAATTACCAATTCTAAGTGCTAACTACTCCACCATATTTCAAATATACATTTTTGCGAAAGATAACTTATCCAAATATGGTAACATATTACTCATTACCTGTGCAGCTACTTTCTTCATGCTGTCTGGAGGAACATCTTTGAGATTAAGTGTGCCAGATGAGTAGTTCTGCTGTCCTGAAATGAATACATCCTCTTGGCATGGCTCTCCTGGGGTGGATGTCTGGGGATGCTTTAAACAGGGTAGAAATAAATAAGCAAATATTTCTTCAAATTATCAGAATGACTCAATATTTCTTAAAATATTAGAATAAATTGCTCAATTTTTACATTTATTTTTGCTTGTAAGGATGCTAATCATATCATCTGAGTTTGCATGGACAACTTAATCCTATTAATCAAGTCAGAGATCCATAAAATTTAACCCCAATTTTCAAAAAAGAAATTACAACTGTTGACCGTCTTAAAGCCACATAACACAGATGGTTCACAAGAAAGGTGAACAAATGTCCATGGCTGCTATGCATGGACTTACAGGATTAATACAAGTTTCTTGTGGACTTAATTCTTCTAGATTTAAACACCAGATCTTCATTCAGGTTGTTCAATGCTGAAGCTACCTTCATCTTTCTTGCCAACCTACATATCAACTTAATTTGCTTGATTGCCTCTAGACATCTTTAAATAAGGCTTGCTTTACCAAATATTGAAAATAAACGGATAAACCCCAACTCAGGTCTCTTTAGACCTGGATCAAATTCAGAAACAAAGGATCATCAGCTATAGTTCTGGTTACGGAGGAGGGCAAAACAGAAAATAATCTTAGATCTTTACAGCCATCCGCACGTGGAAGCCAATTAGAAAAACAATTTGTTTTGTAAGTTGTAACACCTTGTAAAGAAGGTTGAGCATATGAACTCAAGCCAATTTAAATGTTTGGGTTCAGTGCCCAGGAACTCATAACACAAGTTTAAACTATTTTTATAATTATGACAGTGCTTTCATGTATAAAAGGACAAAACTCTAATTATTGATTTAAAGACATATTTCAAGTTTCCTTTCCCCCCCTCTATATATTGCAATAGCCTACTGTAGGTACTCACACGAACAATGTGCACACCAGAACCTCTTCTGTCTGCAACACTCAAGGCAACACTACTCTGGCTGCCATGCAGATCCCTAGAGCTGCCATACTGAAAGCTGCTAACTGCAGCATAATTGGAATTAAAGGACCTAGACAGCATGCTCTGAATAAAGAGGGGACAGATTTAACATAGAGATTAGTGCAGCATGCATAAACCACAGGACATGTTATACACCGACTTACACAGACATATATTCCATAACATGCAAAAATAAATACCATGCAACTGAATTAGCTGTGGCATCGTGAAGTACAAAAAACCTCCGTGACACTCTGTTTACATTTATTTACGATCAAACAACATGCAACCTAACATAGTACACATACAAAATTACATGTACATAAGGCCATTCAGATGTATATGTGCTCAGGAAAACAATATAGATGTTTAACTCATCTAAATTGTCATACTTTAATTATTTCCAACATATATAGACATGTTGGTGGAAAGGAAAAACTGACAGCCAAGATGCACTTGTGCTGAAATTATTTCATTCTCAGCAGAGCCATTATTTTGTCTCAACAGTTTTCAAAATTACTTGTCCAACAATGAAAATTTTTTCAGCCATAGAAATTTTGTTTTTTCTACCAACACAAAAGTAACACAAAATAAATAACATGCACTCAGACAAATTTATTGACCAGAGATTTACCTAGCAGAGAAAGTAAGTTCAAGAATACTTGGAGGCTTTTTTTTTTTTTTAAAGCTACAGTACCTTGCAACATTGACCTCTGTAGTATTGGCAATGGTTTCAAAAAGAAAAGCAGCAAGAGCATTACCACCTTGCCCCCATGAAGTTTTGTCAAGACAAAACAAATGAAAGAACAGGGACACCCAAAATAAAAAAAAAGGGGGAAGTCCCAAAATTAACCAAACTGACAAATGAACTACACCTATTTAAACAAGGACATTGAATCCACTACATGACAATATTTGTGTACAAAAAATTACTTTCATAATGTTAAGGATATGCCACAAAATATCAAAAGCCAGGAAATGCAGTTTTGTTTGTTTCTATGAAATTCCTGTGTGATTGTTTTCTGTTAAAAAAGGTCTCATAAAAAGTTCCAAACTTATAATTTGACTAAGATACTATAACCACTGTTGGGTGAATATTTTTTTTTGTTTTGTTTTTAAATGCACATACAATACTGATTTTTGGAATGCATACTAGTCACCAGAGCTACACTGACTACACTACTAGGAGCGTTCCCGCTACAGTACACTTGTGGGATGCTCCATCCAATGCCACTGACCATTGGGAGCCTACTAAATCAGCAGTGCCCATTGGGACTACACGGTTTTTCTTATAGCACCAACTGTTTGGAACCCAGGACATGAGATGCTCTACAGTCCCCAGTTGTCTCACTTTGTTTTGCTAAGCCTGGGAATACAATGCCAAGGGAAAGGGGAAGGTGGGTGAGCAGTGTGAATCTGCTGAGGCAACATTAAGAAAACCACAGTTACCGTTCTTCAAGTAACCTCTCTCATTTAAGGTGGTCTCTACATATTCCCATTTGTGGGAATCTAGCAAAGCATTCCAAACCTCAGGAAAGAGTCCTAATTAAACAAGGATTGCAGTATTGCCCTTCCAAAATGGGCATGAGATCTAAATGACAAATAAAAAAAAAATAGTGCTGTGTAAACATTTGGGCAAAAGTCCAGGTGGCAGCCTTGAAGATTTCTGTCATGGAAACGTTACAGGTGCAGGCCACTGATGTCTGAGCTAATGAAGAAAGCATTAAGACTTTGAGGTACGGACACCATAGTTAAAACATACACATGCCAAAAAATGGTTTAATTGACATCATTCTGCTCCCTCCACTTCTGACTAACAAATCCTAGTAAATGCTAACAAAAGATGAAGAACACCTTAAACACTTGAATTAAGCAAAGAAGGTATTTACACATTATTTCTTCGGGAAAAGCAGAGGAATGAGTTTAAAAGAGGAGGTTTTTCAACTGTTTTTTATGGTCACCATGAAGCTAAAGGAAATCTGCTAATGTAGCCATGTGCACCCTCTGAATAGAAACCTATGATCCACTCCTGTGCTCATGGATCCATGGCAACATTTTGTTCTCTCTCTACAAGAGCATCAGGTCTCCTGGTGGAGATACCCCACTCCCTCCACAACTCTGTTTCTTCTTCCCCTTAAACCATCTCCTCTACTGAACACAGTGTATTGTCTCACAATTCAAAGAGATTTGTTTCAGTTAAATACTTAAAATGGGAACTTGCAACAAGATAAGTACAGAAACACTACCGTGACATTATGTAAAGTACATTTAAGTAATCCGTATCATTAAAGACAATTTGATGAAAAAGATTAAAGGCTTTTAAAAACAGAATAAAGCTCAATCTGTGCAAGGAGCTAAAAAACAAAATAAAACAAACACACACACCCAGGGCATGGATGATCAAATATTTTTTTGGCAGCTTATATATACATACTTATTTGTGACCACTAGAGAGCAGTTTTACATTATAAGGAAAAATAATGGATTCTATGGGTACAATAACTGATTCTTCACGATGTGTTGTCCACATGTTCCACTTCTAGTGCATGTGTGACACCAGAATCTTTTTGAGTAGCAGTGTCTGTTGTGGCCTGTGTGCCTTCCCAACACTCCTTAGCCAAGGGCATAAAGGATGGGGCAGCTGCATCAAATCTCCAGCTCCTTCAGTTACACCAAATCTAAATTAGCAAGGATTCTCCAATAGCAGGAAAGGAGGGCAGGCCATGGAAAACGTGTCTAACACATCTTGAAAAGCCAGAATTACTGTAGGGTAGTAACCTCTTTCTTCAAGTGACTGTCTACATGTTCCACTTTGGATTACGCAAGTGATAACTTGCATGGAGACGTAAGCACTACTAGAGTTTACTGGAAAAATGACTGCATGACAGCTCTGTCAAAGCAGGCTTCAGACAGGGAGATCTCCACCAGGGAATAGTGCTAGGTGAAGATGTGAACTGAACTCCAGGTAGCTGCTCAGCAAATCTCTAAGACTGGGGCACCTTGCAGGAAAACTGCAGAGGCTGCCTGAGTTCTGGTGGAATGGGTCCAAATGAGCCACCATGTAGCATGTCTTAATACGATCTGAGACCCATTTTGACAGTATTTGGCTGGAGATAGGTTGACCCTTCATTCTGTCAGCAAATGCTAGGAACAATCTAGACACAACAAAGCCTTTTAAGAGCCCTTCTAGATAGTAGGAAAGAGACATGACAATGTTGAAGGTGCGGCTTGATGTCTAGTTGGCAGCCGGTATCAAGCAGAGTACCCCAGGGGTTGGTCCTGGGGCCGGTTTTGTTCAACATCTTTATTAATGATCTGGATGATGGGATGGATTTCACCCTCAGCAAGTTCGCAGATGACACTAAGCTGGGGGGAGAGGTAGATATGCTGGAGAGTAGGGATAGGGTCCAGACTGACCTAGACAAATTGGAGGATTGGGCCAAAAGAAATCTGATGAGGTTCAACAAGGACAAGGGCAGAGTCCTGCACTTAGGATGGAAGAATCTCATGGACCGCTACAGGCTGGGGACCGACTGGCTAAGCAGCAGTTCTGCAGAAAAGGACCTGGGGATTACAGTGGATAAGAAGCTGGATATGAGTCAGCAGTGTGCCCTTGCTGCCAAGATGGCTAATGGCATATTGGGCTGCATTAGTAAGAGCATTGCCAGCAGATCGAGGGAAGTGATTATTCCCCTTTATTCGGCACTGGTGAGGCCACATCTGTAGTATTGAGTCCAGTTTTGGGCCCTCCACTACAGAAAGGATGTGGAAAAATTGGAAAGAGTCCAGCGGAGGGCAACAAAAATGATTAGGGGTCTGGAGCACATGACTTATGAGGAGAGGCTGAGGGAACTGGGATTGTTTAGTCTCCAGAAGAGAAGAATGAGTGGGGATTTGATAGCTGCTTTCAACTTGGAAGGGGGGTTCCAAAGAGGATGGAGCTTGGCTGTTCTCAGTGGTGGTAGATGACAGAACAAGGAGCAATGGTCTTAAGTTGCAGTGGGGGAGGTCTATGTTGGATATTAGGAAACACCATTTTACTAGGAGGGTGGTGAAGCACTGGAATGGGTTACCTAGGGAGGTGGTGGAATCTCCATCCTTAGAGGTTTTTAAGGCCCAGCTTGACAAAGCCCTGGCTGAGATGATTTAGTTGGTGTTGGTCCTGCTTTGAGCAGGGGGTTCGACTAGATGACAACCTGAGGTCTCTTCCAACCCTAATCTTCTATGATTCTATGATTTAGCTCTCCCTGGGTCGTGAGAGATTTGGAAAAGAAGACAGATAAATGGATCATCTGGTTAAGAGGAAAATCAAACCACTTTGGGTAAAAACTTTAGATGAGGTTTTAAAGTTACTTTGTCCTTGTGGAATACTGTATAAGGTGGACCCACCATACGGGCCTGAATCTCTTCAGGCTGAGGTTATGGCCACTAGGAAGGAGGTCTCCATAGAAAAGTGGTATAAGGAACAGGTTGCCATAGGTGCTAAAAGAGGTTCCATCAAAGCTGTTAAGACAATACAGAGGTCCCAAGAGGGCAGCATCTTTCTAACTGGTGGGAAGCTATGGAGGATACCTTTGACAAGATACTGTCGGATAAGAGAAGATGTGGCCTTCCACCAGAGGATCATGGGCAGAGATGGCTGCCAAGTGTACTTGACAGAACAGATGGAAAGGTCCAAATGCTTTAAGATGAGGAGACAGTTCAGGATGGCAGTCACTGGTGCTTCCAAAGGAGTGAAATTATTCTCCAACACCCAGATAGAGAATCTCTTCTATTTAGCAGCATAGGTCAGTCTGGTGGAATCTTTTCTGCTGCAAATCCGGATGTTTTGAAATGCTATACAGCAGCCAGCATCCATGCTGTGAGATAGAGGTGCTAGGTTCAGGTACAGGACTTTTCTACCTGGTTGTGTATCATTTCAGGGTGTGTTTCAGTGAGCATGATCAGGAGCCATGACAACAGGTTTATGAGGTCTGAGAACCAAAAGTGTCTGGGCCATGCTGGGGCTATCTTATTACCAGAGCCCCAGCTTATCTGATCTTCCCAGGGACACTCTGTATCAGAGGAATTGGGAAGTAGGCATACATGAGTCCCGGTTACCACAGGATCAGAAAGGCATCTGAAGGGGAGCTGGGACTGGCTCCTCCCTTGGAACAGAATCTGAGGCACTTGTACTGGTCAGATAGCAAACTGGCCCAAAACTGCAGGCCCATAGGTGCAAAAAGATGTCTCACAGCATGGAGTCCTTGAGTGATCATTCATGGCTGAGTACTGACGACTGAGTTGGTCTGCTAAGGTGTTTTGTAGACCAGGATGATGTAATGCTACTGATGTGACATGGTGACTGATACACCATTCTCAAAGGTGGGTTGTCTCCTGGCACAACCAGGATGGGTGAACGCATTCCTGTGGTTGATACAGTACATTGCTGTGGTGTTGTCAATGAGCATCTGTACTGTGACATCTCAAAGCAATGGGAAGAAGGCTATGCATGCCAGCCGAATGGCTCTCAGTTCCAGGATGTTTATCGGAAGCCTGGCCTCTTGGGTGGAATGGAAGCCTTGGATCTGAAGGTGGCCCCTATGACCTCTCCATCCTATTGCAGATTCATCAGTCACTAGTTATGCTGGGAAGAGATGAAGAGAAGGGCACCCTGCTGCACAAATGTAGAGGGTCCTTCCACCAATCTATCAAGGAGAGGACTTCCTGGAGAAATGTGAACAGCATTTCTCAGTGGTATCTGCCTGGTCGATACATTGATCTCAAAAACCCTTGCATGGAACACAGGTGAAATCTGGCAAACTGCACTGCACAGATGCATGAAATCATGGGACCAATGAGTTTCAGATTGTCAGGTGAGACTGACGCTATCTCACCTGAAAATTAGAATGATAAGAAATCTGTCCTGTGGGCAGGCAGGCCTTCACCAGTGAGGAGTTCAACACTGCTCCTTATGAACTCTACAGTCTGACTTGACTCCGAGGGCCAATGTGGCAAAAAGAGTCAGGACTGCTCAAATGGAGTTGTTCATTGTTCATGTACTGAGGTGACTGACCTCAGATCAGTCAGTCATTGAGCTAGGCATAGATCTGAATTCCTTCTCTTCTCAGATGTGCAACCATGACCACCATGCATTTGATGAAGACCCTGTGCCACATGAAGGCCAAAGGGAAGTACTCTGTACTGGTAGTGAGACTTTTCCCCCCAAGAAACCGGGGAGGTGGGAGGAGGGGGAAAGAAACTTGTGGAGCAGGAGAATTGCAATATGAAAGTGTTTCTCTTGTAAGGTGAGTGTTGTGAACCAGTCTTGAGAATCCAGTAGTGATTATGGGTGCTAGGGTCACCATCCTGAACTTGTTGAATTGTTTGTGGGCCAGGATAGGGCACCATCCCCCTTTCTTCTTTGTGACCAGGAAATAAAAAAAAACAACCACCACCACCCTGCCTTGGAATTCCAAGGGGACTACACCTGCTACGAGGTGTAGGAGGGAGTCCATTTCCTTCCTGAGCATATCTTGTGAGGAGGGTCCTGGCCAGAAGGAGGAGATGGGGAGGGAGGGACCAGAATGGGATAGAGTATCCCTTCTCCACAATCCCTAGGATTCACTGATCCAGACAGTCCAATTCCATGTCTCCTGAAACAAACAAACAATTCCCAAAGGTAAGAAAATTTGGCTCTGCAAGACTCTTAACCACACCATCAAACCTACTATTATGAGGTTGACGGAAGGTGTGTAATGGAGGAGGTACAGGCTTTTAATTAACAGTAGCTAAATACACCTAGAATGACTATAGTTTAGTTTAGTCAAATTTTGGGATTACATCTCCTCATCTGGAACCTCTTCCTCTTCCTCCAAGGCTTGGAAGATCTCTGCTGATTGTAAATAATATGAGGATGGTTGCCTCTACATCTGACAGAGTTGAGACTAGTACAGTTTCTTTCTGGGAACCAGAGTGTACATGCCCAGGGAGCACAAAGTCGCTCTTGAATCCTTGAATCCAGTGTGTGAAGAACCCCATCAGTTGCAGATTCCTCAAAGGGGTGATCCTCCATGGTTGTTTGAACTACCTTTGGTATTCCCAAGGACTACAACCAGGAGGCCCAGTGCATTATTAACTGCAGTAGCGATACCTCAGGCCACCATATCAGAAGTGGCAAGAGAGACCTGTAATGAGAGGTCATGCCACCAGCTGTCCTTCCTGCACTACAGATTTTTATCTGTCGCAAATTGAGATATGTGATCCCAAGTCAGGAAGTCATAGTTAGCAAGGAGCGCTTGGTAACTGGCAGTGAACTTTGTAGGTGATTGAAAAATATAACTTCTGACCAGAGAGGTCAGCTTTTTTTTTTTTAGGGGGCTTTTTCCTGCAAGTCGCTTTAGGTGCACCCTGTTTCTTGGATCTCTCCTGGACAGAGAGCCTGGTGTTGGATAGTTATAGAAATATTCAAAACTTTTGATGGGGACCTGATAGGGCAGGTCTGCTTTCTTCTAGATGTAGGTGCTTCTGAGGCAGGAGTCTGCCAAGGTCTTCTGGCTGGTTCCAAATACAATCATTTAATGGCATAGCCAATTTAGCAGGCTCCAATGAGTGCAGGCTGTCAAGAAGTGTGTGTGATTACTCTTGCAGTATATTGACCGGTATTTCCACGATATCCACCATTCTCCTGAGGAGTTACTGGAAAATCTATTAATTGTCAGATTGGATTGGAACAAATGAGGGCGGGCTCTCGTCTGGCAAAGAGAAGGAGGAGATTTTTGGCTTCTGTTTCCTGTATGTCCTCCTGCTCACTTTCTGCATTAGGAGGCAGCTGACTGGGGTGGCTTTCTTGAGGTCTCAAAAGAGAGGGTGACCTTGCTTTCATCTTCTGAGGGGCTGTTGGAACCCTGAGAGTAGAGTGCATCCCCCACAATGCCCAGAAGGACCACAAATGCATGGGATTCTGGAAAGGGGGTACAGGCCAGGGTAAGTACCATGCAGGGTACTGCTCAAAGACATCTGCATAATCTCTCTTGTGAGGGTGGTCTCTGATTGTCCTTTCAGGCAGGCTAGGGTCGTATCATTCTGGGGTGTGATGCAGGTATGGTCATATTGTTCTGGGGTGTGTTGTCTATCACCTAATCCTCTGAGGCCAAGGAGGAGAAGGAATACATCTCCTTCACAGGTGGAGCAGATCTCTCAGGTGCTTGAGAGAGACCAGGCAGCTCTTGTGGTTGCGGTGCAAGGTTCGGAACCTGTGAAGACAGTTTCTTAGTAGAAGATAGCAATAGAGATTCAGGCTGATCGGAAACTGCCAAGTCTCCCAGTACTGGTGAACCATGTAGGTACCATGAAGATGGGTTCTCAAGGTGAATACTCGGGGGAAAGGATGGCTGGTATTGTCAAATGTGGACTGGAAGCAATCAGTGCTAAGATTTTTAGTACTAAAGGCAGAATCTAGATCAGAACACTTTCTGATGCCAGGAGGTCTGAAGAGCCCTCTTGCACTGCTGACATCAGTGCTGAGTGCTTTGATCCAATCTCAGGCATATCAATGACTCCTGGGGAGTTTTCCCAGACTTTGCCTTGCCACTGAGTGACCACTGACAAGGCATCAGCAGAACCGGATCTGGGCCTTGAATTGCCTCCTAGGCTGTATCTGCTCAGGACCAGAGAGAGAGTACCTGCTCCTTATGTCTTCTCTCTTCAGAGGACCTGGGTGAGGAAGTGAAGGAGGTTTTGGCCAACTCCATGATAGAGGAATGGGACTGCTTTATAACCTTGGCTACAGTGCATCTGGCTGGCTGCAATTCACAATGCTACACACAAAAAATTCCAGTCTTGTGTGGATGGTATGCATGCACTCCAAACGTGGAATACATGTGGACAATCACTTGAAGAAGAGCCTTTCTTCCACTTACAAAAAAAAGTAACAGTATAATGAACAATCCAACAATTTTTATTGAATATTCAAGTCTCTATATGAAGATCTATTTTCAAAAAGTCTTAGCTAACATTTTTCCTCTAGTTGCATAGTTTCAGGTTACTCAATTATGACAGGAACATATCCCTAACGTGCTGTAAAATGGGTTACACATATTCATTGCTATGTTGAAGTTAGTCATTAATCTTATTTGCTAGACATCAGGCTTTCATTTGATCCCTTATGCAAACTGCTGCTTGAAATGTTTTCCCCTTTACATCACCAGGCGAAAATGTCCAAGAGCCAGACAAAACAAGAATTAGCTTCTCTGGTTTTGATTTATAGACAGCCTTTGATTATTTAAAATTTAAAAAGATTATTCTTGTACAAGTTTAGAAACTATGGAATTTATAATTTAAAAAAAAATCATTCATGAAAACTTTTATTAAAAATCCCTAAATAGAAATAATGATAAGTATGTTATATAAACCACTGAAAGTCAGGTAATGCAAAGGAAAGGTGAACAGTGATCTTAACCATACTACTGTGTAAAAGTACAGGCAGCAACATATGAATTAAAGATGGCGATATTATTTTTAAGTTTGTATTTCTTGATTTTTTTTGTTTTGTAACCTTTATAATGTTTAAACACAACAGATTCTTTTAATCTGTGAATTTCCTTTCTTTGTTGTGGAGCGTTAGTTAAAGAATATGTACTTGTGATCTTCTAAATTAAATAATACGGTTTCTTTCCCCCGTATACATCCCAGAGGTCTAGAATACAGTATGGAATAACTCCCTACAAAATTAAAAGCCCATTTTGAGTTATAAACAGAAGCACACCAGAAACTACCAAATTCTGATTTATGGGACTCTCATAATTTAAGTGACCTGAAAAACAAAAAACGTACAAAGGTACGGTAATTGTAATGCTATTTGCTGAATGTCTTAAATAGAAGCGGACAGAGAAACATGCAGCAAATAACTGGATTTTCACATTCCTCACTATTGTATTGGCCAGCCGTCGCTCAAAGCCAGCTCAGAGAAACACATCTGTGGCTTTTTGAAATTCATGGCATGGTTTTGAGATGTTTATCATGTACCAAACAATATAAAATAAATGCTATCTATAAAAGCACACTCTCAGAGAAAGAGAAAGTGTCTCTCACACAGACATCTCCACACTGTGCTCAGACCACTGAATGAAAAACCACTGTAAAAATTAATAGCATTATTTATAAAAACAAAGCCACCCTCTTAAATGTTAAAGAAAAGATAAACCTAGTGGTTCCAACATGAACTAAACTAGACTGGTGGAAGGGAAGGATAAGAATTAAGGAGACAGCATTTATTACACAATACCATTCTAATAGGGAAAAAAAGTAAGGTGTTATTAAACACATGAAGGGAAAGGATGAGCGGTGAGGGCAGCAAGTTTCTCACACTGGCTCTTACACTACCCTCATCACCTAGTATCTGGCGTCTTTCAGTAATGTATTAGGTGCCCTGCCTAACATTTGTAAAGTCACTAACTGACATAGCTCCCTCTGGTACTTCATTCACTGAAGCACAAGCACTCTGAGGTCTGGGTATGTTTAGACCATCAGTACTGTAAGTTCTGGCAGAAAAAAGTCTCTGTTGCCAAGACATGATTGGCAGAGCTCTACCCATTCTCTCATCTTATCCCCAGCGGGAGAATGGTGCATAAAGTGTAGAATTTTGTTTAGGTAGGGTTGTTTTTGTTCTTTATGTTTATGCTTCTATGTATTTATACAAGAGAAGGCAAGGTTGAAGACGTGCACCTTACACTGGGAGTGGAAGGTGATGAGGTCTGTGATGGTTAGGGCCCTACCAAATTCACGGCCATGAAAAATGCGTCAGACTGTGAAATCTGGTCTTTTGTGTGCTTTTACCCTATACTATACAGATTTCATTGGAGGAGACCAGCGTTTCTCAAATTGGGGGTCCTGACCCAAAATGGGGTTCCAGGGGGGTCGTAAGGTGATTTTTTGGGGGGGGGGGGTCATGGTCAGTGGTGGATTGGGCACTGGCCAACTGGGGGGCCCCCACACCACACTCTGCTGCCGTTAAGCGGGGTTGGGGCGCAGGGGCTTGCTCTGCTCAACCTGCCTGGCGCTCCTGCCGGGGAGCAGGGCAAGTCTCTATGCCCCGACCCTGCTCCCCAGCAGGAATGCGGGGGGGGGGGGGGGGGCCGGGGGGGGGGGGGGGGGGGGGGCCCCCCCCCCCACTTGCTCTGGCAGAGACCCCCAGAAAGGCGTAATCTGCAACTGGTCACAGTATTGTCACCCTTACTTCCGCACTGCCTTCAGAGCTGGGTGACCGGAGAGCGGCAGTTGTTGGCCAGGTGCCCAGCTCTGAAGACAGCGTCCTGCCATCAGCAGCACAGAAGTAAGGGTGGCAATACCATACAATTACAACACCGTGAAATTTCAGATTTAAATAGCTGAAATCATGAAATTTATGATTTTTTAAATCCTTTGACCGTGAAATTGACCAAAATGGACTGTGAATTTGGTAGGGCCGTAGTGATGGTCCTTAGTTTCTGTGGGTACTCAAGGATCCACCACAATAAAAGCACTATTGTGAGATCCTTAAAATGTACATGATATCAGAGCTCACATACCTACCCAGATAAGGCTTGAGGCCAGAGTCTAGAACTTATTCCTATGAGGAGGCAATTACAATAATTAAGATTCTTGGTCATGAGGGCTAATGTTGCTGTTCTGATATTATCACATAAAAAGAAGATTACAGCCTGAAAAAAACTGCAGATTCAAAAAAAATACTTTTGTTCCACGTCCATTGAAAAGTCATGCTTGAGTATGATGCCAAGATTTTTAACCTTGCTTATCATCTTCAAATAAATCCCCTTAACAAGAAGGGACACTGAGGTGAGGAAAATATTGACATGATAATCATTACCCACCAGAAAGACTATCTTCCTGAGGGTAAGGATAAAGCAGCTTGATGCATCTGACTGACAATGTCATCCAAGGCAACGTGTTTTCAAGGACAAGAAATGTGTATCGCCAGCAGAGCAATGACACTCTGCCCTATATTTAGAAAATACTTTCCTAAGAGGCTATGTATATACATTGGGCAACATGAATGACTACATTCCTGAAAGATGCTAGCCTCCCTTCATATCCCTTGGTGATGACATATAATTGTTCAACAATGCCAATCAACTCTTATCTTCCGGGTATAGCAAAGCAGCTGCAGAAATATCAGCCACTGTCTCTTAGCCACCAATGGTCAGTCAGATCAAAAATCTGCTGGGATCTACTACATGATCAGGATGGCTAAGTGCCTTATCTCAAAGCAGCAAAAGATCATTCAAGACTCTGACAAACATGAACTCCAAAAGACTAGATTCCAGATTAATATCTACTTAGTGTGGCTTTGGTGCTCAGATGCAACTGAAACTACAAAGCCATTAACTTTTCAGTCACCTTGCAAAATATAATATAATTTTTTAAAACTACACTACAATTAAAAACACTTACCTGAGCCTCTAAGCACTGGCTCTATAGTCCAGCAAGGCTCCTTGGTGGAAGCCATGATGTTACATAATGGTTCATTCTAACGTAGTTGAACTGAGCCAACAAGTATGATGGGGGGGGGGTTCCTTTTTTTGGGAAGGGTAAATTTATAATCAGTTATCTGAATATTTCTCGGAGACATTCAACACATACATTTATAATTACCTATATTTTTTGAAAAAAAATGTTCACAGGTCCCATTTAAAAAATTTCAGGGCACATTTTCACTACAAAGTGAAAAATTAATCAAAATACAGATTATGTAGCTTTTTTTTTATAATACAGGATGACAGAAAGATGAACATAATTAACAATTTTTTACCTTTTCTAACTTTTTAGCTTCAATGTGTCTCAGCACCTGTTCCCGCCAATCATGAGGGACTTTGCTTTTTCCTGGAGGGTCTAACAAAGAATGTTCAGAATTAACCCTTGGGTTTGGTCTTTTTGTGGGACTAGTCCGTGAATAATTAAAGTCACTAACTGACATAGTTCTTTCTGGTATTTCATTCACTGAAGGGCGAGCACTCTGAGGTCTAGGTGCATTTGGACCATCAATGCTGTACGTTCTTGCAGAAAGAGGTCTCGGTTGCCCAGACATTATTGGTGGAGCTCTTCCCATTGAATGCAAATCTCTATATGTTAAGTAGTCCCCTTCAGGAACCTGGGCACGCCTTGGGGGTCCAGTATCACCAACATTTATGGAAGCTGTAGAAGATATGCTGCTCTGTCTCTGAAGAGTATTTCTGGTTGCTCCAGGAACAAGTCTATCATTCGGTGGAATAGCCCACATTTCTAAATGTCTTCCACCCATCCTTTGATGCATGTTATATGCAGCATTGGCTCGAACATTATTATGATTGGAGAAATTCATGTTGGCAGAATGTTTTACATAATTAGAGCTTTCTGTGCTGTCTGACCTAGACAGACGCTGAGGTGGTAAGCTCCCTTGTTCTATTTGGGCATTTTGTTTTGGGAGCCACAAGGTGTCTTTGGCTGTTGTACTGCTGCTATATTGGATATTATACTGAGGTACACTGAACATCTGTGCACCACTTGCCCCTGGTCCTCTAACTACATTAGCACCTTCAGGATTGTGATTTGAATCAAACTTGAACAAAGTTTTTGTACAAGATACTAAATCAGAAGAAGATGATGATCCAGGAAATACCTGCAAAGGTTGGTCATATAGAAGAGTAGCAGACTTGCTTCGGACAATGTTTTTTCCATCTGGACCAGCAGATGCTGATTTTACCACTGAGTTGGGCTCTTGGGATCCATTGTCATTAACAATATCAAAAATTTTTAGAGCACCAGTGTCGATGTTGGTGATACTGTGAGATTTCACCACAGGACCACTTCGCTGTGGGGACAGATCTTCAGTGCTCTTTGAAATACATATATCCACAGAAGAATCAGTGTCAACTGTAATGCTTCTCTTTAATTCAGCCTTCCTTGGAGATTGCGGTGCTTTCTCAGAATGTCCATTCACTTTACTTATAGAACAGAGGTTAGAATATTGATTTCTATTTTCCAAGTGCTCAGTTTCTTCTTTCATGTTATAGTTTAAACAGTCCTTTACCGACACTATTTCCTGTGTCTTTAATCTTTCCATAACACTTGATTGTATTGTATCTTCATTAGTCAGTTTGTTGATGTTCATGTTAATTTGGTCTAATTTGTGTGATTCCTCAGTAGTTGTGTTTAGATCAACACCTTTTTCTATTAGAGCGAATCTCTCTTCAATCCTTAACTCATATTCAGGTAAATTTGTAACTTTCTCTTGCGCATTGATTTCTTCTTCTGCTGTGATGTTTAATTCACCTCCATTTTGCAAAAGGCTATTAAAATTTTCATCTTCTTGCCTGAAAAAAAGATAGTTCTTTGAGAAAACCAGAGAGGCTGCCAATAGCATTGATCTATTTTTAAATACTGGTTCAGATAAGTTGTGTATTATCATGCAGAAGTCCCACACCATGGATGCATGATGAGACAAAAGACCAATTGCTGACCTAATTTATAATGTTATATTCCCATTAGGAAAAACATTCTGTACTAACAGCCTAACCCTGCAAGTCTTACTCACATGACAAATTGCACTGAAATTAATGGACTATTCATGTAAACAAGAATTCTTGAATTAGCAACAGGTTGTAAAATCAGGCCCTAATTTCAGAATTCCACTTAAAAGTTCAGTGTTAATGTTTCAATATTGTACTTATGTCATTTTTGTTGCAATAAAATTATATTTCTGATTGGATACTTCTAAACAAGATCAGCATGAGAAAAATGCCTTAATTTTAGTTCGTTATATCATATTTTAATTACTAAACTATAGACTGCTAGCCATTAAATAGATTACAATATTTAAGGAAATCTAACCACTTTTTGCAACCTGTGTCATTAAACTATTTGCTTTCCAACATCCTCTGAATAATCGTAAACGATATGATGAAGTTTTCTGTAGAGGTAGTAGAAAAAATAAAAGTTGAAAAGGATACAATTATTGTACCTTAAAGAAGTTGGAACAGATTTTTTAATTTTACAATTTTTTTTTGTGTTTTTTTTTTTTTTTTTTTAAAAAGAAAAACAAGTTATTTTGTGTTACACTTCAAGATAAAAGTCCTATTTTGTTATTTAAAATTATTTTAGAATATGAACATATTTAAATTAATTATTTAATAAACAATAATCAAGCTGTCAGACTGGACTATAACAATTTTTACTAAAAGATAAGCAACAAGTTTCTCTATTGTAGTTGCTCAGGTATCCTTGCTGTTATAGCCTTGCTATAAACGGTTTCACAAACCTGATTTTGGAAATAGCAGCACTGTGTGTTTCTTTGTCCGGAGAGCACACTGAAGTGTCATTGCTACTGTCGGTATTTAGAGAAACTGAATCTGACATTCGAGAAGGAGAGGAACAATTGCTGTTATTGTGATTGCTGTTATGGGTGGCTTCATCTGATAAGGAATCTGCATCTTTATCTGAAACAAAATTTGTCAGTTTAGTCATGCACATATTGATTGTCTATAAAGTCAACAAATATTCACGTGTAATGCTTATTACTAGAAAAAGAAAGTATAATTTCTTCATACACTAACATTATCAATAATTATTTATTATTATTATTATAAACATTGATAAATTGCCTTTGCAAAGTTCAGTTTTGCTTCATATAATTTGACGGAATTTCTGTTTTTGTCAGCAATGGTTCCTGTTTAAGGAACAGCTGGTTAAGTGCAACCAGTACTCGTCCACTACTGAAATTCAACTTGTTGCTCTTTGTAAGGTTTATTGGCCAGGTACCAACGTTACATTATATAATCTTTTCCAAAGGCCATCAATCAAATTATGTTTCACATGTTTCTGTTTTTAGACCCCCTTCAAGTGCTTATATTGCACAAACTTTATTAGCTTTTTTCCAAGTAAAGTGTTCAGCTTCGTATGTGAGAAAAATAGTAATGTAGCAGTACACAAAGTTGCTACTTGCTAACCTTACGATATAATTCCATTTAATTGAATCCAGTGTGCCCCTCATGTAGCCCTATGTAAATCATCTGCTAATTGTGGAGATAAAGGGAGGGGGACACGCATTAGGACCCTAATTGGGCCCTGGGTGATTGCTACTTTTCACCACCACCACAGAGGTAATGAGGTTGAATAGTGCCCGTATAAGAAAAATTAAAATTACTGATTATTTTTTAAGAAAGGTTTTTAATGACTTACGGCTATAAATGCAACACAGACAGAATAGGAAAAGAAAAATTAAAGACCAGCATTGAATAAGGATTAATATAAATGGCAACTTATACTGAAGACAAGCACAAGTACAGGTAATATTATGCATTAGTTACTTACTACTATAAGGGAATGTAATATGCATTAGTATTGAATATAAATGGCAATTTATACTGATGACAGGCACAAGCACATGCAAAGCTATTATTACTTATTAACTACTAACTTTACATGTACTGTTTTTGCCCTTAGTAAGCACAAGTACAAGTAAAGATATTATATCTTGATTAACAACTTACTACTATTTTTAAACAATTTAATACTATTATTGAGCTTTTAATACTACTTTTAATACTGTAGTATTGATACAACTGGAGATTAAATTATTCCAACACTACCATTTTTAATACTGTAGTGTTAACACAACTTGAGATTAAATTAGTTTGAGCGACCAGACTATTTTTACTTTATAACCCTACCCTGCATTTGTTTGAAAATACGTTACCCTTTAGTCGGCCATTTTTTGCATTGGCCAGGTACAGATGGTCGAGCAGTGCACGTTCCTTTGGTTCGGGGGTGTTGGTTGGGTTTACCAAAACACACACGCACAGTTTTGTTCCTTCATACTTTTTATTTTATTTGTTGGCCGTATTTTAAAACAGACCAACCAATTAGGGTAGGCCAATTGTTTACTGTGGTGGTTGTGTTTACTTTGATATTTAATTGTTGTTTTAGTTTTATAAGTTAGGCACAAGGAGATAACTTATTTCCATATAGCCCGTTGTTTTGACTGTGGGTAATGTGATTTTATAAGCTATGCCTGAAGGCCTAACTTATTTTACCACATAGGAGTTAGCATAAAGTGTTATTTGGTTGCAGTGTTTTTTGACCACAGGTTTTAGCCTAATTTTGCAAAGCTTGCTTTTTGAAGCTTCTGGAAGTTTGAGGCCTAACACTGACAATACTTTTGTTCAGTTTAGGCTTGACAATACAGTTGTTCAAATTATTTACACTAATAACTTCTCAATAGCCTTCATCACTGACGGTGATTAGTCAGGTTTTTTTTTAAATAGACAAATAATTTAAAGTATGTCCCACAATGGTTTTAATACAATCTGGAGTTTTAATAAACTCAATTAAATTTTTTTTCTACTCTTTAATAAAGTACAAAATATTGAGCAAACATCAGCATTACTCTCTTCATTCCCCATATTTCTGTATCAATGAAACTGCAGCTCAAAATAGCACTTCAGTTTATCTGAATGCCAAGTTATCCAAAAGTTGTATATGTCCCCCAGTCACCTGGATAAACAGTAATGTACTGTATATAGTTATAACACAGCTATGTATTAAACAAAATATTCTGGAAGAAAATGAATCTTTGAAAAACCTTTGAATGTGCTCTAAATACTGTTATGTTCTGAAGAATCAGTTTTATAAATATAGCAAGAGAAGATCAACAATGTTTTTATGCCTAACTATAATCCAGAAACAGAACTCTGTAGTATTTTCATGAAGACCTAAGTAAGGCATGTATTCTTGCACACATTTGTTCTTGCCTAACCTACGCATACAAATACCTGGTGAGCAAGTACAAATCATCTATATGCATGGCCTACTAGGCACCAAACCAGCCATGTGCATAAGCAAGTCAGGTTTCATACATATAAATTAGACAGGCAAATGTACATATACAATTCACCTTGCCTAACTTTGAAAATTTGGCTCCAAGAGACTAACTCAGGCACCAGCAGGAATTAATTTGCCAACCTGGCCTCTGGCTCCTGGGACAAAAAGAGCTTTTGGCTCATTTTATTAACCAGACATCAGATCTCAGAGAAGGCTTTGCTAACTGTCAAGATCATCTCCCTTTCTCACACTTCTTCCGCAAGCAAGTGAATGAATGTTATATGGGTCCAAAGCAGGGCAAAGCCCTACAGATCCATAAGGTCTCATTAACCCTTATCCCGTTATATAGTGTGTCCAGAGTGCTTCTTGCTCTGAAAGGAACTGGACTGGGCAACATAGGAGAATATACAAAATGGGCAGAGCCATCTCTTTCCTAACCTTTAAAATTTGTGCCCCAGAAATCTGGACTAGCCCTTACACTTCTGACAAAATGGTTGCCCGGGCTAGAACAATTATCCTCCAGAGAACCAATTCTGGTTCTTCTAACAAATTTCATAATACAAAGTTTCCTCTGGAAAGAAAGAGAGAACTAAGTGGCTTTGGATTTATGAGCACCGGTCTGGAATGGCAAAGAGACACTTGGCAAATTCCATTTTTCTGCAGTTTAAATTTTCATTTATTCCACAAAAATGGGATATTTATAGGCTTGGCAGGATTCAATTTAAATTGGTAGTCATCAGTAAACATTGATTTTACCTGACACAGACATCAATGGAAAAAATTATCCATTGATAGCTATCAGGGAGTGCAGCTTCCCCCACACTTTGCACCCACAGGGACCCTGTATCCCAGCCATGTAGAGAGCGCTCTGCAGCCCTACTGACACAGTCCTATCACAACATAGGGTGCCCCCTGCTGTGAAACTGTGAAATGTATTTATTTTTTTGAATTTATAAAAATTGGGGAGGAGGGACGTTAAAAATAAATCACTATTAACTACCAAATTTACAAAAAAATAAAAATCAAATTCTGCCATACCTAGGTATTTACTCAATAATAGAGAAATGAACAATTCTCAGAACCATAACACAGTACTCTTGATTTTGTGTGTTATCTAACCTTTTTTATTATTGCTAAGTGCTACTACTTTTGGTTGGTTAATGGAAGTTTCTATCAGCGGTGGGCGCATTTCTGCCATTTTCATCTCTTCATCAGAAGAAAGTTCTTCTGACTCCTGCCAAAGGAAAAACAAATAGCGTTTATGCTGAAAATCTGTAGTGGGTTGCTTTAAAAAGTTAAACGAATGCTATAAAAATTGCCACCCTACAGAAAGCCCAGATATTACAAATAGCACTAATGAATGCTTATATCATAGTTAAGTTTCCAAAAGTTACTAATGATTTGGATACCTCTTTTGTTTGCCGAACTTGAGACACCAGGGCAGATGAGCAGCCCTTTCTAAAAAAAAAAATCAGGCCACTTGAGGTGTCTCAGGTTGGCACCCAAAAACACAGATATTCAAAATCATAAGTGACTTTGGAAAATCTAAAACAGCAGCTCTAGCAGAACAAAGTGTGGTAAGGAAAGCCTATAGGAAGGCTGCAGGGGCTCAACCTCCTACCTGAGAGTGCCCTCCACTTTGCAATCTAGTTAATCCTTAGGCAAAAAGTGATGCTATTTTGGTATCACTTTGAGGAACAAAAACTAGCTAAGTCTTTGGATATTTTGCAGAATTTCAGTCTGATAGCTTAGTCTCTCCCCTTTTTCTGGGCACTTCTATTATGATCTAATAATATTCTCAAATAAAATGTGGAGCAGCAGTAAACTGAATTCAGATTTATATTCAGAGGGCAGGTATATTCAGAGGGCAGGGGGGAGGGATAGCTCAGTGGTTTGAGCATTGGCCTGCTAAACCCAGGGTTGTGAGTTCAATCCTTGAGGGGGCCACTTAGGGATCTGGGGCAAAAAATCAGTACTTGGTCCTGCTAGTGAAGGCAGGGGGCTGGACTTGATGACCTTTCAAGGTCCCTTCCAGTTCTAGGAGATAAGATATCTCCATTAATTTATATTTATATTTAATTTATTTATTTGCTAGGAAGTTTGAGGTCTGAATCTAGGTTTTAAGGCTGAATACGCAAGGGAAAACGTTTTCTGCTTCTTTTGGTCAGGGTTCAGTCTGAGAAGCTGAAAATTCAACCTCTTTCTGATGTGAAGAGCTGGAACAGGAGGAGAGCAGGGTGAGATGATCAGAAGGCAATATATGTTTTTCCTTTTGTGTTGTTTGGCTACCTCCTTCTCTACCCGGTAACTGAGCAGCTAGCTTGATTGATGCCTGTAAACTTTGAGGGGGCAGTATCAGTTGCGCAAGCATCCACTTTCCAGAGATACATCCAGAGAAACTTTTTTAAAGTATATTTGAAACCAAGGGACTTATAGGAGAACAACATTTAACTTTACCCAAGGAGATTAAACAAATAAAGTTCCAGCTTGACTGATTTTGTGCAAGGCAAATGTCAGCTTGTCTTTTATTTAATCACACCAAGCTAAAAGAGCTCTGGTGAAGGTATTAAAGACCATAGCAGCTTGCCCAGATGCAGCTGAGCATCATAATTCTTTCTTAGTCACTTCTTTATTTTGCTATCAGTTTGCTCTTTAAGAAAAAAAATAAATCTCCTTCCATGAAGTAGATGGTTCTTTCAGGGAAGTCTGTTTCCTCTTAAAAATACTGCAAAATCCTTCTAGTAGGGAGACTGGAAACGGAAACCTGCATGTTTAACATTTTTTGATACAGATTTCTTCCTGCTAGGAGTTTCAGGATATTTCAGCTGCAGGACTTCTGGTAGGAGCTACAGGGGGCTCTTCTTCCATGATGCAGACTGACTGACAACTCTATTCCATAGAGCCTTTGGCTGCAGTAAGGAAGGACACAGCCTTATTGTGAGGACCAGCAAACACAACTTAGCTCCCAAAAACAGAAATGTGTTTCAATGTAATTGGGACAGTCACTCACTCTCTCTCTATAACTCTCCCCTAGATTTTAATGCAGCAGATAAAACAGTTACTGATCTGTACTAGAATTGTTATTGTTTGAGATATGGTTGCAGACGTGTAATTCTACTCAGGTGTGCAAATGCCCAGTACACCAAAGCCAAAGAACTTTGCTTAGCAGTACCCATCAGGGTGGTGCTTGTGCCCTGTGCCCTTAAATAGCCAGGGGAGGGGCTAAGGGCAGTGCCATCCCAACCCTTCAGTTCCTTTGCACCGAACATGAAGAGCAGAGACACCGATGCAGAGGGGATGGAGGTGGGTCGTGGAATACGGCTTAACCCACATCTTGAACAACAACGATTACAGTATAGGTAAATAACCATTTTTCCTTCAAGTGGTTACAGACATGTGTTCCCCTCAGGTGACTCACATGCAGTACTCTTAGGAGATGAGGCCTGGAATCTAATTAAACAATGATTGTAGGACTGCTTTCCCAAAGTCTGCATCTGACTTAGATGCAATGGTAACAGCACAGTACTTGGTAAAAGTATGTACAGAAGACCAGGTAGCAGCCCTGCGAATGTTTAATATCAAAACATCACTGAGGAATACTATCAACATTACTTAGGAACTCACTGAATGAGCCCGTAATCTTGGTGGAGGCATTGTCTGAGGTACTTCATATGTTGTCATAATGCAGGAAACTATCCACCTGCAAATCACCTGTGCAGAGACCGCCTGAACTTTCATTCGATCCTCACAGGAAACAAAAAAATGAGGGGATGCTTGAAAAGTTTTATCCCTCTCTGGGTAAGATGCTAAAGTACCGTCTCACATCCACGTGAAGTCGCTATTCATCAGCATTCGAGTGCAGTTTAGAAAAGAACACTGGTAAATAAATCATTTGGGTAAGAGGAAACCACTTTCAACAAAAAGTTTGATGTGGCTGTAGGGCCACCACTTTGTCTATGAAAAAGTGCGTATACAGGGGCTCAGCCATGAAGGCCTGTAGCTCACTTACTCTCCTTGCAGATGTTATAACAACAAGGAAGGCTGTCTTCTGGCATAGGAGGGACAGAGAACAGGTTGCCAGGGGCTTAAATAGAGGTCCCATAAGAGGAGCTAAGCCAGTACTAAGGTTCCACCAGAGAACCGTTTCTTTCATAGGTGGGTGGAAACGAATAACTCTCTTAGAAATCTCACTACCATGAAGTTCAAGAAAATTGACTTCCTTTTGATGGGCAGATGAAATGCTGAGATCACTGCTAAATGAATCCTCAATGAACTGAGCAACAAACCAGAAGACAAAGTATAACAGGTATTCCAAAATGCCCTGAAAGCTGGCCAGCATCAGCTGAATTTCTCAAGCTAGCGACCCAACTGAAAATTGCTTCCAATTGGCCAAGTTAGTAGCCTTAGCAGAGGGCTTCTTACTAATAAGTAACACTGGTCAAACAGCTTCTAAACATAATTTCTCCTCTTCATCTAGCCATGCAGCCATTTTGTGAGGTCCAGACTGCTCAGTGTTAGATGCCAAATCTGACCCTGGTGCTGGATCAATAGATCAGGATAAAGAGGAAGAGATATGGGAGGTCAAGCCAATAGACTGAGGAGGCTGGAGAACTAACCCTGTCTCAGTCAAGCTGGTGCAATGAGAATCAATTTGGCATGATCCAACTTAAATTTGAGAATGACCTGTGAGATGACTGGGAGTAGGAAGACGACATACAAGAACACCGATCCCCAACTCAAGTAGAAGATGTCTGTAAAGAAACCTGGACTGAGGCCTGCTCAGGAGCAAATCCGATGGCACTTGTTTGCAATGAAAGACAACAGGTCAATAGTCAGAATGCCTCGTTCTCTGAAGTTGGACCTCAACACACTGTTCTTCAGAAACCATTCATAATTCTGAGAGAAAATCCTGCTGAAGTGATTGGCTAAGAAATTCCGCACCCCTTGAATTGTGAGACCATGATGCATTCTCCCTGATACAGAACTGCTAAAACTTGACTGCCTCCTGACAAAGCTACTTGTAGTGGGCTCCACCCGGTTTGTTCACATAATACACTGCAGTACTGTTAGGGGTAAGTATATGAACCACTGTGCCTCTGATGTGCAACTGAAAGACCTGGCACACACTGTAAATAGCTTGAAGATCCAGGACACTGATATGAAGAGAAGCTTGCTGAACTTTCAAAGTCCCAAGATATGCTCCTCAACCTACTGTGGAGGCATTACTGTTATGGTCTGTGGAGGACGGGTGAAGGGTACATCTTAGCAAACATTGATTTGATCCATCCACCACTTAAATGTCTGCAGAATAGGTGGTGGCATTTTCACTAGGCAGTCCAGTGACTCACAACTCTGGCAATATGTGAACTTGAACCAGGCCTAAAGAGGACAAAGATGCAACCTCATATACTGGACTACATAATTACATGTGGCCATATGAACTAGCAACTTCAGGCATACATGAATTATAGTGGAAAGGTGAGACTGGACGGACAGCCACAGACAATGAATTGTCTGAAATTGCTCACTTAGCAGAAATACCCTCAAACTTGTAGAATCTAGTAGGGCCCAGGTTAACTCTATTTTTTGTGTTGGTATTAAAGTTGATTTTTCTTTGTTTACAATCAGATTCAGATGATCAAAGAGATGCAGTGTAAACCAGACATGGTCGAGGAGTTAATCTCTGGACTTGCGCCTCACCAACCAATCGTTCAGGCAGAGAAAGACACATATTCTTCTCTTCCTGAGATGTGAAGCTACTACAGCCATGCATTTGGTGAAAACCCGAGAAGCTCAGGAAAGGCCAAAGGGGAGCACTGTGGTTAATAATGCTGCCCTATGACTACAAATCTCAGAAACTTCCCATGGCTCAGGAAAACCGCTACATGGAAATAGGTATCTTGAAAATCAAGAGCAGCAAACTGGAAAAAAGGGTAAACAGTAAGGTGGCAAAATTTGCAGACAATACAAAATTACTGAAGATAGTTAAGTCCAAAGCAGACTGCGAACAGTTACAAAGGGATCTCACAAAAGTTGATAAATGGGCAACGAAAGGGCAGATGAAATTTAATGTTGATAAAGGCAAAGTAATGCACATTGGAAAACATAATCCCAACTATACATACAAAATGATGCGTTCTAAAATAGCTATTACCACTCATTGTGGATAGTTCTCTGAAAACATCCACTCAATGGGCAGCAGCAGCCAAAAGAAGCTAACAAAATGTTGGGAACCATTAGGAAAGGGATAGATAAGAAGACAGAAAATATCATAATGCCGCTAAATAAATCCATGGTATGCCTACATCTCGAATATTGTGTACCATTTTGATCACCTCATCTCAAAAAGGATATTCTAGAATTGGAAAATGTACAGAGAAGGGCAACAAAAATGATTAAAGGTATGGAACAGCTTCTGCACGAGGAGAGATTTAAAAGACGGGCCATTAAAAGCTTAGAAAAGAGATGACTAAAGGAGGATATGATAAGGGTCTATAAAATCGTGACTAATGTGGAGAAAGTGAATAAGGAAGTGTTATTTACTCCTTCCCATAAGACAAGAGCCAGGGATCACCAAATGAAATTAATAGGCAGCAGGTTTAAAACAAAGTTTGCAGATGACACTAAACTGGGAGGCGTGGTAGATACACTAGAGGGTAGGGATCGGATACAGAGGGATCTAGACAAATTAGAGGATTGGGCCAAAAAAAACCTGATGAGGTTCAACAAGGACAAGTGCAGAGTCCTGCACTTAGGACGGAAGAATCCCATGCACTGCTACAGACTAGGGACCGAATGGCTAGGTAGCAGTTCTGCAGAAAAGGACCTAGGGGTCACAGTGGACAAGAAGCTGGATATGAGTCAACAGTGTGCTCTTGTTGCCAAGAAGGCTAACGACATTTTGGGCTGTATAAGTAGGGGCATTGCGCCAGCAGATCGAGGAACGTGATTGTTCCCCTTTATTCGACATTGGTGAGGCCTCATCTGGAGTACTGTGTCCAGTTTTGGGCCCCACACTACAAGGAGGATGTGGAAAAATTGGAAAGAGTCCAGCAGAGGGCAACAAAAATGATTAGGGGTCTGGAGCACATGACTTATGAGGAGAGGCTGAGAGAACTGGGATTGTTTAGTCTCCAGAAGAGAAGAATGAGGGGGGATTTGATAGCTGCTTTCAACTACCTGAAGGGGGGTTCCAAAGAGGATGGAGCTCGGCTGTTCTCAGTGGTGGCAGATGACAGAACAAGGAGCAATGGTCTCAAGTTGCAGTGGGGGAGGTCTAGGTTGGATATTAGGAAACACTATTTCACTAGGAGGGTGGTGAAGCACTGGAATGCGTTACCTAGGGAGGTGGTGGAGTCTCCTTCCTTGGAGGTTTTTAAGGCCCAGCTTGACAAAGCCCTGGCTGGGATGATTTAGTTGGGAATTGGTCCTGCTTTGAGCAGGGGGTTGGACTAGATGACCTCCTGAGGTCCCTTCCAACCCTGATATTCTATGATTCTATGATTCAAACAAAAGGAAGTACTTCTTCACATAATGCAGTCAACCTGTGGAAGTCATTGCCAGGGGATGTTGTGAAGGCCAAAAGTATAACTGGGTTCAAAAAAGAACTAGCTAAGTTCATGGAGGATAGGTCCATCAATTGCTATTAGTCAAGATGGTCAGGGATGCAATCCCATGCTCTAAGTGTCCCTAATCTGTTTGCCAGAAGCCAGGAGTGGATGACAGGGGATGGATCACTCGATGATTGCCTATTCTGTTCATTCCCTCTGAAGCACTGGCATTGGCCACTATCAGACGACAGGATTACTGGTATAGATGGACCATTGGTCTGACCCAGTATGGCCATTCTTATGTTCTTATATTAGTTGTCATGATTCAAAGCAGGAAGGATAGAAGCTAGGATAACCATGTGGAATCTCATGTACTTTATGTGCCTACTGAGACCCTGGAGATTCAGAATAGTTCTCATTCCTCCCTTGGACTTGGGAATCAGGAAATACTGAGAGTAGAATCCTTTTCTCTGATGCTGCAGGGGGGGCTTTCTCCATAGCCCTCAAAAGGTCACAGACTCTGGACCTGCTATAGGAGCAGTGACTCGTGAGAGGGGTCCCTGAAAAGTGATGGGATAGAGAAGCATGATGGTGTAATGGACAGAAAACAGATGGCATAACCCAACCCCACAATGCTTAGGACCCATCTGTCTGAGGTTATAGCTTTCCAAGCACTGTGGAAATGAGAAAGCCTGTCTCTGAACAGCAGGAAGTTCACAGCTAGAATGATGCTCTCAATCTCACAGTCAAAATGGCTGCTTGCCAGAGCTAGGGGAGGACAGGCTGGCTGGTTAAACTTGGACCCAGAAGGCCTTCTCCTGTGCAATTTATATCCCTTCCTGGAGTAGTCCTATTGCCTCAACTGGTAAGGTGTCTGCCCAAAATACTGCTGAGGTGGTACTGCTGCTGCTGACCTGGAAAATGACAACTTTTGTGTCTGTGGTATAAAACTCCAGTGAAAACAGCTGCTCACGAGTCCTTCAATGAAGGTAAAATCTTAACCATTTTGCCAGAGAACAAAAATTAACCATTGAAAGATAGCTCTGAGGTCCAACACAGCACAGAAGACCTATGACAGAGTTCTGCAACCACAAGGCCCTTCTCATTGTGGCAGATAAAGACATAACTCTGGAAGCTGTGAACACTATACATCCAGTGTTGATTGTAAAGACAACCAGATGACCTTCCACAATAAATGCCCTGCACTCTTCACTGGAGGATTCAGGCAACTTATCCATGAATTTGGCTACACACACTCAATTCACAAAATTATTTTGATAACATCACCTGTTGATTTGCAGTGAGAGGTCAAATATATTTTCTCCCCACGAGATCCAGCCTTTGGCCTTGGGCATGGACTTCTCTCTTCCCTGCCTTGATCTCTTATTAGCTGATCTTACAACAACAAGAGAGTTAGAGGCAGGCTCACAATAGAAGTTCTCAAAACCCTGCATAGGAACATAATATTGCTTGTTGGTATGCTTCACTATAGGAAGGAAGGTATGCCACAGAGTCTTAGCAGGTTCTAATAGTGCTTCATTTATAGGGAGTGCTACTCTCCCTGAACTGAAGAATATCCACTAACTTGTGTGTATTTTCCTGCACAAACTCAGCCTGAATACCCAAGGCTGAAGTCATTTGTCTCAGGAGCTCCTCATGCAACTTAAAATCCTGAGACACTAGAAAGGAAGAAATGCAGTTCTGCAGAGTCATCTGGTAATGAGGGAAGCAGAGCCACCAGAACCTCCCCTGCAGCAGCACAGTTCCATGTACAAGTGGTTCAGGCTGAGCCTGCTCAGAGGAAGCAGCCTCTGTCTCAGTCTGCAATGTAGGTGGCTAAAGAAAGGATACCATGAGCTGGCTGGGTGAATCTTGCCCCGGAGTGGGCCGAGGACTGGGACTTTACAGATTGAGGAACATCCCACAGATTCCAAAGAGGCCACTGAGGATAGGGAAATGGCATTGGTGGCCAGGAGGCACTGGGCCAATAGGCCCTGTCCCTATTGTAGGAATGGTGATGATCTTGGTACCAACTGTGATCCATAGGAGGTCTTGACAATCTTTGAGAATGGTGTCTAAAAGACGAGGAAGAGAGGAACAATGCATCTGACGAAGTGGGTATTCACCCACGAAAGTTTATGCTCCAATAAGTCTGTTAGTCTATAAGGTGCCACAGGACTCTGTCGCTTTTTACAGATCCAGAGTAACACGGCTACCCCTCTGATAAATGTCACTGAGCTCAACCTCGACAAACACCCCCAGTTATCAGAAGGCAACAGAAGAGAGCAAACATCCAGCCTTGACTGAAGCCCAATACACTGACAACATCAGTACTGAGACAAGTAGAGAAGTCGATGCCTTAAGGATTGGTAGGAGCATTGCATTTCCACTTGGTACGAAAACAGAAGATGGTACCGAAGCATGGGTCAGTACTGAACCTGCAAATGTGGTCTGCACCACAGTCATTGTTGGTACTGAAGATAGTAACAGTGCTGACAGCCCCTCGATACTGATAAAGAGGCCAAGCTCAACTGCCCACTCTGAGTCTTAGTGCTAAAAGAGATGATTGAGACGAGTCTGCAACCAAAGCAGGTCATGCCGAGGACCGCACAGTAGTCCTGGCAGCAGAATGCTCTTGAATAATTGGGGTATCAGGAACTGTGAGGCAAAGCAGGAATTACGCTGCTTAGTATACCAATGGTGTGCATAGAGTTGGTGCCAATGTCATTGGTACCGGACTCAACAGGCATCCCACAGCTGGTACAGGAGTCAATACTACAGCGGCCAACATGTCGCCTCAGAGAGTGGGCAGACAGCTCAGCTCCATCTTGTGTACCAGAAGAATCTTCACTCCTCCTGGAAGAGGAAGTTTAATCTCCCCAAATTCTGAAGTGGCTGCAATCCATTTTGAGAGATTATTGTTTTGGACATTATCTCTTCTTCCTGGGGGAGGCAGCAGCATCTGGCTGAGGAACATCGGCTTGCTCCAGCTTTGAGGATGTCTGAGGAACAGGATGATCTGCAGAGGTCTCAGGTGCTGAAACAAGCCTCATGACCTGCTCAAGGAGCAAGTCCCTCATCCACTTCTGTTTTTTTCTTGAACAATTTGCAGGTGGAGCACGTTTCTTCAACTTGCCCTACTCCAAGGCACAACAAGCACTGTGTGTGGGCATCACTATTGAGAATAACCCTCGTTACCAACTGAAAGGAAGGAATTTTGTTCCGGTGTCTGATCAACTGGATCCTGCCATCTCCTTCACTTATTGGTATACTGCTGGCTTTGGAAAGTTGCTGTGCAATTATTAAAAAAAAAAAAAAAAAAAAAAAATCTGTTGCTCTGATACCAAATCTTTTTTTTTTTTAATGTCAAAAATAACATTTTTCAGAAACATTTGCAGTGGCTTGTCAGAACTAAGAACATGCTACTGGGAAAGGAGATATAGCTGTCCAGGATTCCAAAGGGTGGCTTCTGAGAATGTGCAATATATATATTGTTCGTTACTTAATGAACACACATAACTGCACTTAATCTATGAAAAAATACAGTTTAAAAATTGTGATTTGAAGTAATTTTGTTCACTGGTGAGTTCACCTGGTTTATGTCATGTCTCTATGTAGAAAGAGATGAGGGATTCATCATACACCTAATACAAAGATTACAGGAATTCAAGATCTCTGCCTGAATCTTAAACAAAAGCCGGCAGGTTTATAAACTCACAACAGCTAAATTAAATTCAAACCTCCTTTACTGTAGATGTCTCTATTAATCACAGTGAGACAGATTTTTGAAAACATGTCTCCTTTTTACATTTAAAATGTGTAGGGACAATTTAAGTCACTTGAAAGTCTAAGTTTCAGACTGCTCCCACAAATCAGATACTTGGATATCTAAATGACAGCTGTGGCCACAACTACCTATGCAACAAAAAGGGAGACACAGTTAAGGGGAAGCACAAAATCAGTACCAACATGAACACCCTCTAGAGCACACATTTATATCAGTGTTTTTAGTGGGGGGGGGGGGGGGGAGGTTTAAATTCACATATATTTCAGTCTGTATCTCCAAATAAATGCAGATAAAAACTTATTTCAAAATAATTTGAAATGAGAAAAACATTGCATTACTTTGTTAATAACCATACTTACTTCCCAAATGCTCGCAATGCTAACGGGATGGGCATTTCTGCTATTGTCAACATAATTTTTCATTGCTATCTTTCAGAATAGCAGATTCAATCCGACACGAACGCAATTCTTTTACTGCCATGGTGTTCATCACACTGCCATACCTCAAGCATATCTTCATGGTTGACAATTATTTTCGTGTTCTCTAAGGTTTTAACATGTGCAGTCATCTGTGAATTTCCAGTGCTGTGCTCAGCTTCTGGTTCAGTGGGCTTCTGCACGCAATTTTCCATCATATAGTTCTCTCTGTCTTCTGTTTTGCTCTTTGCTGAAGCAATTTCTGAAGTCTAGAGTAATTAAAAAAAAAAAAAAAAAAAAAGATTAGTGGAGAACCACCCTGCAAAGGTTCATAATTATTAATATTTTATAATTAGAGCTAATATTTTATATTTTGGGGAAACCATGCAATGACATAAAACAGACAACTTCAAAAATAATTTTGACTGTGAAGCAAATTGGAGAGAAAAAACCTTTCAGATTATTAAAACAGCTGATTATAAACTTTTTTTTTTCCCCAAGGCCTATTTTATCCAATACATTCCTATTAGAATGGCAGACAAGTGAACACATTAATCAAAAACAACAAAACACACACAGGTGGACTGACAATGAGAGAAGTGAGCAGTTGTCAGCACTGTTCTCCCGCCTTACCACCAAGCAGAATCAACATGTTTCAGCCAGTGAAGGATCCTCTAGATGCTTCACCACTGCTGCCTTTTTCAGCTTTTCCTATAAACCCTCTGGTCAGATGGGAGAAAAGCAGAGTCCTTTGTGATCATTCTGATTTCCAATTTGAGAGTCAGCAAATAAGGGATGCTTAAAGGCGATGGAGATGCATCTTTTGGAAGATCAAACAAGCTACTTTTGTGATATGTCTAATTTATACTGGCCTCAGGAGCGAGTCACTCGGGTTGCTTCCTAAGCAGAGTCATTCAGAGGGCAGCAACTATTACTAACACAAAGCAGTCATTTATAACTGTCTCTTTTAAAGTACTGAATACACAGGTTATGATCTTTAATTTGACATTTTTTTTCTCACTGAAATATTTTAAAAAAAGAGACTGAATTAGAAGGAATAAATCAATATATTGTTATGCAATATCATACTTCAGATCTTTGGGATAGCTGTCAAAACTGGAAGAGGATATTGATTCTAACCTTTACACCCACATCTTTTACTGAAACTTGCTGGCCTTCTCTCTTTGACTCTTTGCCACCATCTTCAGTGGTCTCTTCATCTTTTAGTCTGTGTACTATCGTTTGAACTGTTTTGACCATATTCTTTAGTTCATCAGGATATGGCGTTGGATATCTCTTCAAATTACCCTCCTGTGAAACAAAGAAAATAAGAGCAACAAAACAACTTAAAACATGAATATTCAATCAAATATGAATTTGACAAGAAGGAATTAACAGAACAAACCCTGCATATCTATTTTGCCATTTGAATTATACCTGGATAAACTTAGGGGTACTGAGGCTAAATTAGCTAGTCCCGGAAAACAGTTTGTTGTCTAATGCATGCCCCATCCCGTCCCATTAAAGTGGTTGCAGTTTCTCCTTGACATATATTTATAGAAAACTCAAAATACAGCCCTTAATCGCTGTGAGATGCCAACGATTCTTCTCAACTACTGTCTTGAATTTTTTCAAAGCATCATAGTTCAGTAGTATCCCAGGAAAAAAGTATTGCCTTAAACCAGTTCACAGTTTAATAACATGTGCTCCATTTTAATAACATATCCTAATTGGCCAGACAAAGGAGACACCCACTGATCAAAAAGTTTTCTCCCTTGTGTAATTTAAAAAATATGAGGGATGAAAAGAAAATAGGTTTTACGCTTTTTAATTCTGCAGCTACTAATCAATGCAGATAGAGGTTGATCGCCATTAGCAAGAGTAAAGGGGAAGAATTAGGAATTCAAAATGGAGTTGGCAATACTGACCCTGGGTGGTGCCTCCCTTTCATCTTTATCTTCATCACATTCAAATGCCACCTGAGCACGCTGTTTTCTCTGCTCCTCCCACAAAGAGGGATTGAAACTTTCATTATCAGATATGAACAGAACTAAAAAAAAACAAACCACAATTCCAATAAATACAGGACACATGAAATTATATTAGAAACCATTTCTTTTTCATTCCTTTTATTAGGTGGGGTTTGTATTTATATCTGTGCTTGAGAAGGTAAAGAACCAAAAGTACCAGAAACTAAAGACTTTCTATCCTCAGACCAAAGCTATGCTGCAGCTCATTGCATTGAGAACCTGCCTGTTTTCTATTAATAGTGACTTCAGCTGCAATCTACAGAAAAAATCTTCTGCAAAGCTGTATTTCAGTTTTCAAGTATTCTCACCAAAGGAACTCTCCTGAGCTGAGCTTGCCAACTGTAACAAATTATGCAGGCTGCTTTTCTGATATATCTAATAAAGGCTGATATGGCAACACTCAACTTCATTTCACTAAGATTTACATATTTCCACTAAAGAAAGTCTTACCTACAAATATGCCAGACTTCCAAATATCCATACTACTACTACTACTACTGAGCCTTAAAAATAACAAAAAAACCCACTAAAAACATTAAGATAAGCCCATGGTTAAGCAGGAATTATGATAATTACAGTTTTACAAACTATTTCTTATATATGGCGTTGGATAGATTACCTTGTTGTCACCATTTACTGCAGCATGTATGTTCATGATAGACACAACATAAATTGGTTCTGTATTAATCTGTCAAATTTTACTACAAAAATCCCCTGCATTCCTATACATCACATTAGCAATGAAGAGGTTGCTCACATAAACAGCTGCTTTTCAACATTCCTATACTTGCAATAGAACAGTGTTTCTCAAACTGGGGTCTGTGGACCCCTGGGGATCCCAGGGGCTCTGCGGGCCCCGCTGATCATCTCCTCCCCGCACCCTCTCCTTCCCTTCCAGCGCCTCCTTCACGCCGGGGAACAGTGAGCTGCCCGAGGTAAGTACCGCCCCCTCGCCCCTTCCTGCACCCCAACCCCCTTCCGCAGCCCAGAGCCCGCACCCAAACTCCCTCCCAGAGCCCTCACCCCCTCCCGCACCACACACACTTGCCCCAGTCGTGAGCCCCCTCCAGTGCCCCAACTCCCAGCTCACAGCCTGCACTCCTCACCCCAACCCTCACCCAAACTCCCAGCCCAGAGCCCACACCCCCACCTTCACCCCAACCTCCTGCCTGGTGAAAGTGAGGGAGGGTGGGGGAGAGCGAGCGACTGAGGGAGGGGGGATGGAGCAGGGACGTGGCCTCAGGGAAGGGGGTAGGGCATGGCCTTGAGGAAGGGGGTGAGGCAAGGGCTGAGCGGGGAGCCTGGGGGGGTCTCTGAAAAATTTAAAATCAAAATGGGGGTCCTCAGGTTGCTAAAGTTTGAGAACCACTGCAATAGAAAAATAATTTCTAGATTATATGAACCCCAAATGTATCCTGTTATAGTCAAGATGATTAAAATTATATTTATTGAATGAATAAAGCAAATGTTGACATTTCAGCAAAAGACATCTTTGAAGACAAATTTCAGTTGACTAATCTATATTTGGAGTGCATTACTATGTAGGTTTCTCCTACCTAAAAACAAATAAAGGATTCAATTTATAGTTCTTTTTGAAACCTGGTTTTGGGATGGTGACCTTTCTCCTTCGTGACTGCTTTGGAGTGGAGGAAGAGCACCTACTCCTCTTTTCTGCTTCCTTATATGGGGTCGGAACGACCCCTCACCCTTTTTGTGATAATACTTTCACAATTTGGGATCAGAATATATGTTAAAAGAACATAATTAAGGTTGTGAAGTCACAAGGTTACAAAGGTCACGCAATTCTGACATTTCCCAACTTCCGAGTACTTGATTTCACAACCTTAATAACGTTACTTTAACTTTTTGCATGTGGGTAATTTCCTGGGTTCTCAGAAAAAGCAAATTAAAAAAAAAAAAAATCAGAAATTCCCCATCATGTGGCATCATGTTGATAACCACATGGTTCATCAGCAGAGTTGGAACTTTTACATTCACTGCACAGAACTCTGCCACTTGAGCTGAAGAAATAACTGATAACGGAAGTGGGTTGTCATCCTCCTTGTGGACTAACACTAGTGGGGGATGAGACACTCTGCCAGTAGGTTTCAGAGATATTTGCTGACAGCAGATGAATGGTGAGAAAAATGGAGTCTAGGATTTCATTCCAAGCTCTGAAGTGGCCAAGTATCCTTCTGCTTGTCCTCCAACAAGCCTACCTTCTTCTGCCCTGACCCCTCCAACCTGTCCCTGTGCCATTTCTTCCTCACCCCTGGCTCCTCATTCCAGACACATTCTTGTCACCTAGCCAGTCTTTGTCTCCGTTCCTCACATGTCTCTTCCCAGTTAGTCTCCTTGCCCAACCAGCCCTATTTGCCACACTCCCTGAGTCCAACTCTCTTCTCTCATTCCTGTTCTCTCACTTCCCGAACTTCCAGTCTCCTTGCCCAGCCAGTTCCAGCTCCTAGCTTCTCACTCTTTCTCCGATCTCTCTTCTCCCCGCAACCCTCACCTCATAATCGTAGCCTCCCTATCAGGGTTCCTATTGCTAACTCAGTCTTCCCCTTCTCCAGCTCCTTTTCCCAATCTCTTTGCCAAGGCAGTCCTAGTTCTTTCTTCACATCCAGGTCCTCATCAGATCTGTCCATCACCCACCCCTTCTCCACTCCTACCGATTCTCTGTTCTAATGTCCTTTCCCAAGCACTCCCAGTCTCCCCAGGTTCTCATCCACTCTCAGTCCCCCGCTACACTCCCAGTTTCCCTTGCCAGGAAACTGGTCCCAAACTCCTTACCCAACTAGTCCCAGTCCTCCCACTCACTCGCCCCAGTCTTCCCTTCCTCTCCCTAGGTTCTTTGTCTCAATCTACTACTTCTCCTACCCTCACCCCCAGTCCAGCTCATGCCTTTTGCATCAGAGTCAGGCAACTTCCTCCTTTACTTTACCTGGCCACCAACAGAAGAAACAGTCTCCCTGCTCCCAGATCCGGTGCCTAGCTCCACCTGGATCAGAGCAGCAACTCTGCTGAGCTCCTATATCTCTGGGCTTGTGCATGTTCAGTTATTCTATGGCAATGGCACATGAAGAGTTTGGTCACACATAGGAGCTGCTGCATGCTCAGTGTGGACAGAATCTTTGGAAATTCTATCTGCAAAGTTCTAACTTGTCTACCTACCATGTGCAACTTAGATTTTGCAAAGGCTTACAACTTAGCCAAATCTGGGTGTTTTTTCATGGGGACAGCAACAGCACATCCCTGAAACAAAGGCCACCCGTGGACCCCCACCAACTTTCAAGTTCCTGTGCCAAAGCATGGACATGCTAGAGCTTCTCAATGAAATGGCTTTAAGAACTTTTTTTTCCCCCCACTATGGCAAAACAATATATTTTTCCCTAACCTCATTCTTGGAAATGGCCAAACCATTCTGGATCAAACTTTCAAAAAAAGTCAGTCTGAGGCAGACACCAGGCAGAGCAATTTCCAGCCCAAAAGGTTAATCTTTGGCAAAATTATAAGCAACTGAAAACAATATCTCTTATAATGGGATAAGTCAGGCAAACATAATAATAGAAGGCACTGCCAGTCCTGACCTCTATTTCTCTCTCTGTCACACACACACTCTCTCTCTTCCCCCCCCCCCCAACTTTAATAATCCCTGGACTCGCTCAGTTCTACCTCTGAGAAGTTATTGTTCACATTCTTCAGACAAATTTTCATCAAATTGTTCTTGTTTTTAGATCTAAAAAGTTTTATATATTGAAAGTCATGTTCTCTGAACTCTTTCAATTTTTACTTTCGCTGGTCAGCATTTTTGACAAAAAGAAACAATTCCTACCATCTTCACTCCTTGGTTGCTGGGGGAACATGTAATTAGTAAGCACTGTTTTCTGTGTTTCAGGGTCGACTTCTTTTTGAAGGGGGATGAGCGGTTTAGACTGAGAAAAGAAAAAATACTATGAGAATATACATGTGTAATATTCAAATAGGATCTCAACATTGAAATCCCTGCTGCTTATCTACCCAATGCAGATTAGATTTTGAAGACTGTGATCTGTCTGGCATTAATTCCCATGTATTCTTCTCTGAAGGATTTTTACAAGTTATACAAAACAAAGTTATATCAAAGTAGTACATATTTAATAATAATAGTGTGGGAATTCTCTAAACAAACTCTCTATAATAGTCTATTACAGATGCATAAAACGGATGGATATGTATACACGACAAAGTATTCCGTTTCATTCTAGGACATTTCATAGTCCCAAAATATTCTACATCTGGAGCGTAAATTATCCATTTGAAACTGCAGGGAAGTGCATAGAACAGAACAATTTTCTAAACTAAAATTTGATCAGGACAATAGGTTCAGTGCCCTGCCTTACAAAAAAACGTAAAGGATCCTGAAATTACCAGTGTGGCTGCTACCTCTGTTTTATATCGCAGCTGAAATAATGTATTTCTAGCAGCATAGTACCCCTTAACACCAACCTGGGCACTGGTTCAATACTGACTCAAAGAGAAGAGAGAGTGTTATCTACTAAATTACCTGCACTACCAACACTATTGGATTGCCAGAAGTATGAATGTCTCCCATTCATGTGCCACTCACTGCTGTTTAGCTTATAAAAACTGAGAAAATTACAACCCAAGGTTGTCTTGGTGTATCTGCAAATTATCACTTTTTACCCAACTGATTACTCCATAAAATTAACTATTTCTATTGAGAGTAACTTGGACAAATATCAATTATACAAACTTATTAAAAATACTTTTCACCTGATTGTCTGATAGCCACATCGCAGTCAGCTGTTGTAGTTTTGTAAAGCTATAGGGCAAATTCTTCAGTCTGTGAAAGAAACATCACAATATACAAGGCAAAAAATTAATCTAAGTATGGCTGTCAAGACTAACGGTCTATTCAGAAACAATGATATATATATATATCAAGCTTTTTAGAGGCTATATATATATAGCCTCTAAAAAGCTTGCAAAACATTTAAAGAAAATATTGTTAGATAAATAGAAAGGTAATAATTTGAGCGGCAAACCGTTTCATTTCCAGTAAATGCTAAAGCTGTATTGAGAAAGATAATTCCATTTTGTGGAGAAGTTCAATATTTTGAAATTTGGTATTGTTTTGTTTAGCTACATCCTCCTCCCTCCAGCCTGCTGCCCCTCCCCCCCCCCAAATGTCTAAACTGTTACTAAAGCAAAGGAGAAAATCCAAATGTTGGGCTTTCCCAGATCTGCAGACCCTAGAACTTCTGCGGTCTCCAACTCTGAGACAGTCCACCTGGTGGGCTGCCAAGGAGCCAGGTAGGCAAGCTGGCAGGAAACTAGGCTGTGTTCCATTGGAATCCTGCTTCACTTCCAGAGGAACTTTGCCAAAATCGAATGATCTCTGTGAAATGTTTCAATTTCAATGGAATGGCAAATTCCTGCAAAGAAATGTTTTATCACAATTTCACTGACCAGTCTAGTAAATGCAGCGATGCATTCAAAGTACTATACAGTGTACAGTGATAGTATTCTGTATCCTGTCTTGTACTGTTCATACATATATGGCATTCAAGTCTTTCCTGAAATACTGATTCAGATAGTCTTAAAAATTTAACTCCAAAAGAATAAATGTTGATGATTATGAATGAGATGAAGCTGTGCCACACAAGAAAAAAAAGATATACATTAAAACCACTTGGGCTTAACAACTACAACATATCTGCTGGATTCACATGCAGCTGGAAGAGTACAATAGCAATAAAAATGTGAAATAGTGCAGTTCTGCTTCATGAATCACTCCTACTGCAGTGACTGGAAAGGAATAAAGAAGCTTTTACAAAATGTAGAGGCGTCCAAATATATACAGTAAGACGATTAGTGTGACAAATAATAAAATATAAATGAAATGTGTTATTTTAACTTTAAGATGAGAAAAAACTCCAAGAGAAAGATCACAACATTTTTGGAAGCGTGGAGTGAAAAGGATTATATTTTGTAAAAAATGTCTTGGAGACACAATGCATTCCAATCTCTGCAATGCTTCTACATTTTATGCCATAATTAACTAAATGAATGCAATTCACAAACCTATTGTCACTTAGATTGATGACTTTTAATTTCTGCATATCACCCATTTCTTCAGGGAGAAATTCAAGCTTGTTGGAATGCAGAAATAGCACTGTTACATTTTTCCAGTTTCCAATCTGAAAAAATAAATGATTATTCAGCTTTACAACTCTACTTACACTGATTCACAATATTAGAATGAACACATCTAATATTAAATTTTATTTTGTGTGTACAATTATTTGCTTTATTCTTAAATATGAAAGTGAATATACCCATTATAATATTAAGTAAAAGTAATTATTCTTTTCTTCATTTTGTATCATGTTGTTTATGAACTAACAATTCAGACATTACTTTTGCAAAACCAAGCTTGCCTCAAAATATTTCAATACTTGGATTGCAATTGCTTGAAAACCACAATATGTACATCAATGAATTTTTAAAACATTTTCAGAAAATGCACTCAAAATCTGTCGCTTTGGTATCTGAAGTGAACAGAACTAAGGTAAGTATAAAATATAGTCTATATCCAGGTAATATGGATTAATATTGGCTCTGAGCAAAAACATACCTCTGGTGGCAGCTGTGTTAAAAAATTATGATCTGAAGCAAAGGTCCTTATGTTAGTGAGTTGCCCAATAGATGAAGGCAAAGCTTCAATCTCATTGAAACTACAATCCAGTTCTTCTACTGATATTAGCCTGAACAAAATTAAAAAAAGTCAAAATATTCACCTGATATATACATAAAAGCTTACTTGCTTTAACAATATAATTCTTACTACAAATAATTTTCATTATAATTACAATAAATTTATTTACAATTAAATTTATGGATGAAAAAACGCTTCAGAAACCTAAATAACCATTAAAAAATTCAGATACTTTTTGAACCTGAACTATACTGATACTCTCTCCTCATGTATTCAGGCAAAGTAGACTTTTCCCTCTTAACTATCTGTAGCCTGTTTTCCAATCTCCGCTACCCCAACGCAGTCCTTAAATCGAAATGGCTGATGACCTACCCTGTTTCCCCGAAAATAAGACAGTGTCTTATATTAATTTTTGCTCCCAAAGATGCGATAGGTCTTATTTTCAGGGGAGGTCTTATTTTTCCTGGAGCTTTGGGGCCTTATATTCCGGGGTGGCCTTATTATCGGGGAGGTCTTATATTACAGCGAGAGGCAAAACTGGAAGTAGGTCTTATTTTCGGGGGATGTCTTACTTTCGGGGAAACAGGGTAGGTACCTCTGTCGTAGGGCCCAGCATCTCCACTTAAAATTTTTACGCACTGCATCATACAGTGCTGTTTGAAGCACACCAGATAATGGAAACATTCAAAGTGGACAAGCCAGAATCAGAAAAATGTCAAGCTGGGGCGGCAATGAAGGGATAAAGACTTCTTTAGTCCTAAGAAGTAGGAATATGGCATGTAGAGAGCAGTTGGTGCCAATGTGATGAGGACCTCATTAAGCAAACATTTTTTTAAAGGTAAAGAAACAGGGCTGACGTGCAAACTTAACTTATTGTTTTACACGAGCTGCTTCACTTATGTCTCACAGTAAATAAACTGCAATTTGTACCTAAGCACCTTAAATTATGTTTGGACATCAGAATTCAAAGTTAACCAATTTTGTACAGCTAGGCAAAAATAACATAATAGAATGAATGAATGCCTGTAAGTTTTTACTATATCCACTCATTTAAAAAAAAAAAAAGTCTAAATTCTCTACAGTATTTACATTTTGAACCAATGTACCTAATAACAATAAAAGATGAGTGGTTTGGCTCAAATCTGATTTGTTGACTCTGTTTAATCGGGGAAGAAATTCATGTCTCATTGTTAAAATGGAATGTCTAAAATACCTGTTATTTCAGTTTATTTGACATGTTTACAGTATGTACCTCACGCAGCCACAAATATGAAGCTGGGACCTTTTGTATACACTATGTCTCTCTACATTTTAATTTGACTGCATGTTTTACTGAACTCATAAGAAAGGCTACATTTTACTCATAGGGAATTTTTAGTAAAAGTCATGGACAGGTCATGGGCAGTAAACAAAAATTCACGGCCTGTGATCTGTCAGTGACTTTTACTATATACCCCTAATTAAAACTTGGGAAGGGTGCCACGGGTGCTCTGGGGGGGAAGGGGAAGGGCGGTCTGGGGGTGCCACGGGAACTGGGGGAGGTGGCCCAGGACCCATGCTGGTGCTGGGGGAGAGGGTTGGCGGGACTGGCAAGGCAGCTCTTAGGTAGCTGAGGGGCCAGGGGCTTCGCACGCTGCTCCCGCCACAAGCGCTGGCTGCGCAGCTCCCATTGGCTTGAAAACCACAGCCAATGGGAGCTGTGGGGGCGGGGCCTGCGGGCACGGCCAGCACGGAGCCCCCTGACCCCTCTGCTGCCTAGGAGTTGCAGAGCCATGCCAGTGGGAGCTGGGGAGCCCCCCACCCCGAGGTAAGCACACCCTGCATTCTCCATCTCCTAACCCCCTCCAACACACCCAAACTGCTGCTGCTGGCCATGGGGCTGCCCGGCTTGGTCAGCCCCTGAGCCAGCACCGGCCACTGCAGAAGTCATGGAAAGTCACGGAATCCGTGCCCTCTGTGACAGACTCACAGCCTTACGCAGAAGTATTATTTTATTCTCCCATACTTCCAGTTCATTTCTCATATATATTGATGCCTGAATTTCTGAATGCAGGATTCAGCTCCTTGAAAATACAAACAGTTACATACAGCCAACTAGCAGTTGGATGTGAAGGCTACTGTTGAACATCATTATCTCATGGAGAGAGATTAGTGCAACCAATCATACCAAGCAAAGATATAGGTATACCAACACCATAGAAAGTAGATGATTGTTAATGAAGAACTTGCAGAAAAACAAGGCAAAGTTTTGTTCAGGTGAAACACTTACCCTCCTATGGAGTCTGGCAAATACATCAACTGGTTTTCATCAATTTTAAGTGTTGTTACTTTCTTTAGTGAACCTGTTGTAAAATGAAAATCTAATAAAAAAAGGAGTATTCAAATAAGAAAAGTGTAATTTCTTCAAATAAAGGAAGATGCAGTTTGGAATAAATGTTACTGGTAAGTCATGTTGTCTTCCATATTACCTGAAATCTTGGGAAACATATATGCTATGTATCTCTTGAGGAAATAAGCAGATTAGTTTATACAGTTTCATTTCCAGCTCATCATATGCCAGCCACACAGAAAGGATAAACCCCTCTCATCTCTAGTTAAAGTTAATACTTTGCCATTCACTTACAAAAAGTTTTCAAAATTTGTGATAAAACTGCAATTCCAGAATGTTACTCAACCATGCATTATGATTTTATCCAATGTCTTGCACATTTATGAACAGAACAGTTTAAGATTATGGATTTGCTTTTGGGTCCATAGGCTATTCCAAGTTGTATTCCATAAAGTTTTGTCCAACAGCTACCTTAATTTTATTTAAATTAGATGATAATTAGATGATAATACGAACCTATGGACTCTGGAAGTTGCTGAAGTGAATTACTGGATAACAGCAGGTCTTGTAGGCTTTCACAGCCTGAAACACCTTCTTCAACTATTTCAATGTTGTTTTTAGAAACATCCAAGTAGGTCAGCTGTTTCAAGCTGCCAATTAACTAAACGTGAGGGGAAAAAATGGGTTAACTCTGCAACTTCAATCAATTAAGAAAGCCATTATTTCTGACAGTCTACTGATTCTAAAGCCGCGTTTCTCAAACTGGGGGTCCTGACCCAAAAGGGGGTCGCAAGACTATTGTAGTGGGGGTCACGAGAATGGTGACTGCTGGCCAGGCGCTAAGCTCTGAAGGCAGCGCTGCCACCACCAGCAGTGCAGAAGTAAAGGTGGCATGGTATGGAGAGGGGTTGTCACAGCCTGAACTATTTTCAAAGGGGGTCCCAGCAAAAAAAGTTTGAGACCCCCCTGCTCTAAAGTATCATGCTGCAAGAGAAGATAAAACAAAGTATTATTAGCATCATGGTGTAATTTGATATTAAATAGCCAAGCTATATCATGCTACTAAATTTATTTTTAAAATATCAGAATATATAAATATTAAAATATTTAAATATCAGAATGTGATGTATAGTTGTATGCATGCCTGCACAGTTTAAATGTAAACAATCCAGTTATTGGGGTTTTTTTTTAAGATTAATTAATTTTACAATTCAGTCTCTGGATCAGTAAGTACTCTTCCAATTTGAAGACTTAGGTTCAGGAACACTCCTTAATTTAGCACAAGCGGAGACTGTACCTAATGTAACATGGAAGTGTCATAATTTATCATAGGTGAAGCTGCATTACTGCTCTTCAAGCACTCAACTTTCTCCTGATGCATACAGTTTTTGTAGAGTTGAACCCTACCTTCCCCTAAAAAGCAACTCCAATGGCAATCATTAATTGGACTAGGTTGAGGGATTAAACAAGCAAAAACCTAAGCTCTTCATATTTTTACTTTAACTTTTTTATTTTTCTGCATGGCTCAAGCATACACAAATGTTTATGAACACTAAACCAGCTAACAACACTATATGTCACTTATGGTTTTACCAAACTTAGGCTGTATAGTATAGAGAAAGGCTTAAAAAAAAACAAAAAACAAACAAAAAAAACCCACTTATCCAAGGAATAATTCATTGAAATGAGAAGAGACTAAAGATGGCTTTAGATCAGTTCCTAGAAAAGTTCTGTAGACAAAAGTAGACTGACTACAAGCCTCAAATGTCAGAAGAGCACTATGACTTTGTAAGTCTGAAAGCAAAATACATATTGACCATACTTTGAAGTACAATTTATAAAAAAAAATAAAATCAGCAGTGAAGTTCCAAAATCATCAAATTGCTGTAATTGTAAGAACATAAGAACGGCCATACTATGTCAGACCAAAATTCCATCTAGCCCAGTATCCTGTCTTCCGACAGTGGCCAATGCCAGGTGCTCCAGAGGGAATGAACAGAACAGGTAATCATCAAATGATCCAGCCCCTGTCTCCCATTCCCAGCTTTTGGCACACAGAGACTACGGATACCATCCCTGCCCATCCGGGCTAATAGCCATTGACTGACCTATCCTTCATGAATTTATCTACCGTATATACTCGTTCATGAGCCGAATATTTTTGGTAAAAAGGTGACGCATCAAAGAGCGGGGGGTCAGCTTATAAACGGGTCTACACCACAATTTGATAATTTTAAAACTCTATGGAATCATTGAATTGAATATCTAATACATTGTCGTTTTGTTTACCTGGAGCGTCTGCAGGCACGGAGCCCCTCAGCACCCAGTGGCC
>NW_020664420.1:34253116-34270629 GCF_002925995.2 Terrapene triunguis | reverse complement strand
GGCCACTGGGTGCTGAGGGGCTCCGTGCCTGCAGACGCTCCAGGTAAACAAAACGTTCTGACCTGCCAGCGGCTTACCCTGAAGGGCTGGGAGCCAAAGTTTTCCAAACCCTGAAATATAGGATCGGCTTATGAAAGGGTCACACAGCTTTTGCTATTTTTACTTATCCATCTTGGGGGGTTGGCTTATAAACGAACTGGCTAATGAACGAGTACATAGGTAGTTCTTTTTTGAACCCTGTTATAGTCTTGGCCTTCACAACATCTTCTGGCAAAGAATTCACAAAACTCACAGTCAACCTTTTGTTTGTTTTAAACCTGCTGCCTATCAATATACTAGAATATACTATTTATTTTAAGGCTCATTAGAACAGGAATAAAATGTCAGTATGGACCGTACATAACTAACTGAGATCCAGAATATAGAGCCTCACCCTAAACCTATTACAATCAATGGGAGCATTTGCACTGGCTTCAATTGGCTTAATCTCCTGGCTATGTGGTACTGTTAAATATTCTTAATTTAACAAGTTAATTGACAAGACAGGTACTACTACACAGTTAAAATACAATGCGTTTAAAACATCAAAAAGACATACCCCGGGGATAAGAGTTAGTCTATTACCATCCATCCAAAATTCCTTTAACCCACTCAGTTGTTCAAGTACTTCCGGCTGTTAAAAGAATTTTAAAAATCAGATACAAAAGAACAGTTTAAATGCAGCAGTGAAACAGTCAATTCAGCCATTTGAATAGTCTTATTAAATGAGATTTTTTAATCCCAGTTTTAATTTATACTTGCTTTGTATGGAGCCACAGAACACAACGCAGATAACTAACTTTACAAAATGTAAGTCTCTGACAAGTGTAAGAATTTGACCAAAATTTTTAAAACAATCTTTACAAAAAACTTATAGTTTGTTTTCCTTTTGGAACACACATTAAATAAAACTTACATGTACCTATTGCCTTTCATACTGAGAGACCTAAAAAACATTCTATTAATTTTACACCTCAGCATGGCTATTTATTCAACAGCCAGTTAAAGTCTATTAGATCCTAGACCAGGCAAACTTCAAACCTGTAGCTTAAAACCTGTAATAGTGTAGCAGCAAATCAAAAGGTGTATATGGGATAAATGAACTATTATATCAGTGAAGAGAATATTTTAACAATAAGTTCCTATTATAACTTTCCTCCTTAATTTGTCATAGGCCTCAAAGGAGGACATATAGAAAACAAAGAAATCTACAATTTGTTTTCCCATTTAAATACAAATGTTTTCTCAAGCCCCAGGAAAGAGGCAGTACCACTTGACAAAACACACATATTATGTATGCTTCACTGAAAATATTTATACTTTGTTCCTGAAAAAACAGAGAGAGTATATGATGGAGGTATTGGCTGTAGCCCAATAGTTAAGACTGAGTTGAGTTTTGCACTTAAAACGTGGATTCAATCACTTAATATGTATGAAGAATACAGCAACCTCTTCCTAAAATTACGGTTCTTACTACAAGTACAGAATTAATTTTCTGAGAATTCCCAAGCAAGTCCTAATTAGTTCATGAGTGAAGATTTAAAGTGGATTCCTGAAGAAATTAAACATTCATTGCCAAAAGATCTTCATAGAACAATGCAAACTCTTTAAACTTTCTAAGTAGGAGGGAAAACAGAGGCATAGAGGGATGAAGTGACTCATCCAAAGTCACAAAGCAGCCCAGTGCCAGAGCTAGGAACAGAAACCAAGTAATCTGATCCTCAGTACATTTTCTTAGTACACGGGCTAGTAGTGCATAGGGAAGTGCATGGTACAACAGCACTCCTCAAACTGTGTCCCACACAGCACTTACTAGGGTTACAGAGAGTCGGCTGATCACACAGTGTTGGCTCTTCATCATGTTTCCAGTTGCTAAATTCCATTATAAGTCAGCTAAGAATACATTGAATACTTTCCTAATATTACTTTTCTGTATCAGCAGTTGCTGTAGTTGCTACAGAGACATTATGCTATTGTAAATGGGAGAGGAAGTGCTTGTCTGCAGCATCATAAATGGGAGAGGAGGCAGTCTTCCCTATGACAAGGTCTGTGAACCCCAAGCCAATACTCTTGTGGGCACTACCCAAAACAGCAAGTAAATAATAATTTATCTTGAGCCCAAATAGTTTACATTCACTATCTATCACTAAAAGGCTCCTCTTTACATTTTATGTTTGCCTGCCATACTAAAGCAAATGAAGACTTGGACCATTTAATTATTTGATTACCAAATAAAAGAATCCCTATGCCTGCATATTAAAATGCATATTAAAATACACCTTCTACCAAATGTCACAGTCCTATCACATCATTAGGGTTTTTTAAAAAGGAAAAGGGAAAATAAATAGTCAGTCAGAATTTTAAAAATAGATTCCATAAAGCAGTAAGAAGTGTATGCAACATTTGTTCAGTAACATAGCTCATAAGCTGATTTTTACATTTTGATGTTGATTAAAAATAGATTTAAGGATAAAGATTTAGAAAAAGATTCTAAGCTCTGCTACTTAGCTAAAACTCACCACTTCTGTGAATTCATTACTTCCTAAGTCCAATCTCTCCAGCTGAGTCAGTCTGTTCATGGTTCTGCACATGGAAGGAATTAATAAGGAATTAGATTTTAAAAAATACCAGTTACATCCAATCTTCCTGTATTCATACTAATACATGTTTTTAAATCAGCATTAAATAGTGATGCAGTTTTGTAAAAAGACTGATACTTAGCCAGGGTCAGATTTTCATACATTGTTCAATTGAATAACTACACATTAATGATCCTGCTGACTAAATCACACAAAAGAAGGCAGAGCTTTAAGTCATCTAGTGTCAGCTAGTTTAATTTTTGTAAATTACATTATGACCAATATGGTCATCTCAATCATTCCAAGTCATTCTGTAAACCTACTCTCCACTTACACTTCCTTCCATCTCCCCCAACTCATTGTAATCACTTCAGAGTTCTCTCTTGTTACATCAGCGCTGGCAGAACTATGGTTGGCCCAGGTCATCTGGACTCTGGCTCAGGGCTAAAAATTTCTGTATAGATGTTTGGGCTCGGGCTGGAGCCCAAGATCATCAGCCCTGAGCTGGAATGTCTACACAGCAATTTTACAGCCCTACAGCCCGAGCTCTGCAAGCTCAAGTCAGCTGACCCAGGTCAGCTGTGAGTGTTTTATTGCTGTGTAGATGTACCACCTATGGCAGTGATTCTCAAACTTTTGTACTGGTGACCCCTTTCACATAGCAAGCCTCTGAGTGTGAACCCCCCACCCCTTATAAATTAAAAATATTTTTTATATGTTTAACACCATTATAAATGCTGGAGGCAAAGCGGGGTTGGGGTGGAGGCTGACAGCTCACGACCCCCCACATAATAACCTCACAAGCCCCTGAGAGGTCCCAACCCCCAGTTTGAGAACCCCGATCTATGGCCAGAATGCTGGTTTTCTATCTGCCTTCCCTCACCAATATGAGCATTGCATAATGGATTAGCTATGGCCAAAAAGAACATGGCTGACAACTGAAAGTTTTTGACCCCCCCACTCAAAGGCTGACAGCATTATAATAATATAACTCTAGCAGTAAACAAGGCACATTTTTAATTCACTCCATGAAATGTATTCATGTATTCAGTGCCTATTTCTATATTTAAGAATTTAAGTAAGTTGAATTAAAAAAAATAAACAAACAAACATTTACTTATATATAATGCAATAGCTGAAGGACTATAAACAATTCCTTAAGTTATTTTATATTTCTAATAAATGTTTGCTTTGACTGATTTCTTGTTCCATTTCCAAACATTGTGCCATTGTGCATAAAGCAGCTATTCCTTTAACTTAAAAAGCAAGCAAGATTTAGGCGAGTCACATTAAGCACTAAAGTGACTTAAAATCTTAAATAGAGTTAAGATAGCATTAGGGAGTACAATAATGTTTCATATTATACAAAACAATCAAAATCTCAATTTAGTTAAAAATAAAGAATTTAACAGACACAGTTTTAATTAAGCTTTAGACCCCAATACTGCAAATACTTATGGCCATGGATAACTTTATTGATGCTAGCAATATCATTTACTTCAGTGGGAATAACACATAGCTTTAGTTACGTGCATATGTTTGCAGGAATTGGCCCTACATAGTGCAAAAGTAACTCTTCCTAAAAATCATTTGCATTTTTTTGTTTGTTTTAGGAATTGGTCACTGCATTGTTTACAATCAGAACTACATTTAAAAAGCCAATGAAAACGTTTCCAAACTGAGAAGCTTCTCAGTTTCTGCAAATATAAAAAATTATTTGTCTTTACTTTTACCTATCAAATAAACTGTCTATACAACGTTCAGTACTCTTGCTTTCCTTTCAAATAGAAGATCTATTTTTAATATGCATTACAATAGTTCCTATCCTTCAATCTCTAAATATTGGATCAGCTTAAAGCTAAATAATGTATTTGGCACAAACTAAGGTTAATTTAGTCCCTTGGCATTAATTACCCACTTTGATTAACAGCTTTAACAAGTGCTTTTTGCTTCAGCGTTAAATATTTTACTCAAACCTAATTCAGTAGGCGTGCTAGCTCTATGTTACTATAAGTTTGTCCAATGACATCTATGATTAAAAATAAAAATCAACAAGTATTAATAAGTGTGAAGAAACTAAAGGAAAAAATACAGAAATATAAACATGAAAACAAGAAAGAAAATTGTTTAGGCTCTGTAGCAAAATATTAATTCAGGCTGGTATACCTAATTAGCGCCAATAAAGCATTTTCCCCTTTGCATCTACGTTCCAATTTCTTTTTTCCTGTGTTATTATTTAGTTCTATATTGATTTTTTTCATCCAAACTCATTCTTCACAGTTATAAAGCACCTTTATTTATAAACATATACCTGGACTTTTAAAAGTATTTTAATTTAGATGTTTGTTACAGTCCCTGCCTTCACTTCATAATTGAAGGTGGGCCAGGCATTAATCTGCTAATTACATCACCTGCCAAGTAGATGCAGGGTGCAGAGAGTCTCAGCAGCTATGCTGGGTTTCTTCCTTAGCCATATCATATATAGATAATGCTCCTCTCTAGGGCCCCAAATCAGCAAGGTACTTTTGCATGATATCTTTAAACACACAAATAAAACCAATAGCTTTGAGTACCTTGCTGAATTAATCCTGGAAGACATGGAAGAGTTATGGCAGCAGCTGTGTTGCTAGGAAGATTATGGTGGCGCTAGTCAAGACTGCACAGTTAAAGCTGAATTTATTTTTGTGCATACAGGATGAAATCCTGGCCCCACTGAAGTCACTAGCAAAATGCCCATTGACATCAGAGGAGCCAGGATTTCACCCATGAAGCATTACAACATTCCTGTCAAAATTTTTATCCATAAGAGAACTATGCTTAAGTTACTGATATCTTCTCTTAAACTTAACTCTATCTGCATGTAGGTTTTCGTCTGGGAATTACCAATATATTTGCATTTCAACTGTAACTATATGCCAAATATCCCTCACTTTGAGGGATGTCAGTTTACATATACCACGAATAAAAAATCATGAAGCTAAAGGTAAAGAAAATTCTTTACATCAAATGAACGAATATCCCAGCATTCTAAGTTCTCTTTCTGAATAATGTTTTCAATATCACCTTTTTTGGGTCATTGTCACACGCTGACAGGTGAACCCTTCACCATACAGGGCAGGGATGGTCAACCCATGGCTTGCGAGCCACATGTGGCTCATTTACAGTTAAAGTGCAGCTCGCAAAACCCCTCCCTGCCCAATTCTCTGCCTACTAGACTGCGGGGGAGGGGGTGAATAGCCTCAGGCCTTCTGCCCTGCAGCAGGATGGTGGGACTAGAGGCTACTGCCAGAGACAACTGGTGCCCGATGAGAGTGTATGTGTGTGGGGGCACAATTTAAAGGTTCAGTCGTCGTCCTCAACAGCTTTAGTCACACAACCCCAGGCACACCTCCCCTTTTACCCTCATCAGCCCCTCCCTGCAGCTTCCAGGTGTTAGCTCTGTGGGGAGAGGCAGCATCTCTCCCTGCTGCTCCCAGCTGTTTGCTGCTGCCTCTCCCCACAGCCTCAGCTTTAACAGCTGCTGTGCAGGGAGGGGGCCTGGCTGCATCATGTGACAAAGTGGAGTCAGCAAACCCTGGCAAAAATCGGGGGACACGACACATGAACCTTCCCCACCCCCACCCCCGGGGCAGTCACACCCTGCGCAGCTGAAGCTGCGAGCCCTGGCAGGCGCGCTCTGGCTCTCGAATTTCTGAAGACTGTCATATGTGGCTTGGAGGGTCAGAAACTATGGCCACCCCTGATGTAGAGTATCTCAACATAATGTGCAAAATAAGTCACAATCAATTCTGTCCAAGAAAGGATTTCAACTGTATGCCATTACTTGCATATATCTCAAATGAAAACAGTCTTAGTTAAGTAGGATCACCATGTGGATTAGGTGGAAAATTAAATTACTCAGGACAGTGCCAGACCACAGAAGTAACAACAATGTCAGCTTCCTGGGTTAGTTTGTCCCATGCTAGAATAAGGAGAGCAACCCACAATCACTGCCTGAAATTAAGAGGTGAAGGAAGGGACTAGAAGTGATACACAATCTAAAAAATAAAGCATACAGTTGAATTTTACTATTAAGACAACCCAAGATTAAAATTTTAACAAGCATTTTACAGCTGTGGAAACATGATTGGGGGATACTCACACTAGCTATGTTAAATGATTCAGTGAAGTGTTTTGAAATACATCTTCCATAACAAATTCCACAGAACATAGGTATGTACTGTGTTGTATTTTATCAATAATAAATGTATTCATTATCAACGTTGCTCAAAAACAAGTGAATCACATTCACTCACTCTGAACAATAAGTGTCTATTAATCCCACATACATTGAATTTAATATTAGAATTTGAATAATATCCACAAAAGATTTCAACAGTAAAGTCAAGAAGACTTAGTGCCACTAAAATAAATTTATGCATGCACATACAGAGAGTGCGGCAATGGTACACTAAAATTTGTCAAGATTTCTGGAGAGGGAAATTGATGGATTACAATTTGAAATACTTTCAACTGGAATCATAACAGTCACAGAGGTGGATTAAGGCATAATTCTTGGGATGCAGTCCCAGTGACTGGGGGAAAAATAACAAAGTACCTAGTCAGTAAAAACTCAAGTATCTGAGGCAGAAGATCAAGGAGTCTACTGAGTTAAAGAAGAGAGAGCAAGAGCTAATTTGGAAAGCCAGGACAAGGAAGAGACTGAACATGAGGAGGAGGAAGAGTTTCTGCAAGAGGGCTGATTCATCTGGGTTTGATCATGAAGTTTTGGTGAATCCTGGGCCAATTAAGGCTCAATGCACTTTTGAAAAGTCATTAAGAGTTTACTGGTTTCAGAGTAGCAGCCGTGTTAGTCTGTATCCGCAAAAAGAACAGGAGTACTTGTGGCACCTTAGAGACTAACAAATTTATTTGAGCATAAGCTTTCGTGGGCTACAGCCTACTTCATTGGATGTTAGTCTCTAAGGTGCCACAAGTACTCCTGTTCTTTTTAAGAGTTTACTGAAACTGAAAACCAAGCAGGCATGTACCTTAAATATTCCATCTGTACTTACTTTGGCAACATTTTTAACTGGTTTTCTCTCAGTTCCAATATCTGGAGTTTAGTTAACCTGTAATATAAACACGATAGAATGATTGACCATTAAAAGGTAAAACATTTCTATTTTCTGACAAAACCCAAACTTTGTGATAGAAATAGAAATTGTATTGGAAGTTACTTTTTGTACAACTACTAAAAATCATTTAAAGACCAGAAATTTTTTCACTTAAGACTGCAAAGATAGTCTGTACAAAAAGTCACACAATTGTAATCTCACCTTTTCTTTCTTTTTTTTTTTTTTTTTAAACTGGATCTCTCTTCTGATTATTTGCTCTTCCTTGAGCACAATTGTTCTCCTCTACCCACAGATTTTTGTACATTTCAAACAATTCTTAATTTATATAAATTCTCCAGAGATGTCAAAACAAAAGGTTGTTTGAGGGGAAAGGGCAGGATTAAGTAAAACAATTTAAAACACAATTTCTGATATAGGGAATATGTTAGACCAGAGGTAGGCAACCTATGGCACGCGTGCCAAAGGCGGCACACAAGCTGATTTTCAGTGGCACTCACACTGCCCAGGTCCTGGCCACCGGTCTGGGGCTCTCTGCATTTTAATTTAATTTTAAACAAAGCTTCCCAGGGCTTTGGAGCTGTGCTCTGGCTCCGCTCCAGCTCCAGGCAAAAACCTGCAGCTCCACTGCTCTGGAGCTGCTCCACGCTCCAGCTCCAGGATCTGCTCCAAAGCCCTGCCTTAAACATTTTAAAAACCTTATTTACTTTACAGACAACAATAGTTTAGTTATATATTATAGACTTACAGAAAGAGACCTTCTAAAAACATTAAAATGTATTACTGGCACGCAAAACCTTAAATTAGAGTGAATAAATGAAGACTCGGCACACCACTTCTGAAAGGTTGCTGACCCCGTGTTAGACCATATTGTATATTCTATACATATACATAAAGCTATGTTAAAACAATACCTCTGGTCTCTAGTCCCACAAGTACCCATCACAGAAATGTAGGGCTGGAAGGGACTTCAAGAAATCATTTAGTCCAGCCCCCTGTGCTGAGGCATGATCAAATACACCTAAACCATCCCTGTCAGGTGTTTGTCCAACCCATTCTTTAAAACCTTCAGGTGGGGATTCCACAACCTCCCTTGGAAGCCTATTGCAATGTTTTACTATCCTTACAGTTAGAAACTTTTTCCTTATATCTAACCTAAACCTCTCTTGCTGCAGATTACACCCATTACGTCTTGTCCTACTTTCAGTGGACATGAAGAACAACTGATTACAGTTCTCTTTATAACAGACCTTAGCATACTTAAAGATCTGTCCCCTCTCAGTCTTCTTTCCTCCAGACTAATCAAGCCCAGTGTTTTTAACCTTTCCTCATAGGTCAGGTTTTCTGAATCATTTATTGCTCTCCTCTGGACTCTCCAATTTGTCCACATCTTCCCTAAAGCGTGCCACCCAGAATTGGACAGAGTATTCCAGTTGAGCACTCACCAGTGCTGAGTAGAGCATACTGTTAATATACCGTTATTATACCAGAATATTAGTCTTTTTCACAACTGCATCACAACCTTGACTCATTCAATTTGTGACCCCTATGGCCCCCAGATCCTTTCAAGCAGTACTACCACCTAGTCAGTTACTCCCCATTTTGTAGTTGTGCACTTCATTTTTCCTTCCTAAGTGAAGTACTTTACATTGTCTTTATTGAATTTCATCTTGTTGAATTCAGACCAATTTTCCAATTTGGTAAGATCATTTTGAATTCTAATCCTGTGTCCAAAGTGCTTTCAAAATTGCTCTCCCTCCCCAAAGCTTGGTGTAATTCCCAGATTTTATAAGCATACTCTACATTCCATTATCCAAATCAGTCATGAAAATATTGAATCGTATCGGAACCAGGACTGACCCCTGAATCGTATCGGAACCTGGACTGACCCCTGCAGCACTCCACTAGATATGCCCTCCCAGTTTGACAGTGAACCATTACCAACTACTCTGAGTATGGTCTTTCAACCAGTTGTGCACCCACCTTTACAGTAATTTCATTTAGACCACATTTCCCAAGTTTGTTTATGAGAATGTCACATGGGACTGTCACTAAAATCAAGATACATCAGGTCTACTGTGTCAGCCATCTGATCAAGTGGCCATTGGATTCACCTTGGACTTCCCTTCCCAAGTTTCCTTTCTAGTCAGCTCATTAATCCATTTTTAAGTTTTCTATTTGGAAATTGCCTGACCTTTCTTACAGTAAAGCCTTGATGCAAGATAAATAAACTCTCAGTCTCTGAACTCAGCTGCTTGGCCAAGATAAATTCAACGGGGTCTTGACATCCAAGTAATGTAGCATACCCTCTGGAATTCTGTGGATTAAGACAGAAGTGACAAGGCTAGATGAAATGTAGAAACTGCCTTAGGTATAAATTCAGACAGGATCATGAGGACAAGAGTTCTTCATATTACCTACTGGCAGTCCTTCTACATTACAGAATAGGACATTAAAGTTTCCTGACTCTAGCAGAAGTAATAGCAAAAAAAATTAAAGGCCATGATATGCAGCAAATAGACTTAAGGGGCTCAACAGAAGATGCTATGAGAATATGGAGAATAAACTTAAGTTTCACTGAATATTAGCAACCAAATTTAAGGGAGAACTGGAATGCCTATTAACAGTATCATTTTTTCCCTCCAAAGCTTTCTCACGCTTTTGGTCATATCTGGGTGATGTGCATAGAAAAGTGAACCATCACACCCTATAATACTGTAATAGCTACATTGTATCTTTATAGAACTGGTATTCAATTCCAATTCTGACCAGCTCGCTGGAATGGCAGGATGTCCAGAACTACAGATTGAGAAGGAACTATTTTTGTTCTCCTGTACCAGAAGGGGACTCAGGTGTTCTTTATTCTCATATAGGACAACAAAGTACATTGTTTTCAGATGAGTATTCTAGCAGACATTACCTTATCTGGCAGCACCTCCTCCCTTTTTATTAAAGGTTTTACTCCCTCATACCTAGATCACTTGCGCTGGTGAATTAGGATTTCTAGGAAAATGGTGTTTGGCTGAGCAGATCCTTTGTGACAAGCAGAATGATGGGTCTTTCACCAGGCATATCTATTAAGATCTTGGTACCATGGCATCTTTAGCCAATCTATGGCTACGAAGTTAAACCTCCTGGAGAGCTTCTGCAAGATTCTGTCCATCATGGACATGAGAACATTTGTTCTGCTTGCCCAAGGCTTCTTGAACCTGCTGAATGATCTCTTTGCCTTCCTGCTAGTCTTGAAGGCCCTTCGGTCCACTTCACGCTAACCTGAGTATCTGTAAATCTCCTAGAATATCACTGGAAACGATCTCCCATTCTTCTGACCTCATCTGCATCTAGCACTACCAGACCACTTCTTCCTGCTGTATGAATCACTGACAGAACAGAGACATTGTTGTTTCTGTTGCCTTCCTTAGACTTATTCCATTTTCTCCTATGTTCAAGTTATCTCCTCAGCTGGTTCCACCTACTGAGACAAACACTTTGGAACTCTGGGAGATACAAAACCTCTTATATGTACGGGAAGGATGAGGTGATCAAAAGACAGTTTTACTTCATCTGCTGGCCTTCAGGAACTATATCCAAATATCTTGAATGGTATATGGGAATCGAACAGAGATGGTTATTTAAAACGGAAACACTTAGACAACTTTAACTATAGATGTCCCTATGTAGTCCACCTGTATTAAGTATGTAAGGTTGTCTGTGCAAATCATAGCACACAATATATATTTTACATGTTATTTCACCCCAAAAAGGCAACAGAAAAAAACCTTCTTGCACTGTTGGGAAATGGTATCTCCCCCTGCAGCAGAAAATATGGTATGTATTATGAGACAATAATCCAAAATGCATAAAATCAAAAAGGGAAGCAACATGACACCTGTCTCAAAAGTGAGTTGTGCAATATTCCTGCAACATCTGGGGTTCTGAACTTTAAACAAAAAACACACACTATATTCAATCTTACCAAAATTCGTTTTTTTCGTATCCATTTTAATATTTTAGATAAACCTGAAGCTTCGTTACAAAAATGTTTATAGGTCAACTAACAAAGCTAAAGTAATTTTATTTCATTTTAAACAATGGGCCAAATTCATACCTGGAGCAACTGTTTACTTCAATTGAATATTCCAGGAATTATTTTGCCCACTGTTACTCTAAGCAGCCTGCATGTATTACAGCTCAACTTTTAAACACAAAAATCTAAATATTTAATACCCTGTATGAGAACCATAGTCAGCAGAAAATTAGTTCAACAACTTGGCTAAATCAGATTTCCTGTCTGTTTAGGTTTAAGATCCTGCATCAATACAACTCAACATCACAAATATATAGTTCCACTTTCCAAGAAGATATGCCTACAAAGTCACATTACAATCACTCTTTCACTCCCAAACAGAATATTTCAGACATTTTGTTCTTTCAGCATGGTCACAAGTTCTTTAATGCAGAAAAACATTTTAAATAAAATACTATTAAAAGCAGGAGACTAAAATAATCAGCATTCTGCTCTGTAGCAGCCTCTGAGTCTTGCAAAATTATTTCTGTAAAACTGGAGAGATAACATTAAAAGATTAATGCCTCAAAATCCTAACCCTGCATTGTCAGTTTACGTAAAGTACAAAATTTATGGAAAATTAAGATCTTTTTAAAAGACCAGGTGGGTGAGGTAATATCTTTTACTGAACCAACTTTTTGAAATATGGACTGTACAACACTTGAAAGATAAGATTAAAAATGAATTCACAGCACTGCCATATTAACTTCTTTACAAAAGACATGGAAGGTTGTCTACAGCTAGCTAGTGCTGAGTTATAAAATGATTCTAAGCATCAAAGATCACATGTGCCAGAGGCTGAGGCTGAACTCCTTGGTAACAGGTCTATCAACAAGAAACTTAAACCTGAGCAGCAGCAGCGGCTGTTGCTTTACCAGCTCCATTTCTATACACTTCAGAGTGCTTATCAGAGGCTAGAAACAGCAGTAGAAAAAGTAATGGTTTTCCCAGATGTCTTCTTTTCATGAAAAAAGTGAAAATAGAAGACATAATGGAATCAAGTAGAAATAACTGTGCCCTTTTCATTCTTAAAATATTCCAATGTGCCTACAAAACAATGAATAAGAAGCTAGAAATATGATGGCTATGTAGGCATATGCCATAACCATTATTTGCCAAGATACACAGTTTTGGACACTAGAACCTGTTTTATTGAAAAGTGCTGATCTGGACACCAAGATTATCATTGTACTCTTTCTGAATAGAGCTATGGGCTGTAACTTCCAGTGGGACAAACACAACAGTATAGTATCTCACCCAAAGGCTATCACACCTGTAATACTGCACTGCTATGTTAGCATTAGATAAGAATCTAAATGCAGATATCAGCCTTGCTTAAAGGCACAGCCTACAGATTTGTATATTTAGACATGAATGAACTGATTTTCAAAAGTGCTTAGCACCAGCCAGTGAAATGGAATTCTGTATATACTGCAATGGAGGCTAACTCCAGTATCCTGGCCAATATTCATCCTTACAGTAAAACATATTCTTATGTCTCTGGCTCTATGTTAATGAATACTGAGTATAGAATGACAGCTGCATAGTACTGGATCAGTAGAAATTGAGACTAGTTCTGTAAGGTTTCAAATTTGGATTGTAATAAATTAAGTCAGTACTAATTACTACAATGTCACATAGGGCAATTTCACTAAAGAGTAATTTAACCTAATTGTAACAGAGTTGTGGGGGAAGTGCAAGTGTTCTAATTGTTATCCAGCAGAGGTAGAGTCACAGGGGAGCCACATGAAGCAAACAATATTATTTTTGAAAAAAAGAAAAAAAATATGAGTGAAGACCAAAGAGAACACTGAGAGAAATACTATTTTGACATCTGATTTGTATGACTGAGGATAATGTGGAGAGTAGTGTGAACATTAACAATTTATTCTCCTATACCAACCTCTAAATTTGTAATTTGTTTGCCAGATGCCAAGTATTGCTCAGCCTGAATTTTATTATTGTTGTATTATTATTGGACTGTATTCACAAAGGCAGGGCCTCACTTCTCAAACTGAAACTTGGAAACACAGAGGCAAGAACTCAGAAAGTTTTCTTTATTTTACATGTTAATTTTTTTTAATAGGCTTTGCAGGAAGTGAAGCAGTTTCAAAACACTTCTAACACATATGTATATATATTAAGTACAATCCTTAGATACAAATCAGAATTAGTGTATATAATTATCCAAAGTAAAAAAGTGAATTGAAGAGACCACAGTTTTTTCCACCTTACCAATTTCACCATCTGATTTTATCTAAACAAAATAGGTACTGAGAGTACCTACTTCCTATAATTTCCACTATTCAGAGGAGAAAGTTAGGACTCACAAAAGGTTTCAAGCATCCTGGATTTGCCTTAAACAATGATTTAAGTTAGAAGCACACACAAAATGTATTTAAGTGTAGGGTCAATCAAAATTAGACATTTGGGTCAAGAAATGAAAGATCTCTCCTTTATAATCATACAAGACTTCTATTTCAATATCCAATGTTGTTGTAGCTGTGTTAGTCACAGGATATCAGAGAGACAAGGTGGGTGAAGTAATATCCTGGTCTATTTCAATAGTTGATAAAATCATTGCAAAGTGGCTGATTACCGTTTTCTTTTGGTTGAAAAAACAGAATCTATATAGAATAAAATATGGCTGAGCAGGGAGTCCACTGACTGAGTGGCTATAAAAGGCTACCTGTACATACCCTACACGTCAGGAAAAGGTAGGTGTATGCACTGCTGCCGCATGAGATGGAGCAGAAGGCCACTTTGGGAGTGGGCTAAGGGTGCAGATCTGTGTTTATGAACAGGTGGGAATAGCATTCATAGTCTAAGCATGAGAATCATAGAATTCATAGAATCGAAGAATATCAGGTTTGGAAAGGACCTCAGGAGGTCATCTAGTCCAACCCCCTGCTCAAAGCAGGACCAATCAGGAAAATGTTTAGCAAAGCAGTACCGTGATTCTGGTTTTGGGGGGGGTTGAGGAGGTTGGCTTTTCCACCTCCTCAACCATTCAGCACTCCACCTATATAGGGCTTTATGTGGTGGAGTATAGTACACCCTTAATGTCTATCTCTGCCTTTAAATAAATTTATATGATGATTACATGAAAAATTTCCTTAGAGAAGATCTGAACTAATTAAAGAAATACAGATAATTCTCTAGGAGATTTTAATGTGCAATTCAGATCTGAATAACTATCTTATTTAGCTTCACTGTCATAATGCCCTATTCCTGTGAAGTGCTGGGCTCCTTCAACACTCTTTAACCTCATCAGGGAAGAGTTGAGCTCTTCCCAAAACAGAGCTTTTTGGCAGTGAAGCTAAAAAGGACAGCCATTCAAATCAGAACTAGACAGTGAAACCTGTTGGAGAGTTAATCTATATCAATTTAATTTAATTTAATAAGAGTTGAGTGTGTTTAGCACCTAGTACCTCACTAGGTCAGACTGATATGACTTGTCCCAAGCTTATGTTTTTTGTAGACTGCTACCAATGAAATTATTGCAGTCAAATTCTAGTGGCTGGCTTTTTAAGGGGAGCTGAGCCCAATTGCATCCAATCAGCTGGGCCCAATCAGACTAATCAGCTACCTCTCACCTGAGGCTGTAAGGCTAGGGATCAAATGATAGCTTGAAGATCAAATGGTTCTCATAAAAGTGAGCGAGTAGCTTAGTTGAGATAGGAGCTGCAGGGGGTAGGGAGGCAAGAGGTCCCGGGGCAGAGGAAAGAACACAGTTTATATGGGATTCTCAGACAGATGGCCTGCAGAGTGTAATCCTGCGGGCAAGCAGGCTAGGAAGGAGATGGGATCAGAAAGGTTTGCCTTGACTTGACTCCCAGGCAGATGGTCTGCAGAATGTAATCCTGAGGGGACTAGATCGGTCCCTGCAGAAGACTCTAGGTCAGGGGAAAGGACACAATCGATATTTTGAATTGCTAAGTTTATTTTGAAGAAATAAAATCAAAGCCTTTAAGAAAAGGACAGAAATCCTGTGGCTGGAAGAGTGCTCTTTGGTGCACTGGCTAGTGAGATAGCCAACTGGCTTATATCTAGGCTCTGTTTGACATTGCTCCAGATAAATTAAGCAGACATCACATGACACTTATACTTCGTTTCCACATTCAGACTAATAGCTAACTGATGCTCAGCTGTGCTTACAAAACTTGAAAAAAAGCACACTAATCCGCTACAAAAATATAATAGCTTAAATGTGTATCAAAGTGTGCCTAAAACAGATGCCAATAAATCTGCAGAATGCACAACCAAAAATCGAAATGTTTTTAAAGCACATTTTGGAGGTTTTATTTCAGTTCTAGTTTATTCTCTCTCATTTCTAATATTTTCAAATATGTAACAAGTACAGATGAAAAAAATCACTTGTCTTGCAATTTCTAATTTCTCTCCATAATTCTATTCATACACAAGACTAATTAACTAAGCAACTGAACGGGCACATTACTAAACAGAAAATCTTACTGTATGGAGTGTAGCTACAGCAATGGTGGTAATATCTTTTATTGGATCACTTCTGTTGGTGAGAGAGACAAGCTTTCGAGCCACACAGAGCTCTTCTTCAGGTCAGAATAGAAGGCAAAGGTAAGAATAAAAGATCAGGTACTATTCAATGTTTTCATTAATTACTTGGATAATGGAGTGGAGAGTATACTTATAAAATCTGCAGGTAACACCAAGCTGGGAGAGAATGCAAGAATTTTGGAGGGCAGGCTTATATATAATTCAAAAGGACTTTGATAAATTGGAGAATTGTTCTGAAATCCACAAAATGAAATTCAATAAAGACAAGAGCAAAATACAACATTTAGGAAGGAAAAAGCACATGCAGAGATCCAAAATGGGGAATAACTGGCTAGGAAGTAGTACTACAGAAAAGAATCTGGGGGTTATAATGGATCACAAATTGAATGTCAGCCAATAGAGTGATGCAGTTGTGAGAACGGCTAATATAATTCTGGAGTGTATTAACAGGAGTGTCATATGTGACACATGGGAGGTAATGTCCTGCTCTACTCAGCACTGGTGAGGCCTTAGCTCAGTGGTTCCCAAACTTTAACAACCTGTGAACCCCTTTCACTAAATTGTCAAGTCTCACAAACCCCCTCCTAAAAATGAATATCTCCAGGGATTTTCTCCTTTACCTGAGTATAAATTATAAAAGCAGTGATCTTGGAAATATAAAATTTGTTTTTATAACATGCTTATTACACACTATTTATTATTAATTATTATTTATCATTACAGTATTTTTATTATATTATGAAAATGCCAACACTCTTCCCAGATCTCACTTTTGTAGCTTGTATCACTTTGAATAAGCCTGTTATAAGGCAAGGCTCCTACCCTTGTTGCCAAGAAGGCTAACAGCATTTTGGGCTGTATAAGTAGGAGCACTGCCAGCAGATCGAGGGACGTGATCATTCCCCTCTATTCGGCATTGGTGAGGCCTCATCTGCAGTACTGTGTCCAGTTTTGGACCCCACACTATAAGAAGGATGTGGAAAAACTGGAAAGAGTCCAGCGGAGAGGCTGAGGGAACTGGGATTATTTAGTCTGCAGAAGAGAAGAATGAGGGCAGGGCTGGCTCCAGGCACCAGCTTAACAAGCAGGTGCTTGGGGCGGCCAAGGGAGAGGGGCGGCACCTGCGGCAATTCAGGGGCGGCAGGTCCCTCACTCCCTCTAGGAGCGAAGGACCTGCCG
>NW_020664420.1:34209664-34253016 GCF_002925995.2 Terrapene triunguis | reverse complement strand
TTTGGTGCTTGGGGCGGCAGAAATGCTGGAGCCGGCCCTGAATGGGGGGGGGGAGGGATTTGATAGCTACTTTCAACTACCTCAAAGGGGGTTCCAAAGAGGATGGCCCTAGACTGTTCTCAGTGGTAGCAGATGACAGAACAAGGAGTAATGGTCTCAAGTTGCAGTGGGGAAGGTTTAGGTTGGATATTAGGAAAAAACTTTTTCACTAGGAGGGTAGTGAAGCACTTGAATGGGTTACCTAGGGAGGTGGTGGAATCTCCTTCCTTAGAGGTTTTTAAGGCCCGGCTTGACAAAGCCCTGTCTGGGATGATTTAGTTGGGGATTGGTCCTGCTTTGAGCAGGGGGTTGGACTAGGTCCCTTCCAACTCTGATATTCTGTGATTCTATAAACTCCACTAAAAGATGTTACCTCACCCATCTTATCTCAGGAAATTTTACTGTAACCTTAGCAGTTTAAACCCGTTTTTAAATTTTTATATATATATATATATAAAAACAATTGATGGTATAAGGTCTGTTAATAATTCCTGTTCAGCTCTATTAGCCTAGAAATTAGGGTGTTTTAAAGTCAGTACCTGTATATTTTAAAAACCAAGGCTGAGATTTTCATAGCTATTAAGGGATTTGCATTCCAATTCCCATTAATTCTAAATTTTTAAATTATTATTATAAACACATTTATATTGCAGTACCACCTACAGGCCTCAAAGACATTGGATGTCATTGTGCTGGGTGATATACAAAGATGATAAATTGAAGTTACTGCCCAAAAAAGCTTACAGTCTAAAAAACAGATGCAACAGGTGGGTGAAAATCAAGCATGCTGGGGTGTGGTGAGGGAGACAAGATAACAAATCAATTGCACAGGATGTGTACTATTCTTAGCCAGCCAGTAGGTGGAGTTATGTATAGTCTCTGATATGTCCTGGAGATTCTAAACAGACAAAGGTGACAGAACAGGTTTCTTCTATATAAAGGGGAAAGAAAATATAGTGGCAGAAGCCATGTCCAGGAGAGAGGGCTCTGAAAGGCTGCCTCTGGGTTAGCCACTAGCCAACTTTCCTGTAACTTTGTAATGGGAGAGGTGTGACGCTAAAAGCATGCCAATGCAAGAGGCTCACTGGTATCAGGTAGTGAGTTTCAGCTGGCCTGACTAGTTCAGTGTACACCAATTCACTATGGTTATAATCTGCATCTAAAAAAGTGCCATGTGATAGGTCATTGGAAAACTAAGAATTCACTAATCAATAATATTCTTGCATGATGTATGTACACAGTGTGCATTAAGAGTAATGGCTATATGCTAGAATTATGACTAAAATGTGTTTAAACCAGACATATCGGGAGAGTTGGTAAATTGGTCTGCCCTAGACAAAGGCATGTATATTTGCTTCTAAGACTAGCCCTGTCACCAGGCAGAGACAATGAAGGTCCATTCACATAGAAGGTAAACAAAGCTATCAAGCTAACAAATATAAAGACAGGGGGGTTGAATCTCAAGTGATAAGCAACTGAGTCAACAGACTGTATACAATATTACTGTATTATAAAAGTGGGTAGACTGAGATCTTCTATGAAAGCCTATGACACACTGGTGGATTAGTATCATTGTGAAATGTATGTATTAAGATTATATAAGGAATTATGAGTACCCATTGATATTAGCTTTTACAGTTTGTGTCCAAACAAAGGAAGATACAGGTCTCTCCCAGACAGGAGGGAACATCACACCTATTTACCTGTCTCCGATGTAAATTAAGCATGGTGGAATCAAAACAACGGAAATCACATTTACATACATAGGGATGGGAAGCCCACACGAAGGAAAAAACAGCATGAGGTTATCCTGCCTTTTGAAACAAGTTCATTGAACTTTGGAAGATATAAGCAAGGGCAGAAGCCATCTTTGGCATCCATCACTAGACAGCCACAAGGGCCAGAGCTCTTGCAAGCTGAGGAAGATGGGTCCTTCAACCAAGGAGAGAACTGAATATAGGTGAGAAAACTGCTTGGGCAAAGTTATTTCATCTAGGAAGACAAGGGAACCAAGCATCTTGTACTTCTGTGGAAGATCCCAACTGAGGGGAAGTCAGCCATGGCTGGGAAGAAGGAAGATTGGTGAGAGAAACCATCTTGAACAAAGCCTGTACCTTGCAAGATTAAGTTTTAGACTATTAAATATGTATTTTCACTTTCAATTGCTTGTAACCATCTCCACTTTTATTTCTTTTATTTGGCATAACTTAATCCTATGTATATTTTGTTAATAAATTTGTTTTATTTTTTAATATAAACCAACTCAGCGCTGTGTTTGAAGGGAAGGGTGTAATTACCCCCATTATTTTAATAAGATGTAATGGGCTTCTGTCTCTTTGCATGAGCAACAAACTTTAATATTTGTCTGAGTGGCCCAGGTGAGGGCTGGACACTTCAGGGCACATGGTTTTGGGGAAGTTTGGGACTGGGGGAGTGTGTTGGGGTCACTTGCTGGTTGTAACCAAGGCTGGTGGAAGTTAGGTTGTTAGGCAATAGACAAGTACTTGGTCCTGCTAGTGAAGGCAGGGGGCTGGACTCGATGACCTTTCAAGGTCTCTTCCAGTTCTAGGAGATAGAATAGGATAATTTATAAGCTTCTGGGGTCAGAGCTGCTGAACCAGGGCTGTCTGGCACACAGACACTCAGGGTATAACCTGCTAGCTGTGAGTATCCCAGGCTCGGAGCTACAGCAGCAAAGCATTGTAGTGCACCCAGGGTTGCAGGATAAGCAGTGATACAACCCCTTGCTGGTCTGATTTATACCCAGAACACCATGACAGTATGTCTACACTTCAAGCCAGAGTTGTAAATTCCAGCTTGAGGAGACATACCTGCATTAGCACACAGAAAATAAAGTGTAACCATGATAGTGTAAGGGGCTAGCCACCTCAAAGGCCTACCTAGAGTCTCAGATGGGATCATATTTGGGGTAGCTAGGCCCTCCTGCTGCTGTGGCTACACTCTATTTTTAGCATGCTAGCTCAATCAGAACTAGTAGAGGTATGTCCTCAAGCTGGAATTTACACATCCAGTTTGAAGTGTAGACATCACTCTTAGAACTGAGCTATGAGGTAAGTGAAGAAAACAATTCCCACTCAACCTATTTGCAATCAAAATGTTTAATGTACAGTGTATCTTATTTTTTAAAATACTGAATTCAGGAAATGTGTACATACATAAGAGAGATCTAGGCCAACAATCCTAAAAGTGTGCATCTCAGATGACTAGTAAATGCATCGCTAACAGACTACTTTTGTTCTTGCTTTTCACTGAGTGCCTACTGGTCTGCCAAACTACTTCAGCAACTGTAGAAGAGTAGTGTTATACTTCTGCTTTCAGCACTTTTCTGAGCACTTGTTTACTGAATTGTATTGACTAGGATTATAGGATCCTAGTCACTTGCACTCAAAGGGTCAGATCCTCAGCTGGTGTAAATTGGTGTAGCTCCTAAAAGAAAAGTTTGGATGAGACATGGGAAGGGAAAGAGGTTGAAAGAAAGAACCAGACAGGACAGGGAAGAAAAGAGCAACAAAGCAGAAGTGGACAAACCAAAAGAACAAGGAGGAAAGGACAGACAGTACTGGCCTAAAAATAATTTTCTTCTTAACTATACTATCCTATCATTTTTGCACTGAAGAATTAACCCAGAGTTTAAAGGGTAGGATATAAGTATTTGCCTCATACTCTGATTGAGAGCAAATTTTCTTACAGGGTAGGACACTGCATCTGATATTCTTCACAGTGATATGATGATGATATGATTATGGCATAATTATAATGCATTTTGTACAAGATGGGTCATGTGAGGTGTCATTGGAAAAGTTATGATTTGCTGAATATGATTATACTATTTGTATGTATGTATCATTTTTGTATCTAAAGTTAAGAATATTGACTATGTATCTGTATTTCAATCGTGCTTACTCTGGGTGACATCCACAACTAGCCTTTCTGGTACAACAATGAAGAAGCCAGATAGTGCTGATGGTCCATCAGCAAAAACAATGGACCCTGGAAGAATTTAACCTTCCTGTGAATGTTTTGGCCAACCTGTAAGCAATTGCTGCTATGACTCAGCAAGGTATGCAAGGGCATGTGACCAGGCCACATGACTCTGGACTCCATCTTGGATACCAGTGTTTTTCCACAAACTGAGGTTGGGACAAAGGGTTCCTGCCATATGCTAAAGCTATATGAGGCAGGGAGTGACATCCTCTCTTGTTCTTCACTCCCCACACAAGAAAACTCTTGGAAACACCTACGGAACAAAAGACTGAACTGGAGAAAGTGCTGGACCCAGGCTAGGGGGATTTCTAGCCTGTGTAGGAAAAATCTGGGAATTCCAAACTGCAAAGCAAGTGTAGCTTGTGCCTTAAGAATCTGCAGCCCGCTTGTATCATCAGTCAGGGTGAGAGACTGGTAATTCAAATCCTATCTTTCTAGTATGTTAAGCTTAGTTTGATATTTTGATCTGTTTGCTATCACTTATAATAACTACAAAAGATAAATTTGTTCACTTAAAATCTATTTTATGTTTTAATCTAAACCAGTAAGTTTAGAGTGAAGTGCTTGGGAATCTTAGCTCAAGGGGCTGCTTCATTTCCTCTCCAGATTGAGGGAGGGGTAAACGCTATGAGTTTACGCTGTACAGTTCCTTGTGCAGCGCAGGACAGTATAATTTTGGGTTTATACTCCAGTGGGGTGAGAGAGTTTGGGAAGCTGGTAGTTATTCTGACTGTAGCCTCCTTATTGCTGGTTCGTGCAGTGGCTGGTCAGAGTCTGCAAGCTTGGAGGAGCACAGTGTGAGAGGGAGCCCAGTGCGAGAGGCAGCACAGTGTGAGAGGGAGCCCAGACTGGTGGGTCAGAGGGCTCAGTGGTACACCAGTTCCAGGTGACACCCCAAGGGGGAACCCATCACACAGGGTTCTGCGAATAACTGATAGCGAATATGTTATGTGTTCCTAAGCACTAATCGTTCAGGAATCACTGGTTTACATAAGTTTACTAACGTGTAAAAACATCTCTGTGTGTACCAGAAACAGATGGAATGTTCATAAATAGATTGCTGAAGACAAAGTCATTGTTTTGCTCCATTCCAACAACTAAATGGTGACCAAGCTGTATTTCAGCAAGATTAGTTTCTCATACTTAAAACGAGACAGACTTACCCCATGAAGTGAGACAAGCATCTAATTGTTATTTTCCACTAAGTGATGTTTGGTAAGGTTTCTCAAGGATACAAATAGAACACTCAGGAAGATCTACCAAAGAGGATGTTGGTGTTTTTTGTTTTATTTTAAGCTACGTAATACATGGAAAACTTGTTGGAGATTTATCTCCCACCCTTTGCTTAAGAGGCAGCAAAATCTTTTCTGAATAGTTAAGAAGCAAGAATTAAATATTATAGGTTCTCAGATTCAAATTTAACTTACCTGCCAAAATTGGCTGGCAAAAACTCAAGGAAAGCATCATTCAGGTACAGCTGTGTTAGGTTTAACAGTTGGGAAAATCCATCTGGAAGCCTAGATGAACACAAAAAAAAATTTTTAGGCACTGTTTTTGTTTCAACATTATATCATCATTATATTGTACTCTCTTATAACACAGTATAATTTGTTTAGTATAGCAAAATGAACATATATGCTAAAATTAAGGTTTATCAGCTTTTCTACAAGGCTCTCTCAGCCTACATTCGGCTAACTGTTCATACCAGGATCAGTTTCAAGGCCCTTGTTTTTCAATGCTATGAACAGGTTATGGTCTAGCTATCTGAAAGGCTTGTTTTCAGACTGCAATCTACTGTCGAAGATTCACTGAGTGGAAATACCAAGGCTAATGAAAAACTAGTAAAACTTTTTGAGTTTATTTGTTTTTTAGGAGTGGAAGTGGGGTGATTGATGGTCATTTTCAGCAGAGATCTCACCTGTGCTAGTACTACTTCCAGAAACTGGGCCAAGCCTAAATCTTGTCACCAGAGAGACAAGAGCCATCACTTCTGGGCAAGTCTTATCCTAGGAGATAAGTTTGCAAAATGGTCCATGGTTTGTGCTCCCATGAAACAAACTAGACAGACTGGATTCTTTTTAATTAAGCAACTGATAGTTGAGGAAGAGGAGTATACATTTGTCCACCTTCTTCAGAGAACTGGTGACTTCTAAAAAAGTCGGTAATGGCATTCAAATGTTATGGCTGTAAGTGCCTAAGAAATGGCAGCAGAAGCAAAAGAAGTAGCAGCAATTTCCTATTTTTAAAGATTTATGACTTTGACATAAAAAAACAAAAAACGAAGAAAAACATTAACGTTCCCAGCAAGTTGAGAATCTACATGTTTCTGCCCATCCAAGGAGATGGTATTGTGGTTCCCTGCATCTTTTGTCATTTTAAAAACCAAAAGTTTATGTAAACATTAGTCTCTCTATAAATGCTTCCATTAAAAGCTCAGTTTAGAAACCCCTGCAACATCATATTTAACTTCATCAAAACCAAGAATTGAAAAATACACTCCAGTAGTGAAAGGGAAGCACAAGAAACTGTCTAAGTCCTACTTTCCTGAACAATTTAAACTTTAATCTAAAACAAAAAGTAAGTTTCTAACACTTACAGTCTTAAAAAGATAGCAAAATCTGACCTTAATGTAAAGCAGCATGTGCTATATCAATAAATATTTACTTATTTATCTTTATCCAACATACCCACTCAGCCCTTATGCCTACAAAGACCCATAATTTTAAATTGAATGGAGTGTAGATGGATCATCTGATCAGTTAATTAGTACAAATTTAGTACAGTTTACTTACACTTTAGCAATAATTATGTAATATACAGTTACACATTAAAATATAAATGATTATATAATTATATATGTGCATGCACATAATGTTGGATTATTTTCAAATCGTATTTTATTAAGGTTACAAAATGTTAATCCCTTTTTTTATTTTTGTATATACCTATTGAGGAAGACGATGTATATATAACTACACACAAAAACGATGTTAAAAGAATATCAAGGTTGCAAAAATTAAGCACTCAAAAGTAAGGAAATGCCAGAATTAAGGTTGTCTGTGCAACCCTAAGTTACCTCCCATATGTGTATCCATTATGATACCGTCTTTAATAACAAGGTCACTTCCTCCCTCCGCTCCCCCCAGAACTCCTGCCTCATTCAGTGCACAGGACAGATGATATTCACAAAACCAATTGCTATTCAGTATCTTGTTTTATCCTTATTTTTCAAAGTGTGATTCTATGTCTTATTTACTGCACACTATTCAAACCTTGCTCTGAAACTGAGCTCCTCAGAGGCTTTTTCCATGGCACTCTTCACTAAAATATCTGAGTGCTTCCCAAACATTAATGAACTGATTTGCACAACAACCCTGTGTGTGGTGAGGTGGTATGACCCCAATTTTAAAGATAAGGAAGTGGGGATCAAAGTGATTAAGGTCAGAACTGTTTTGATTTTGGTTGCCCAGTTTGAGATATCTAGGACTTGATTTTTCACTGTACTTAGCATTCTATAACACTCTGTGTGTTCTAGCCCAGTGACTTCAGTTGCACCTATGAGTACTCATCCACGGATTTCAAGTCCGCCACCCAGAAAATGAGGAACACACAATTAGCGAGCACCTATGAAAAGTTTGGTTTAAGTAACCAGTTTAGCATCACACAAGAACTCTGTGGCAAAGGCAGGGAAAGAATCCAGTTTTTAGAGCAGCATTCAACTGATTTAACCTAATTCTATCCTGTAGAACCATACTGATAGCCACATGGTTCATCAACAGGGTTGGAACTCTTAGATCCACAGCACAGGCCTCTGTCACTTGAGCTAAAGAAGTAATTAAGAACAGTAGTAGGTTGTGTCATCCTCTGTGTGGATCAGTCTCTAGATCAGTGGTTTTCAACATGCTGTCCGTGGACCCGTGGGAGTTTGCAGACTATGTCTAAGATTTCCAAAGGAAATCCAAAGCACCTCCATTTGAAATTTTTTAGGGGTTCGCAAATGAAAAAAGGTTGAAAACCACTGCTCTAGATCCATAGCTATTTGCTGACAGTGGAGACCCAAGAACCTTCGGTTCAATTCCAGATTCTGGAAGGGAGTATGTTCTTGTGGGCACACTTCTGCCCCATTCTGCAAGTCTGACCATTTCTGCTATTGCCTGCTCCAGCCTGTCCCAGTGCCAGTCCTGTCTCTCCCTCAACAACCCCCTCATGCTCCTTCTCCCAGTCTCATTTCCCTGCCTCATCTCCCCATCCTGGCTCAGTTCTTGTCCCATCTGCATTTCAGTCAGGCTGCTTCCGCCTCCATGATGACAGTTCTGTTCTTAGTTCCAGAGCCCAGTGCCACAGACACCTCTAGCAGCCAGGAGCAGCTAAGAGCCTGCAGTCCTGGGCTTGAGCCTGATCAGTGCAGATGGACTCTGGAGAATTTACCTGCCAAACTCTAGCAAGTTACTACTATACAGTAATTATTATTATATTATTTATTTGTTGTGGCAAATGCAATTTTTAAAAGGTTTATAACTTGGCCAAATTTGGGCAAACAGTCATACAAACACTAGATAGCTTGGTGTAAGGGACATGCTATCTCCCTGCTAAATTTCAACTCCGTGCTTCAAAGCATGGGGGCACTAGAGCATCTCAGTGAAAGAGTCATAAGAATTCAGTTGGTTTGTTTTCTTTTAACCATGCGGAAATATATATTCTTCCACTAAACTTTTTCTCAGAAATCGTTGAATTGTTTTTGCTGAAACTTTAATCGAACTAGGGCTACCAACTTTGGTTGGATGAATTCCTGGAGGTTTCATCACATGACTTTACCTTTAATTAAAGATTAATCTTTAATTCCTGGGGACTCCAGGACAATCCTGGAGGGTTGGCAACCCTAAATCAAACTCAACCTGAGGCAAACAACCAGCATAGAAAATTTCAGCCTGGACAGTTAAAGTTTGGCAAAGTTGTAAGCAACTGAAAAAGAGCATCTTATAATGGGACCTGCTGGGCAACTTTAATTATGGGGGGCACTACTAGCTCCTTGTGTAACTATACAGACATACAACACAATAAATGGTAAGAAAGTTTAGGTTTTGTCATCAGAATGAAGGGGGGAGGGGGGGAACTTACTTTGAAATTGGATTTACACTGGCCTCAACAATTGCCAAAACTTTACAGTTTTTGATGTTTTCTGGAAACTCCTGTATGCCTGTTAAATAAAGAAAAGACAAACTATGTTAAGTTATTAGACTCAATCACAGGCAGAAAAATGTTTAATTTAAAACATTTAAAAAGAACTAATTCATTTAACAATTAATGCAGTGGTTCTCCAATTTTTCATTTTGAGGACCACTTCATATGATAAATATCCTTTTTCATGCACTACCTTCTCTCGCTATACCCATTTGATACCCACTATTTGTTTCTCAAAATGCTTCCTTCTGTGTTCTATCAGGAAAGGCTTCCACCAACACTCCAGAGAACCACTGCAACAGTGATTTTCATGGATCAGTAAGGCAAATGAAGGGCCTGATCCAGAGCCCACTGAAGTCAATGGCAGCCTTTGGGTCAGCCTTCAATCATCAATTTCAGTAACAAATTGTGCTTCCCGTCTCCCCCGCCAAATTTAGACAGACTATAGCTCAAGCCCACCTGATGTGTTTATGTGGCCTGCAAGACATGTTCAGATTACGCAGAATATAAACTTCATTCCTTTAAAAAAGTAAGAGTCTAGCCTTCATGGTTGCAGAGAACTTCCCAATGTTAATTAAATGTAATTGATGCTGTTGTCTTCCTAACTCTACAAACAGCCTGAAACAATGATAGGCTTTGTTTTTACTGCCCAGAAAAGTGTGTTTTTTTTCCACAAGATAACATGCATTAACTAGTCCACCATGAAATCCTAATGGAGACATGGCACTGTAGTTTTACTATGAGGTAAATTAAGCAAGGCCAATCACAGGTGGAGATATAGCATTAGCCTCACCTAGCTACCTTTCATTCAAGTTTTTATTAAAACTACAGTGCTTTGACTCCAACAGGATTTTACAATGGGACAGCTAATGCAGATTAGTTATCCCACTGTAAAAAAACAACACCTGCTGCAGTGAAGGTAGCCTCAGAGGTGGGAACTTTCCTACCTTCTATTAATCTCACTAGGTAACTCTAAAGCCCAATTATGACTCTTCAGTGTCAATGTAATCTTTGTCACCCCAAGGCAAGATTAACAGTCCTGTTTCTCAACCCTAGGTTCAGCAAAGAGGATTACCATTCCTCAGCCTCAAATTAATTTATACCAGTAAGACAAACAAGATGTAACGTTTGTTGGGTAGACCAAAATATTTACAACATACAATATACATAATCACAAATGATCATGTTAGCAAATGCAATGTGGAGAGTAGGAGTGAAGCCCATGGAGAGATGGGAAATGAACTGCTGCAGGGCAGGAAATGCTCAGGGGTGAAGAGAGAGGAGGAAGAGGGAAAGAAAAAGAAGGGTGGGGAAGGAAGAGAAACAAAGGGATACCTTTGCGATGGTCTAAAAGTAAATATTTTCTCACTGAGTGACTCTGAATGCAACAATAAAGTATTGAACAAACAGCTAAATATTCAGCAAATCTCTCATTCAAATCAGTGGTAGTCCAGGTGTAGATTCAGGGTAATACTGTCACAGATCCACAGGAATAGTGCTATGGCCCCCGCTTTTACTCCTGGGGGAATTCTGCGCCACTGCACATGCACAGAATTCATGTCCCACACAGATTTCTTTGCTTCCCTGCAAAAAAATGACTGACAGGGAAGCTGCAAGAACAGTCATGCGCCATGCCCAAGCAGTGCAGGTGCATTGTTTTGGGTGCCCAGAGCAGCCAGTGGAGTGATAAATCACTGGAGGAGCGGGGTTGGGGAAGCCTCGGCCAGTGACTCCTACTCTGTGCCAGGCTCAGCTACTAATCCTGGCTGGGCTGGAGAGGACAGAATTTCCTCTTCCCTGGTAAGGAGTGGCCAGGGCTGGGTCAGACCCACTCCCAGAAACCTCTCCAGCGTCAGGAAGTGCTGAAACCCCCAGCCCTGCTTCCTGCCCCCATCATTCCTCAGCTGTGAGGAGGAGGGGTCACTGTACAGGGAGCTGCTCCCCCATCCGCCCAATCCCCATTCATCCAGACCCATCTCGCACCCAAATTGCCCTGCCAAGCCTCACCCCCCGCACTCAGAACCCCTCCACTGACCCCACATCCCGACAAGCCTCACCCCCTGTACCCAGACCACCCCCCGCACTTGAACCACCCTGACTAGCCACCTGCATTCAGATCCCCCCCCCCCCAACCCCTCCCCCAAATCCCCCCCCCCCCAACCCACCCCCGGGGCCCCCCCCCCCCGCTAAGCCCACCAAAACTGTAGGGATATTGAAAGTACTAACAGTGATTCTCCCAAGTGACAGTGACCCCTCATAATTTGTCCCCCACACTTTAAAATCCAACAGTTTCACCAAGTGCAAAAATCTCTTGGGTCTTCTGTTAAAACTTGTAAGCTACTGTCTGTAGAAACCATTGATTATATCTATCCTGTGAAAGATACTTTATTACTATGTAAAACTTACAAACAAGTTAATTGACTTTGTTCTTGAAGTAATTGATACAATGTAAACAAACACTATAAGCCGTTAAGTGATTTTCACTTCATTCAAGGGCTCCTAGGACAGACCCCCACCCTCTGTGATTAAAGGGCCGGGAGTCTCAAATGAATTAGCACACACCCTGAAAGTGGTGGAGACAGTAAATTAAAATATGGTTAAGGTATGGAATGTATGCTGATGAATGCTTGATATACATGGATGGTTAGGGAGGTGCCAGCCTAGAAAGGGAGTATCCATCGGCCGAAGAATGTGTCGAGTAGGACCACCAGACAACCCCCGGAGGGTAAACTGGGATCCACCCCATCACCTGGAAGGATGAGAAACACAAACTTTGGACAGTGTGGAGCCACCAGGAATGTGCCACTTTGGACAGGAATGTGCCATCTGCTGACTGAGTAAGCAACAGCAGGATGAAACAGCTCCCATAGACTAACATAGGAATTAATTCCTATAAGAATGGACTCTAAAACCTGATGACTTTGAGTCTCTGGTTCTGCTGCCAACCTCCAGGAGCATCAGGTGCATCTGAGACAGACTCGGCTCCATCCTCATGACCAAGATACCTGGCCAGTAACTTGGCATGAGCAACTTCTAGGCTGGTAACTATAACACCTATACAGAACTTGAATGAATGATTGTGTGAATGAATCTCTCTCTCTCTCTCTCTCTGTGTGTGTGTGTATAAGGAATAAGTAGTGATAGGAATAAGTAGTCAAACAACATTGTTTACTTTCATCTTTTGCTTTATCATTATATTTACAATAAATGTGGCATCTTTGCCTTATCCCTCTTAATAAGATCCTGCTGGTTTTTATTCTATTGGTATAACAAAACAAGACCACCACCCCTGCTGAGCCCCAACCACCTTCACCTGGATCCCCCTGTGGAGTCCCATTGTGTCTGCACCCAGAGCCCCTCCCTCCCAACAAGCCCCCGTTTATCCTGATCTCCCTCACACCCAGGCCCCCCACCCAGATTGCCCCACACAGAACCCTATCACCCCACACCTGGATCTCCCTACACTAAGCCCTCCATATTTGGATCTCGCTGGGCTGAGCCTGCCTGCCTACAGCTCGTGTGCTTGGCACAGAGGGGCAGGGCCCCCGGGTGTTTCTGGACAGTCCTGGTCCTTGTGGGGAGAGGGGGGGAAGGAGAGGGGTGATCGCCTACACCTCTGTGCAGTCAGTGGCTTGTGCTCCCCGCTGCCATTCTAGATCCAACACATTTATTTATTGACAAATAAAATTGGCAGAAATTTGAAGAATTTTCAAATATTGTGTGCAGAATTTTTGGTTTTTTGACGCAGAATACCCTCAGGAGAAAGCTTTGGAACAGTCTCTGGGAGGACCCCTTCAGTATGCCAGACTCCACAGGGGGTACCACTCCTTCGACCAGACCCCTAGGCCTTTAGCACACCTGCTTTACACTGTGAGCTCCATTCTGCGAGTATACTGAGAGAGACCCTTGAGGCTTAATCTTAGTGAGCAATGCACCTCCACAAGCATCTGCAGTGACACTCAGTCAGTGATGTCAAACAGTAAGGTATATTAGTTGACTAGAACACAGTATAGGAAGACCTTGGATAGCACAGAGAAATTAAGGTTACAGTAGAGTACATTCTAGTTAGCCAGAGCTCAAAGCTCTCTCCCTCTGTTAGTCAGTCTGACCTCCTCAATCAGACGTCCCAGTGAGCATCCCCCTGACTCCTCCAGCAGCCAATACTTAACTCCCACCTCACACCTCTCCAGTCCTTAATCTCCAAACTGGGGAGATGTGGCTCTGCCTCTCTGCTGAGAGGCGGGGAGTCTAGATCTCTCTCTGGGTCATTGGTTTCTAGGTGTCCACGTCCAGGCAATTGGATCGGCCACTGTATTTTCAAGAGCAGCAAAGAGTCCTGTGGCACCTTATAGACTAACAGAAGTATTGGAGCATGAGCTTTTGTGGGTGAATACCCACTTCGTCGGATGCATGTATTCACCCATGAAAGCTCATGCTCCAATACGTCTGTTAGTCTATAAGGTGCCACAGGACTCTCTGCTGCTTTTACAGATCCAGACTAACACGGCTACCCCTCTGATACTTGTATTCTCAAGAGCTCTGCTGATATGGGACCTAAAGCCCCAGACAGCTAGGCATCATTCACACCTGTGTCTTAGCCTGCCAAGAACAAACAGTCTCTTTTCACCCACTAGATAACAATGCAACACATAGGGGGAAACTGAGGTACAGACCGGCTTCATAAACATTACAAAACATTTGCCCGTCACAGATATACCATGCCCACTGAGATTAATTAAAAAGAGAAACCATCTCTATCCATCAAATAAGTTTGACGCCTCTTCGGAAGAAGAAAAATTCATTTTTTAATACTTAATATGTAGGTATGTAAAAACTATATGATTTGTAATCTGATGATTACAACTACTTAATACTTAAACAACTTTTTAAAAGAAAGTTACAAGTATACAAAAATTATGTTTTGGTTAAAATAATAAAGGCCAGAAAATAAAAGATGGGGATATCAAATGGAGTTGGGATGGGGACTAAAACAGAACTACAATCATTTTATTTACATTTTCGTTAAATTTGTCTTCTGGTATGTCTTCTCATCTATGCTGTAATTCAACAACACAACATAGAGATGAACAAGTTCCAAAATTAAAATACTGGCTTAGTACTCTAAACTGGTGTGTGTATCAGCATAATTTCCATGATCGAATTGTTAGAAGCTTGTTTAAATATGTAGATTTACTTTTCTTAATGAATGGACTATTATCAATAAACATAGCAGAACATAAGAACTGCTATACTGGGTCAGACCAATGTTCCATTTTGCCCAGTATCCTCTTTTCCAACAGCAGCCAATGCCAGATGCTTCAAAGGGAATGAACAGAACAGGCAATCATCAAGTGATCCATCTCCCTGTTGTCCATTCCCAGCTTCTGGCCGTCAGAGGCTAGAGACACCCAGAGCATGGGGTGGCATCCCTGACCATCTTGGCTAATAGTCACTGATGGACCTATCCTCCATGAACTTGTCTAATTCTTTTTTGAACACCATAATTTCTCCCCCGATTATTGTTATCAGAAACAAATACTATGGCCAATAAAATAATTGAAAATGAAGGTCCTTTTTTGTATGGCTACAGAATATAGATCAAAACCATTTTCCAAATTTGCAACTCCTCCTCCTAAATCCAAGGAAGCCTGCATAAACCCACATATTACACAGTGAATTTGTAATCTAAACAGTCTCTGCCAAAATTCCTATTAGAACTTGTCAGAGATTTGGGCAAGAAAATGATTTGAAATACAGATACTATAAAATACTCTACAATGTGAGTAGGAAAAATGGCACTGAAGCCCATTTTCCCTGGCCAAGAGCATCACCTACACCAGGGGTCCGCAACCTTTCAGAAGTGGTGTGCCGAGTCTTCATTTATTCACTCTAATTTAACGTTTCGCGTGCCAGTAATACGTTTTAATGTTTTTAGAAGGTCTCTTTCTAGAAGTCTGTAATATACAACTAAACTATTGTTGTATGTAAAGTAAATAAGGTTTTTAAAGTGTTTAAGAAGCTTCATTTAAAATTAAATTAAAATGCAGAGCCCCCCGGACTGGTGGCCAGCACCCGGGTAGTGTGAGTGCCACTGAACATCAGCTCACATGCCGCCTTTGGCACGCGTGACCTACACCATGCATCTAGATCTTTATTATCCGATAATTAAGAAACATGAGTCTTGTTACAATTGCATTTCCTTTTCCACTGTAATGTGCTACATTGCTCCTATATCCTTCTGCAGGTATTTTTATTTTAAATAAGGTTATATTATCTTAAGCACAATATAAAATCTTATCAGAATAGTTTAAACTAGATTATAAATATAAATGTTGATTAATCACTGCTTTTAAATTCATTCTACTAATCTATGGATTTCTCCATTAAAATGTAATTCTTTTGACTAAACTTTTTACACCAACTGATTCTCCAGATAATCAGAAATATTAACATATGATAAAGATAACTCTTAAAATCTTGATACAAATATAGGGGCTGATGCTCTTATCCAGTAATACAAGTGGACAAACATCGTATCAAGCAGATGAACATTTCTATGCCAGACTCTCTCTCCTCCAATAGAAATGACTCTGTTCCAGTTCTGAAGTCAGGAATCTAGGACTAGGAGGTGGCCAAACTAAGGAATAGCTGCATGCCATGGAAAGCTCCTTCTCTTACCCCACTGATAGCCATGAGTAAATTAATGCTGCTCCAAGCAACATTAACTCCTCTTTGCAGCCTGTACTATCCAGCTCCAGGGAGGCAGTCAAGGACAATGTCTCTAGAGAGTCACACAACCAGGTGGGAACTGGGTTCAGAGATCATCAAGGAGTGGCAAGCCCTACTCAGAAGAATCCTGGGGTAGGAAGGATTTAGCTCCCAAAAATAATATTTTGAATTGCTTGCAGAATTTCTGATGAGTAAAAATATACCCGACCATGTGAGTTTCAAATGTCCAGTAACCAGACTGACCTGGTAAACTGTAGCACTACAGAGGAACCATCACAGTTTAACATGTAATCCAGCCACAAAATATTTTTTGAACCTAAGTAAACTGGCTATTTTGAAGGTAGCAAGTCATACTGTTGACTTTTCCACACAGCTCTACCATGTAACAGTTCTGACCCTGCTAATCCAGAGTTCCTGTCTCTCTTGGAAAGAAGCTGTTTTTAATCATGCCAAATGTTGAACTCTTTCCCTTCTGATTTATACAAGGATTTGAACTCTTATTTAGAGATGATGGTCTAGGAAATCCACTGAGCCACACAGTATCCAGGTGTTTAGATAATATACTACAATGACTCTTTTGGCAAATGGCTCACTGAACTCAAGGACGAATGACAAAGCAAAAGAGTAAAAAAATTGAGCCATCATTTGTAATACTGACCTCAGATATCTGACAATTATGGGATACTACTGCATATAATTTATAGATTCAGCCATTTGAGTTTTACAAGAAAAGAACAATTTTTTTATTCTTATGGCTCAAACGAAAACTGAACAAATTTAACACACATTTTCCAAGAAAAGTTCACTTTTGAGAGTAAGCAGAGAAATTTTCATCTCAAAAGATTTGAAATAAAGTTACCAGGAATTGAAAGAAGCTAGAAACCATAACTCATAACTATAGTGCTCCAAAAATTGTTACACAACAAAAGGTTATTTCCAAAAACCTGAAATACCCAATAGCTACATTCCACTTGTAGCATGAAGTCTCTATTTGACCTGCACCAAGTAATGCCATCCAAATCTCCTGATAGAACAAGCCTAATATGGCATGAAACATTAAACCAAAGTGAAATATACACTATGAAGAATCTACTGCATAGGAGGCTTGACTAATTTTCCAGATATAATTAAGGAGGCCTCTTGAACTCATCTGTCATTAACAGAGTGTACCTCAAGATTTCATGTATTGCTTAAAGGATGACTTTTTTGTTCAAAATGAAGGAACAGTATTGGTAATAACTTCTGTTACAACCCTGGATGAGCTCACGCTTGTGGTGTGACACCAGGCTGCTGTACTGGACCCAACCTTTGGATCCCACGTGCCTTTAAATTTACTGGGTCTGAGCAGCATCCAGACACTCTTATTCCAGCCTCTCTGGCACACACCAAGCCTACAGAGGCCCTGTACCATCTTACTGGGAGGTGGAACGCAGCGATCCAGCTATCCTAGGCCTCAAGACTAGTGCTGAACCCCTAATTCTCCCCACCAATTTACGCATCCCTTTCCCAGAGCGCCATCCTTGTGAGTTTTCTGATTTACTGTTTAGCCCTTTGAGGACCCTGTGATAGTTAAAACAAAGGGAGCACACAGACTTTACAAAGGAACTTCTAAACAGACAGACAAAGCACAAGAGGTACAGATCTAGGTAAAAGTAACAAACACCTGCATATAAAACCTCTCTCCCTCCAGCGTCCTTACCACTCTGAAAGCCCTTTGTATTTTGGTTAGTATCCTTTCAGGGTCCCAGTACGCTCCTGCACTCCACTCCTCTTGCTTAAATCTTCCGATTGTCAGCAGATGGACAGTGAGAGTGCCCGGGCACACAAAAATCTGGCCCTTAAATAAAATTCTGGCCTCCTCTGTCAGGCGACCTTCAGACAGCTTCAAAACCTGTCAGGTAATCAGTTGCTGAACTCCCAGACCCCCCTTCCTCATGCATCTAAACTGGAACTAGTAATTCTCCTGGAACTGCAGCCAGCCTGCTGTCCTAGCATAAATACATTTGAATGGAGGTCCATCAAGGCTGAGGAATTTTGATGACTTTCCCATTGTTATCCTTTCTGCTAGATGTAAGGATTTCTTCTAATATCTCCTGGGTGTCCCAGCTCAAGATGGAGGTCACAGGGCAAAAGTGAAGGGCACAGTAGTTTACAATCCAAATGACGTTCACAAAACAGAATGGAGTTTGTAGATTGATTTAGACATATACTAATCACTCACAACTTTTTATCTAAAACCGGAAGTGTATCTGGTGACCAGACACAGAGGAATAGAGAAGTGGGCTGGCAGAAGAGAAGAGTAGATTGGCTGGTGGGATTTGCATTTTTATTGTTTTTATTAGATAAATGGATAGTTAAGTATTCTGAATGAAAATATCAGCTATTGATGGACTGAGAAAATACATGTAAAGTTTTTTTTGGTGGTAATTTCTTGCTCATAATTGACTTATGAGTGCAAGACAGTACAGTCTGAGCTATGCAGACTGGCTGGTGGATGCGCTGCTGTGACTATCTATTCTATTTTTAATTAGAAAAAAAAGAATGTGTGTCTTGTTATGAAAATCTCAAACAGGAAATGGTGATTTTCTACAGCATATAACTCAGCCAAATGTGAATGAATTTCCATTAACTTAATTGTACTCCCCTGCAAAATTTCAAAATCCCACTGCAAGCTATGGAAGCAACAAAGCTCTCCAAAGAAAGATTGCAAGATTTTTTTTTAAATAATGGAAAGTGTTAGGCAATCCTAATATGGGGTATTTTGTATATATAAAACCAAGGCCACAATTGTGCACGTGCTTAAACGTTAATGATATGAGCAGTGCCCCTTTAATGAACTACTCAAGGGAGCAAAATAAGCATTCCAATATGAGCATGGTGGATAAGAGACACTTTTTTACTATCTCATTCTTTCAAAAAATAATCAGTACATTTTAAAGGTGGCTGGGAAGGCACCAGATGATTGGTGGCAAAATATTTCTTAGGCATGGCAAAAAATGCCAAAGCTGACTCTGCTTGTAAAAGGTATGAACCTATCCTCTCTACTCCCCTGGTGGTTTTGGAGATCATTAATTAATACAAAAAAGGGAATTACTAAGCCAGAAGTTGCAGTACACAAGAAAAAAGTGTGCAGGAAGCCCATTCATTAATGTATATAAAACTTTGAAAACTATCATGAAACCAAATCTGAAATGGCACAAGGAAAAATAAATTAGGCCAAATCTCAGTTGCCATCTCTCTTGGCAAGCAAAACACCTTGATTTGGTTCCACTTACTTGAAGAAGGGAATAAATTTGGAAAGATGTTAGTCAGATTGTTAAAATCTGTAGGAGTCTGTATGCACATCACTGCTATCATAGAATCATAGAACTGGAAGGGACCTTAAGAGATCATCTAGTCCAGTCCCCTCAAGGCAGGATTAAGTATTATCTATTATGTGTGGCTTTTCTTTTAATCAAATATTTTCCACACATTGTTTTTCACATTTGCCATAACATTTTGTGACTGTTAACGATCAGATATGATTTAATGAACCATTAATAACTTAGTTGTCAGTCATACTCTGATAACTGGATAAGGATGCTATCCAGTTAATGTAGTAGTTGCCTGTCCTATTAACATACATAACCTTTCTGAATCTCAACTATGTATATTTTTAACTTACTTTTGCCAATATTTGTTTAAAGATTTGGGTCAGATTCTGCTCTCATTTACACTAGATTAAATCTGGAGAAATTTCAATTTGCTCTGGATTTTCACCAGTTTAACAAAGGATGCAGTCTGGCTGAGTGTTTTTCAAAGCCACCTTTGTATGTTCTGTTTCCTGATCAGGATACCAGTAGTGTACCAAGCACAGCTTTTATTTCAAGTGTTTCAATTAGGGAGAATTTACACTAGAAAGAAACAGCACTGTGCCTTTGCAAAATTTGGTATGATGTGATTTGCAAACAAAATGGATCACTTATTCCCAAAAAGATATAGGACCCGATTTTCCTCTTTGGAAGAGAGGAGGGGAGGCCAACTGTGGCTCCCTGATTCTGAGAGCCAGTTTGCTCTAGCCCTGCTGGGTATTAGAGTAGCTGAAGAGTTGCTCTAACTTCTGTCCAATAGGGAACCTATGCCGTCAGAGAATATGTGTGATGGAGAAGCCATGCTCCCTCCTTACAGCTGATACAACTGCTATGCAGGTGTGGGAGGATGGGGCTGGCACCAGGAGTTGCATCAATCTTCTTTATAGCGGTGAGGAGGCCTTCTGCACCAGGGCAATTCCTGACTGGCTTTTTATGGCCAAAGTCTGTCCCTTTTGAGGCACTTGAGTGCTGCAAAGGGCTGGATCTCAGTTGATTATATGGCCCATGACCTGTCATTTCTTCTAGTCAACGTGCCCAAGTCCTCCTTGATACCTACGCAAAGGCTGGAGTTCATCGGGGCAGTGCTGGACTCAGTACAGGCACCAGCGAGCCTCCCGGAATCCAGATTTCTGGCCATCCAGCGTGTCATTGACTCGATGCTAAGGTTCCCCACAACCACGGCCAGACGCTGCCTGCAGCTCCTGGGACACATAGCACGTGCACTCACGTAATCAAGTACGCTCGGCTACAGCTCAGGACTTTACAGGCGTGGCTAGCCCAATCGTATCACCCTGGCAGAGATCCCCTAGACCTTGTTGTGACAGTTCCTGCCCGAGTATTGGACTCCCTGAGATGGTGGCTCAATCAGCTGGTAGTATGCGAGGGTATCCCCTTCACAGCAGCGCAGCCGGCTCTGACGCTGGTGACAGATGCGTCAGACCTCGGCTGAGGAACCCACTTAGCGGATCTAAGGACGCAAGGCTTGTGGTCCAGAGATGAGAGTCTGCTCCACCTCAATGTGAAGGAACTCAGGGTGGTTCTGCATTTCTGTTTGCATTAGAGTTCACTAATTGCTTGTTTCCCTTTAACGTCTCTCACTGTCTTCTCCCCAAGGGGATCTATTTCAGGTTTCTTTAAAAACTTATTACCTGCTCACCCTTATATTAACATGTTGGATGTGCATAGTTCATAAAAACTTTGAAAACTTTTACAAAGATACATTTAACTGTTTTTTCTTTTGTCCCTCTGTTGTTTGACTGCCTAGGAAGGAGTACTGCGGAAAGGGATCTGGGGGTCATAGTGGATCACAAGCTAAATATGAGTCAACAGTGTAATGCTGTTGCAAAAAAAAGCAAATATTCCGGAATGTATTAGCTGGAGTATTGTAAGCAAGACACGAGAGGTAATTCTTGCGCTCTACTCCATGCTGATTAGGCCTCAACTGGAGTATTGTGTCCAGTTCTGGGTGCCACATTTCAGGAAAGATGTGGACAAATTGGAGAAAGTCCAGAGAAGAGCAACAAAAATGATTAAAGGTCTAGAAAACATGACCTATGAGGGAAGATTGAAAAAACTGGGTTTGTTTAGTCTGGAGAAGAGAGGACTGAGGGGGGACATAACAGTTTTCAAGTACATAAAAGGTTGTTACAAGGAGGAGGGAGAAAAATTGTTGTTAACTTCTGTGGATAGAACAGGAAGTAATGGGCTTAAATTGCAGCAAAGGCGGTTTAGGTTGGACATTAGGAAAAACTTCCTATCGGAGTGGTTAAGCACTGGAATAAATTGCCTAGGGAGGTGGTGGAATCTCCATCATTGGGGATTTTTAAGAGCAGGTAGGACAAACTCAGCCAGACTGCATCCTTTGTTAAACTGGTGAAAATCCAGAGCAAATTGAAATTTCTCCAGATTTAATCTAGTGTAAATGAGAGCAGAATCTGACCCAAATCTTTAAACAAATATTGGCAAAAGTAAGTTAAAAATATACATAGTTGAGATTCAGAAAGGTTATGTATGTTAATAGGACAGGCAACTACTATATTAACTGGATAGCATCCTTATCCAGTTATCAGAGTATGACTGACAACTAAGTTATTAATGGTTCATTAAGTCATATCTGATCGTTAACAGTCACAAAATGTTATGGCAAATGTGAAAAACAATGTGTGGAAAATATTTGATTAAAAGAAAAGCCACACATGGCCATACAAAAGTACAATAGATATAAAATCTATTATATTAATACTTTAGCCATATTGCCACTCTTCTGTATCAAACATGAACAGCATCAGCTGAACATCATGTTTAATATTAGAGTACGCTGCTTGTATTAAGGAAAATATCACAAAAGACTTGTTAAACTTCCATATGAAACTGGTGATGAATACCTATAAAAAACAAACAAATTGCATATATAGTAACATCTACTAAGGAAGAGTAAAGTATCAACATAAATTTGCTCTCAAGAACAGCCAAATAGATATCAAGTATCCAAATATAGAAATGTTAATCCACTGCACTTGATATATAAAACAGAAGGCTCTGCAGTAGCCTTATGTTTGATTATGCCTTTGGCAAGAGGCATTAAAAGCATCACTGTCACTAATCTTATCCCCCTGTGTGTTTTACACAATTTATTTGCTTAGCGAAGACTAAGTTATTTCTTATCTGTGAGAACAAGACTCCTTTTTTCCATCAAAGTGTGGATCTGTAAAGTAATCAAAGGGGGAAATATATTTAAAGATGATTGGAAGAGAAAAATGTTTGCTGTGCCGTAAAATTTACTGGCTACAGGGACAAAGTCTTGATTTTGTGTATATACACCACAGACCAGATCTTCAGCTGGTGTACATAAACTTTAATGGTGCTACAGTGAGATATACCAGACGAGGATCTGGCTTTACGTTCAGTTACAAATAAAGAACAGAAGAACTCTTACAGGTAAATTCATATTAAATCAATAACTAAGAACAATATGAATAACAAACAACTCATACTAGAAGTCTGACACTGAAGTTGATCAGCAGTTAATCCCTCCAGACATATACCATGTTACCTGCTAAAAGATGGCTACCAGTCTCATTCAGTTTTTTTACATAGATAAAAGCTGTCATTCAAAGCATAAAACTTCATAAAAGGGGGAATAAGGGACGTGAGTAATGAAAAACAAACCTATTTTGCCTGCTGTGTTGAAAATACTATGGATTCTAAAAACTATTTCTGGAAGTGAATTAAATGACTCTGTTCTGTGTCTCAGTGGCTTTAACCATCAGGAAGTAGGAAGCAATATTTATCAATCAACTGTACCAAAGCCCCAGGCCACCCGCTTTCCTTCTGCTGTTTACCTCCCACATGCTAGAAGCATAGAGTTGCAGTTACTTCTGTCCTTTCTCTTTGCTATCCCTTCTTTCATCTCTCCTTCTAGCAAGAAAACAGAAACTGAAATGAAAGATACAAAGAAGGAAAAGTAGAAGGATAAACACAAACGGGCAGGGGAGAAAGCCTGGAGAAAGAAAGAGAGATGAGAGAAGAGGGTCAAGAAGGGCAGTAAGCAAGATGATTCATTCTATCTCTGCTCTTTCTTCTGTCCCTAGTGGCCAGAGTTCCAAAAATTGTTGTTCTCCACCTTCTAGGTTGATCACTAGGTATTCAGAAAGTAATCCCTTATCTCCCCAGAGAACTGGTGATCCTCCTGGCTTTGAGAACTGCTTGTCATTAAACTTCATTTTCTAATCACCAAATCCACAAACGGAAGCTGAGAGTTGAAAGTCAATTTTTTCCCTTCCTCATGCAACACCACCAGGAATAGAGATTCTGTTACACCTATATAATCTCTATTGTCTTTAACGGGGTAGTTTTAGTGCATCTCAGGGTTTCAAATTTGTCTCTCCCACAGCTAGGATTGGATTGAGGCAATCTGGGGCCCAAAGTATACCATGACACAAAGCCTCACCATGGCCTAGCACACCACTTGGGAGTGGCAGTGGCTGGGGGCCGCCTCCTCTCCCAGAGAGGCAAGGACACTGGCATGGGACCCCTTTCTTCCTGCCAGAAGCAGCAGCAAGGGCCATCTCTGCCTCCCTCAGAGTGAATTCTAAATTCAGAAGAGTGTGTATGTGCTCTTCCAGACTGTATCTGCATGGGTGGGTGGGTGGAGGATAAGCCATGCCCAATGGAAGAGCAGGTACACACTTTGAGTACTTTTGAAAATCCCATCCACCATGCTTAAGTGCCTTAATAATGCTCAGCTCACTTTGAGTAGAAAGGGAACCTTCCCCCCACCCACCCACTTTTCTCCAGCCATGTATACAATCCTCTGTTGGAGTGGTGCTGGCAAGGGCCCCCAATGCAACAGATCTTGGAGTCAACACTCTATTGAGATGAACAGGGCTGTTCAATCCTTTCAGAGCTATTGTTCCAGACTTATTACAGACTCAAGATAGGTTTCACTGCATCGGTTACACTCTGATCATGTTTTCATGTTTTACTTAACAATCATAAGAGCTAGAGATTTACTTTTTTTAAAAAGAAAACCAATGCTAATGTAAATCGCATGACTCCATGAGCCACAGACCAAGGCATGGATCCACAGTATTTATGCCTTAATCTAGCTCTGCCTTTAGCCACAGAGCACAAAGTCTGACACCTACAGTATGTCCCATCAGTCCATGTTCTGAGCTCTTAAGAGATGCTGCCAATTGATACAGTTGCTTTACTGGTAAGAATCCCAGCAATTTGGGTCCTCACTGTTTGTATACAGTTGGTCACAGAATATGCACCTGTGTGCGTCTCAGGAAAAAAAACCCTGTGCCTTGAAATCTGTGGAAATACTCTACTTGTATCAAGAAGAACAACTCAGATAGCTAGAGCTTTCATTTGTTATAGATTGAAATGTAGTACATAAATGTACCAGCCACAGGCACCTATCACTGGTAATCCAACAACTAGTATTATCATTCAAATATAGAGCCAATATTCTTCATCTTGCCGGAATCAAAAGGTAGGAAAATAGTAACTCCATCTTCAAGAAAAGAGTCCGAAGTCTCAGCAGGCAGGCAAAAGTCAAAAGACAGAAGCCAAAAATCTCTTTAAAGAAACAAACATTAACTGTTACTGAATGCAGTGGGATTATAAATAAAATTAAGATTCTGTTACGGGTATTTTTAGTAAAAGTCAGGGACAGGTTGAGGACAATAAACAAAAATTTATGAAAGCCCACAACCTGTCCCTGACTTTTACTAAAAATATCCCAGAGGGGAGGGCGGGCAAACAGAGCACTGCTGGGGCTTGCAGCTGCTCCAGCCCCGCCACTGCTCCTGCGACAGGAGCTGACCGCTGCTGCTCCGGAGCTGGCCACCAGCCAGCTATTCCATCAGTTTCAGGGCTGACTGCTAGCCAGCTGTTCTGGTGGCCACTGCTCCAGCAGCCCCACGGCTGACAGCTGCTCCAGCCCTGTCCCAGAAGTAGTCACAGAGGTCCCAGAAAGTCACAGAATTCATGACCTCTGTGACAGAATTGTATCCTTAATTATAAAATATGCCACTTATGCTTATGTTGGGAGGGAGGGGGAAGGAGGGTTCATGTTCCACTTGTAGTCATACATGCAGCTATTTGAAGGATTGAGTATCAAAACATAGTATACAAGGGCAATGCTACTCTTGAGTATTCTTCTGGAGATGAGCTTAACAGCATTCATGCATAATTAATTTTTCATTCTGATGATGAGCTTAAACCTCAAAAGAATATTAAGCAAGAAATAATACATTTTGTTGCACCTAGAACATTAACAATTGGCTCTATTTACAACTTCTTTCATTTCCTGAGAGGATACTAATGTAGATCTAGTCCTTACACAAAAAGTTTGAGATCTCTCTTACCCAGAGCCCAGTTCTGCAAGATGCTAATTTCATACAAACTTGTCTTCTACTATGCCTGAAGGAATTCAATCGATACTCCTATAAAGACCATCAACGTTCTCTACAATTGTACATATTATAGAAATTCAGATCTGAGTGTGATGAAGGATCAAAACTTTGCTACAATATTACATCTTCTGCTATGCCAGTTATGTTGTTGTTCACAAGGCCCACAGCAGAGTCCAGCACCCTCAGAACAAACAAAAAAGCCAATCTGCATAGTATCTTTCTAAGTCAGCAATGCTGAAACTTGGTATGTCCTAGTGTGTACATGTCATAAAAGTGTAAGTAGAGGAAGAGGCCTATAGGAACATCACTTAAGAGCCTGCAATCCAATATGGAAATCTGATACTAGGAAGAGAGCTACACGTGTGATAATGATGATACTTCTGAGACAGGGGTGGGCAAACTTTTTGGCCCGAGCGCCATATCGGGGTTGCGCAACTGTAAGGAGGGTCAGGTAGGGAAGGCTGTGCCTCCCCAAACAGCCTGGCCCCCACCCCCTATCTAACCCCTCCCACTTCCTGCCCCAACTGCCCCCCTCAGAACCCCCAACCCATCTAACCCCCCCGCTCGTCCCCTGACCGCCCCCTCCGGGGACCCCCACCCCCTACCCAACCCCCCTGCTCCCTGTCCCCTGACCGCCCCCTCCGGGGACCCCCACCCCCTATCCAACTGCCCTCTGCTCCTCGTCCCCTGACCACCCCTTACCGGGACCCCCGCCCCTAACTGCTCCCCCCGGGATCCCACCCCCTTATCCAACCCCCCCCGTTCCCTGTCTCCTGACTGCCCTCCCAACCCCTATTCACATCCCCGCCCCTGTCAGGCCCCCCGGGACTCCCACTCCTAACCCTCCCTGTTCTCAATCCCCTGACCGCCCCATCCAACCGCCCCCTCCTCCCTGACTGCCCCCGAGAACCCCCCGCTCCCTTACTCACCCATCCACCCCCACTCCCCGCCCCCTTACCAGCAGTAGGAGCTCGCAGCCATGAGACCCGGCCAGAGCCAGCTGCGCTCCCCACACTGCCCACCGGGAACAGCGGGTGAGAGCATGGCCCACGCGGCGGCGTGGCTGCAGGGGAGTAGGGACAGTGGGGGAGGGACCGGGGGATTAGGCTCCCCGGCCGGGAGCTCAGGGGGCAGGCAGGACAGTCCCGCGGGTCAGATGTGGCCCACGGGCCGTAGTTTGCCCACGTCTGTTCTAAGATCAGCAGCTCTGTTTCACTCTTCTCTCTACTGCCCCATCTCCTATGTCTCTCACCAGTATGACCTACTGACTTGTAAAAAGATTTCAGCATGCATTACATTCTCCATTACTATTGCTGAAACACAAGTAATTAACATTCTTCAGAGAAAATGCTCTGCTCAGTACTCATGAAAAAGTTAGATGGCAGCTATAGATCTAATGCCATTTTCCATAGAAGAAAAAGTCAAGTCACTTTCACTTCACAAAACCATGGTGCACTATTTCTCTTTTGTGGAGATTCCCAATGTATATTAAGTTGTACAAATCATGGTCATGCAGGCAAGTGCCCTTTTCACCAGTGACATGAGGACAGTCTCTATTTGCTCACTGGCTTAGTTTTCACCATTCACATTAAACATTTACAATAAAGACAGAATGAAAATGGTACTACTGCACCCCAAAACCTTTAACAAATCTCATAAGCTTAAAATCTGCAGCATGAACCTGATAAAAGGTTTAGAATACCTGACCTTGAAGAAAAGTTAAAAAAACTGGGCATGTTTAGTTTTGAGAAAAGACTATGAGGGGGTTGGGTGGTAGAGGAGAAAGAGATCTGATAACAGTCTTCAAATAAGTTAAAGACTTATAAAGTGATCAGTTGTTCTCCATGTCCACTGAAGGATAGGATAAGAAGTACTCAGCTTAATCTGCTGAAATAGAGATTTAGGTTAGATATTAGGAAATGCTTTCTAATAGGGCTGTCGATTAATCACAGTTAACTCACGAGATTAACTGAAAAAATTAATCACAATTAAAAAAGATAATTGCAATTAATCACAGCTTTAATTGCACTGTTAAACAATAGAATACCAATTGATATTTATTAAATATTTTGGATGTTTTTCTACATTTTCCAACATATTGATTTCAATTACAACACAGAATACAAAGTGTACAGCGATCACATTATTTGTATTACAAATGTTTGCACTGTAAAAATGTTAAAAGAAATAGTATTTTTCAATTCACCTCACACAAGTACTGTAGTGCATTCTCTTTATCATGAAAGTGTAACTTACAAATGTATTTTTGTTGTTGTTACATAACTGCACTCAAAAACAAAACAATGTAAAACTTTAGAGCCTACTTCTTTAGAGTCTAAAGTCCAACTTCTTGTTCAGCCAATTGCTAAGAGAAAAAAGTTTGTTTACATTTATGGGAGATAATGCTGACCTCTTCTTATTTACAATGTCACCTGAAAGTGAGAATAGGTGTTCTCATGGCACTTTTGTAGCCAGCATTGCAAGGTATTTATGTGCCAGATATGCTAAACATTTGTATACCCCTTCATGCTTCGGCACCATTCCAGAGGACATGCTTCCATGCTGATGACACTCACTGAAAAAATAATGTGTTAATTAAATTTGTGACTGAGCTCCTTCGGGGAGAATTGTATGTCTCCTGCTCTGTTTTACCCACATTCTGCCCTATATTTCATGTTATAGCAGTCTTGGATGATGACTCAGCAGATGTTGTTCATTTTAAGAACACTTCCATTGCAGAGTTGACAAAACGCAAATAAGTTACCAATGTGAAATTTCTAAAGATACAGCACTTGACTCAAAGTTTAAAATTTGAACTGCCTTCCAAAATCTGAGAGGGACGAGGTATGGAGCATGCTTTCAGTTGTCTAAAAAGACCAACACTCTGATGCAGAAACTACAGAATCCGAACCACCAAAAAAGAAAATCAACCTTCTGCTGGTGGCATCTGATTCAGAGGATGAAAATGAACATGCGTCGGTCCATACTGCTTTGGATTGTTATCGAGCAGAACCTGTCATCAGCATGGACACATGTTCTCTGGAACAGTGGTTGAAGCATGAAGGGGCATATAAATCTTTAGCGAATCTGGCATATAAATATCTTGCGACATTGGCTACAACAGTGCCATGCAAATGCCTGTTCTGACTTTTAGGTGACATTGTAAACAAGAAGGGGGCAGCATTATCTCGCACAAATGTGAATATACTTGTTTGTCTGAGTGACTGGCTGAACAAGAAGTAGGACTGATTGTACTTGTAGGCTCTAAAGTTTTACATTGTTTTATTTTTGAATGCAGTTATTTTGTACATAATTCTACATCTGTAAGTTCAACTTTCATGACAAAGATTGCACTACAGTACTTGTAATGAGGGAATTGAAAAATACTATTTCTTTGGTTTTTTACAGTGCAAATATTTGTAATCAAAAATATAGAGTGAGCACTGTACACTTTGTATTCTGTGTTATTGAAATCAATATATTTGAAAATGTAGAAAACACCAAAAAAAATTTAAATACATGGTATTCTACTATTGTTTAACAGCATGATTACTTGTGTGATAAATCGCGATTAATTTTTTTAATTGCTTGACAATCCTACTTTCTAACTCAGGGGTGGGCAAACTTTTTGGGCCGAGGACCACATCTGGGTGGGGAAATTGTATGCAAGGCTGGGGCAGGGAGTTGGGGTGTGGGAGGGAGTATGGGGTATAGGAGGGGGTGTGGTGTGCAGGAAGGGGCTCAGGGCAAGGGATTGGGGTAGAGGAGGGGTGCGGGGCGTATGAGGGGGCTCAGGGCAAGGGAGTTGGGGTGCAGGAGGGTGCTCAGGGCAGGGGTGCAGAAGGGGTGGGGACTGCGGCAGGGGACTCAGGGCAGGGAGTTGGGGTGCAGGGTGCAGCATGGAGCTCAGGTCATGGGATGTGGAGTGCAAGAGGGGTGTGGAGTGTATAAGGGGGCTCAGGGCAGGGGGTTGGGGTGCAGGTGTACGAGGGGGCTCAGGGCAGGGAGTTGGGTGCAGAAGGGGTGCAAGGTGCAGGCACGGGGCTTAGGGCAGGGAGTTGGGGGGCAGGGTGCAGTAAGGGTTCGGGCTCTGGCCCCGCTTACCTAAAGCGGCTCCGGGGTGGCAGTGGCAAGCACCAGGGCCAGGGCAGGCTCCCTGCATGCCTGCCCTGTCCCCGGCCCTGCGCCGCTCCAGGAAGCGCTGCAGCCCCTGGGGGAGGGGAGGCGAAGGGCTCCACATGCGCTGCTCTTGCCACGCCTCCAGGTACCTCCCCCGAAGCTCCCACTGGCCGCAGTTCCCCGTTCCCGACCAATGGGAGCTGCGGGGGGCGGTGCCTGGAGCCAAGAGCAACGCACAGAGCCCTCTGCCCCCCGCCCGGGGGCCGCAGGGACATGGTGCCGGCCGCTTCTGAGAGCGGCGCGGGGCCCACAGCGCCACGGGGGGCAATCTTGCGAGCCGGATCCAAAGCCCCAAGGGCCGTAGTTTGCCCACCCCTGTTCTAACTATAAGGATAGTTAAGCTCTGGAATAGGCTTTCAAGGGAGATTGTGGAATCCCCATGACTGGAGGTTTTTAATAACAGGCTGGACAAACACATGTCAGGGATGGTTAAGGTGTACTTGATCCTGACTCAGCATAGGGCTCAACTACATGACCTCGTCAGGTCTCTTGAAGCTCTACAATTCTATTATTCTGTTATTGAGTGTGTGCAAGCTGCTGTGTCAACACCACCACCCAACAGCTCTGGCAAAGAGGCAATGACAGTCTATGAGCCCTATGGGTTCAAGCACGACTAGATGTCCTGTCAGTACCTACTGCATTTCCTGAGTGACCCAGGAACAGTATTTAAGGCCTAAGGAAAACACGTAGAGGCTGTCTGTGCAAGCTGGTGGATCCCCAGCTTGCTGCTGCAACAGACCCCTCTGTATGCTTCTGATACCTTGCCTTGCTCCTAGTTCCCGGCCCCAGCCTTGCTCCTGACACCTTGCCTCATTCCTAGTCCTGGTTTTTGGTCCCCTGCTCTGCTCCTGTCATCGCTTGCCCTGCCTCTGTTCCATTCACTCTACCTCAGCTGACTGACTTGGTTCTGACCCGGTGCAGCTCCCAATCCTGATTCCCAACTGATTCTATGGCATGATAATAGTATGAACTGCTGCTTCTAGCTTTAACAAGGTTTAGTCCAGATGGTCATCAAGCCCCCTTCAAGCCAGGACTCTGCTTCGATCTACATCTTATAGCCAAGATCTTGACATTACAAGTTATATTAAAAATGACACATTATGCGCTTGCAACACTAACAGACCCAAGGTTCAAAATTCTCTACTTTTCTGAACTTAGGTGCACATGAAGGACAGAATAGTGTTACCAGAGCAAACATTTTTTGTTTAGTTAAGCGCTGCACAAAACATAGTTGGAGGGGAGGAATAGCTCAGTGGTTTGAGCATTGGCCTACTAAACCCATCTGAAGAAGTGAGGTTTTTACCCACGAAAGCTTATGCCCAAATAAATCTGTTAGTCTTTAAGGTGCCACCAGACTCCTTGTTGTTTTTGTAGATACAGACTAACACGGCTACCCCGATACTTAAACCCAGGGTTGAGAGTTCAATCCTTGAGGGGGCCACTTAGGGATCTGGGGCAAAATCAGTACTTGGTCCTGCTAGTGAAGGCAGGGGGCTGGACTCAATGATCTTTCAAGGTCCCTTCCAGCTCTAGAAAATTATTTATTTATCTTATAACAATTTCTACTTCCTTGTTTCCTCAGTACATTTCCTAGCGGTCCTGCTACTCAAAATTTCAAAAATCTACCTTTGATGAAATGACAAATTTCTGCTCAGCAAATCCAGCCACAGGTATAACATTACATGCCTGCAATAGTGTGCTTATACTTCAGTTAACCATGTAAGGATATTAAACACCTGTCCAGTTCAATACTATTAAGAAACCAAATCATGGTCACCTTCTCTTAGATTGCAAAATTATCCACTAACAAGTATATTCTGAGTAGATGTTTAGCATGACAGATGTGAGCTAAATAGGCCAATCTGACCTAAGCCTATTCAACACAAGAAAATAGGGTATGTCTACACTACGAAATTAGATCGAATTAATAGAAGCCGGTTTTATAGAAATCGGTTGTATACAGCCAATTGTGTGTGTCCCCACATAAAATGCTCTAAGTGCATTAGTTCGGCGGACCGCGTCCACAGTACCGAGGCTAGCGTCGACTTCCGGCGCATTGCACTATGGGTAGCTATCCCACAGTTCCCGCAGTCTCCGCCGCCCATTGGAATTATGGGTTGAGATCCCAATGCCCGGATGATGCAAAACAGTGCCGCGGGGGGTTCTGGGTACATGTCGTCAGGTCCCTCCCCCTACGTCACAGCAACGGCAGACAATAGATTCGCGCCTTTTTACCTGGGTTACCTGTGCAGACAACATACCACGGCAAGCATGGAGTCCGCTCAGCTCAGCTCACCGTCACCATATGTCATCTAGGTGCCGGCAGACGTGGGACTGCATTGCTACACAGCAGCAGCAGCTAACTGCCTTTTGGCGGTAGACGGTGCAGCATGACTGGTAGCCTTCATTGGCGATCTGGGTGCGGGCAGCTGTGGGGCTGGCAGCCGTAGGGCTACATTGCACCAGCCCCTTGCCTTTTGGTAGGAGATGGTTTATTACGACTGGTATCCGTCGTCGTCGTACTGCAGTGGCTGTCAATCATGGGCACCCGGGCAGACAATGATGGTTATCAGTCGTAGTATGCTATTTTCTGCCACGCGCCCTGTTGGATCATTGCACGTTAGCAGAGTCGTAGTATGCTATTTTCTGCCTAGTGCCCAGTATTGTCGGCTAAGCACCCAGAAGAGGCCGATGGCGATCTGGGTGCTGGCAGACATGGGGCTGGCAGACGTGGGGCTAGATTGCTACACAGCAGCAACCCCTTGCCTTTTGGGCAGTAGATAGCATATTACAATTGGTATCCATCATTGTCATGCTGCAGTGGGTATCAGATCGTGCAATAGACCTGAAGGCTTACTGCCAAGCGCCCAGTATTTGCTGCCAAGCACCCAGAAAATGCCAAGGGCTATCAGTCATGCTGCACCGTCGTCTTAAGATGTAAAAAATAGATTTATTCTGTATTCATTTGCTTCCCCCCTCCCTCCCTCCCTCCTGTTAAACCCTGGCTTTTGAGTTCAATCTTTGGGGGGATGGGGCATTCTGTGTGACAGTTGTTTGTGTTTCTCCCTGATGCAAAGCCACCTTTCTTGATTTTAATTCCCTGTACCTGTACGCCATGTCGTCACTCGCCCCTCCCTCCCTCCCTTCCTCCCTCGGTCCGTCAGATACTACTTTCGCGCCTTTTTTCAGACCAGACGCCATAGCTAGCACTGGGATCATGGAGCCCGCTCAGATCACCGCGGCAATTATGAGCACTATGAACACCACGCGCATTGTCCTGGAGTATATGCAGAGCCAGGACATGCCAAAGCAAAACCAGGACCAGGCGAGGAGGAGGAGGAGGAGGAGGCGATTGCAGCGCGGCGACGAGAGTGATGAGGAAATGGACATGGACATAGACCTCTCACAAGGCACAGGCCCCAGCAATGTGGAAATCATGGTGTTCCTGGGGCAGGTTGATGCCGTGGAAGGCCGATTCTGGGCCCGGGAAACAAGCACAGACTGGTGGGACCGCATCGTGCTGCAGGTGTGGGACGATTCCCAGTGGCTGCGAAACTTTCGCATGCGTAAGGGCACTTTCATGGAACTTTGTGACTTGCTTTCCCCTGCCCTGAAGCGCCAGAATACCAGGATGAGAGCAGCCCTCACAGTTGAGAAGCGAGTGGCGATAGCCCTGTGGAAGCTTGCAACGCCAGACAGCTACCAGTCAGTTGGGAATCAATTTGGAGTGGGCAAATCTACTGTGGGGGCTGCTGTGATCCAAGTTGCCAGGGCAATGAGAGACCTGGTGATATCAAGGGTAGTGACTCTGGGAAACGTGCAGACCATAGTGGATGGCTTTGCTGCAATGGGATTCCCAAACTGTGGTGGGGCGATAGACGGAACCCATATCCCTATCTTGGCACCGGAGCACCAAGCCACCGAGTACATAAACCGCAAGGGGTACTTTTCAATGCTGCTGCAAGCCCTGGTGGATCACAAGGGACGTTTCACCGACATCAACGTGGGCTGGCCGGGAAGGGTACATGATGCTCGCGTCTTCAGGCACTCTGCTCTGTTTAGAAAGCTGGAGGAAGGGACTTTCTTCCCAGACCAGAAAATAACCGTTGGGGATGTTGAAATGCCTATCGTGATCCTTGGGGACCCAGCCTACCCCTTAATGCCATGGCTCATGAAGCCATACACAGGCAGCCTGGACAGGAATCAGGACCTGTTCAACTACAGGCTGAGCAAGTGCCGAATGGTGGTGGAATGTGCATTTGGGCGTTTAAAAGCGCGCTGGAGCAGCTTACTGACTCGCTCAGACCTTAGCGAAAAGAATATCCCCATTGTTATTGCTGCTTGCTGTGCGCTCCACAATCTCTGAGAGAGTAAGGGGGAGACATTTATGGCTGGGTGGGAGGTAGAGGCAAATCGCCTGGCCGCTGATTACGCACAGCCAGACACCAGGGCGGTTAGAGGAGCACAGCATGGCGCGGTGCGCATTAGAGAAGCTTTGAAAACCAGTTTTGTGACTGGCCAGGCTACGGTTTGAAACTTCTGTTTGTTTCTCCTTGATGAAATCTCCGCCCCCCCCCCCACCCGGTTAACTCTACTTCCCTGTAAACCTACAACCCCACCCTCCCCTGCTACCCTCCCCCCTTCAAGCACCACTTGCAGAGGCAATAAAGTCATTGTTACTTCACATTCATGCATTCTTTATTACTTCATCACACAACTAGGGGGATAATTGGAAAGGTAGCCCGGGATGGGTGGGGGAGGAGGAAAGGAAAAGGACACACTCCAATTTAAAACTTATTGCTATGGAAATCATCTAGGGTGGAGTGAGTGGGTGGCCGAAGGCTCCCCCACCGTGTTCTTGGGCGTCTGGGTGAGGAGGCAATGGGACTTGGGGAGGATGGCTGTTGGTTACACAGGGGCTGTAGCGGCGGTCTCTGCTCCTGCTGGATTTCCTGCAGCTCAACCATACGCTGTAGCATTGGGGAGGAGGAATGTTGGTTACACAGGGGCTGTAGCGGCGGTCTGTGCTCCTGCTGCCTTTCCTGCAGCTCAACCATAAGCTGTAGCATTGGGGAGGAGGGCTGTTGGTTACACAGGGGCTGTAGCGGCGGTCTGTGCTCCTGCTGCCTTTCCCGCAGCTCAACCATACGCTGTAGCATATCAGTTTGATGCTCCAGCAGATGGAGCATGGACTCTTGCTTTCTGTGTGCAAGCTGACGCCACCTCTCATCTTCAGCCCGCAACTTCCTCTGTTCCTCCCGCGATTCAGCCCGCCACCTCTCCTCTCGCTCATATTGGGCTTTTCGATAATCAGTCATTGACTGCCTCCACGCATTCTGCTGTGCTCTGTCAGCGTGGGAGGCAGTCTGTAGTTCTGTAAACATTTCGTCACATGTTCTTCGCTTACGTTTTCGAATATTCACTAGCCTCTGCGAAGGAGAGACATGTGCAGCTGGTGGATGAGAAGGGAGAGGTGGTTAAAAAAGATACATTTTAGAGAACAATGGGTACACTCTTTTATGTTACATTTTGCTGTTCACATTACACAGCAGATGTGCTTTCATTACAAGGTCGCATTTTTCCTCTTATATGGAGGGCCTGCCTGTTTGGTGTGAGAGATCACTCACGCAGTGCCAGGTCACAGATTTCAGCTTGCAGGCAGCCATGGTAAGACACAGTCTTTTGGCTTTTTTAACCTTCTTAACATCTGGGGATGGTTTCAAAGAGTACTGCTATCATTAACCATACCAAGGACCCGTTGGGTTGGCCATTTAAAATGGGTTTGCGATGTAAAAGGAGGGGCTGCGGTTTCAGGGTTAACATGCAGCACAAACCCAACTAATTCCCCTCCACCCCCCACCCAATTCTCGGATGATCACTTCACCCCTCCCCCCACCGCGTGGCTAACAGCGGGGAATATTTCTGTTCAGCAGACCAGGAAGGGGCACCTCTGAATGTCCCCTTAATAAAATTGCCCCATTTCAACCAGGTGACCGTGAATGATATCACTCTCCTGAGGATAACAAAGAGCGATAAGGAATGGATGTTGTCTGCATGCCAGCAAACACCGGGACCATACGCTGCCATGCTTTGTTATGCAAGGATTCCAGACTACGTGCTACTGGCCTGGCGTGGTAAAGTGTCCTACCATGGCGGACGGGATAAGGCAGCCCTCCCCAGAAACCTTTTGCAAAGGCTTTGGGAGTACATGAAGGAGAGCTTTCTGGAGATATCCCTGGAGGATTTCCGCTCCATCCCCATACACGTTAACAGACTTTTCCAGTAGCTGTACTGGCCGCGATTGCCAGGGCAAATTAATCAGTAATCATTAAACACGCTTGCTTTTCAACCATGTGTAATATTTACAAAGGTACACTCACCAGAGGTCCCCTGTGTGCCCTCAGGGTCTTGGGTGAGTTCGGGGGTTACTGGTTCCAGGTCCAGGGTGATAAACATATCCTGGCTGTTGGGGAAACTGGTTTCTCCGCTTCCTTGCTGCTGTGAGCTATTTACATTATCTTCATGCTCATCTTCCTCATCCCCAGAACCCGCTTCCCTGTGTCTTTCTCCAGTGAGGGACTCATAGCACACGGTTGGGGTAGTGGTGGCTGCACCCCCTAGAATGGCATGCAGCTCCGCGTAGAAGCGGCATGTTTGCGGCTCAGCCCTGGACCTTCCATTTGCCTCTCTGGCTTTGTGGTAGGCTTGCCTTAGCTCCTTAATTTTCACGCGGCACTGCTGTGCGTCCCTGTTATGGCCTCTGTCCTTCATGGCCCTGGAGATCTTTTCTAATATTTTGCCATTTCGTTTACTGCTTCGGAGTTCGGCCAGCACTGATTCATCTCCTCATATGGCGAGCAGATCCCGAACCTCCCGTTCTGTCCATGCTGGAGCTCTTTTGCGATCCTGGGACTCCATCACGGCTACCTGTGCTGATGAGCAACCTGTGCTCTCCACGCTGAGCAAACAGGAAATGAAATTCAAACGTTCGAGGGGCTTTTCCTGTCTACCTGGCCAGTGCATCTGAGTTGAGAGTGCTGTCCAGAGCGGTCACAATGAAGCACTGTGGGATAGCTCCCGGAGGCCAATAACGTCGAATTCCGTCCACACTAACCCAATTCCGACCCCCTAAGGCTGATTTTATCACTAATCCCCTCGTCGGAGGTGGTGTTAAGAAACCGGTTTAAAGGGCCCTTTAAGTCGAAAGAAAGGGCTTCGTCGTGTGAACGTGTCCAGGCTTAATTCGATTTAACGCGGCTAAAGTCGACCTAAACTCGTAGTGTAGACCAGGCCATAGAAGAAGTTTTTGTAACAACCTTTAATTGTATTGCTTAAGAGAGCTGTTTCCAAGAAGTGACTTTTTACCAAGCTAAAACAGTAAAGTTCCCCTATGTTGCCAACAAGGCCCAGAATATTTTTTTAAATGCTGAGTGAAAATATGCATGACTGGAAGTATGGGTGAAGATTAAGAACAACAACAATAGCCATTGATCCTGCACAAAGCATGTAGAAGCCTAAGAAGGAATGTGACCAGCTGCATCTCTTAACTGGCACCCCAAATTTAAGAGATGTGGTTTTCAGCACTTCTAAATCATCCCCTACTGATTCCATGTTTTTTGTATTATCAGGATACCTGTACTTGCAGTTGGTGGTATATTGTATCATAGAACTGTCAGTAAAACACTTTTCAGATGATCTAAAAGTCAGCTTGCTCACCCCACAACTCTGAGTGGATCATGTTACTGGGGTATGAGGCCTGTAATCCCAATTTGCTCTGAAGATTTCCAGTGAGTTGTCATGGGGTGGAGCAACCCAGAAGTTGCAACCTTAAAGATCGAAGTAAACATGGAAGAAGGTGTGTCTTATGTCCTGAAGCTAGCTGAAGGAAGGAGGAGACCAAGACTTCACAGGCCATGCCAGCTGGTCTAGCCAAGAGCCCAAGAAAGCCCATCGGCATGAGATACCAACCAGATGACACCATCTGATCCTTGAACTGCAGTCCTAGCCCTGAAGCTAAGACCATGCAAGCTGAAGAGACTTCTTTTTTAAGTAACACGTTTTTTTTCTTTAGTGGAGACATCCACAATATTATTTATTTTTCCTCTGCACTTTTTAAAGTGTGAATGAGTGTGTGACTATCAAAGAAATAGCATGTGTATATTTAGATTTTAAGTAAATCCTACTTCAAAGCACTTTGTGTTATCCTGGGCCATAAGAATGTTGCAGGAACTGTTGTATGCAATAGCCGTGCCAGTCCCAGGATATTAGAGAGACAAGTTAGTCCACTAAAAGATATTACCTCACACTCTCTGCCCATAAAGGGGCAGTTAAAGGTGGTCAACCACGCTGTACCACAGTGAATAAATTAGATGGGGAAAGAGCCAATGGTGAAAATCATCTGGTAATATGCAGCTTTGAAGGGAACTCAGCATTATTTCCAAGGGCAGGGAAGTAGATGGTGTCTCCTTAAGTTTCCAGTGATACCAGTTAATCAAGCCTTATGCCAACTTCATGGTTTAAATCTCGATTGTGTTAATTTAAAGCTTTGGTCAGTTGCTGAATCCATTCCATATGGTCATCAATTGGTTGATTTATTATCTCAAGTTCAGTTGTAACTCCAATTCGCTAACTGTATTGCTAATTCTTAGATAAATAGAAATATTTTTAGTATTGAGTTTTAGTGACAAGTTTAAGTGACTAAGTTTGTTTTTACTAATTTCACAATAAAACCAAAAAACCATACAGCTGGTGTTTATTTCAAAAACAACAACAACATGGGTCACAAAATCCTCACTGAGTTTTAATGGTCATTGAGAAACCATTTAGGAACTCCTTGGCTCTAATCCTAAATTAATACCTTTATCCCTCACACAAAAATAAGAGACCAGGATCCAGATTGCTCCCTAAACATGAGCATATGATGTTTTTGAAAGTGAGCTGAACAAAATTTAATTACACAAGTGTATTCTGGATGGAGACACTGAGTCACTGTGTAATGAAATTGGCAATGACAAGATATGTTACTCATAAGGTCCTTACTCCCCCAGGAAGGCCGAGACTGAGGCAATGGCAGCAACAGCAGCAGCAGAGCATGGGGAGTGTCACGCCATCAGAGACTCAGGACATTCAGGTTGCTTTCAGAACCTTCGATGTCCACATGCAAAACTGAACTGAACTATATGTGAAAGTAGAAGGGGCTAAAAGCATTTTCCTGGTGATTAGAGAGGGACATTTAAAGGAAGAGTGAGACATAAGGCATTAGAAGAAACCAAAAAGTAGCAGTAACAAAATAGGAAGGGTTAAGAACAAAACTAAAACATGTGGGATTTGCAGAGTGGAAGGAGGACATTCTGGCTTAGCACTGGTGAGATAGTTGGGTGAGGCCCCTGGAGAGAGAAATGGGTCAGGGCAGTCCTGGAGGGATGGGGGAAGAGAGAAAATAATGGCTTGGGGAAATCCAATATATGTAACTATGACAATATTTTGCTTATATATTGTTTGTATGTTATTGTTAGTTTAGGCTCTTTAACTGCAGGGTCTGTGTTTTGTTTATCCCAGTCAGCATCAGGGCTTTATTGGGCTAGGTGCTGTACAAACATTCAACCATTATAAAATATTCAAGCCTCAATAACTGTGTTAGTTTAATTGCTCATGCGCCTCTTCTATTTCATGAGTGTGGTGCCTCACCTAATTTTTCATTGTGCCTTGACAGTTAGGGGTGTGCATTGGCCCATTCTCTGTAACTTCAATTACACTCTGTCTCAGAAAACATTTCTACTTTACCAAAATGTTTAAAACATTAAATACAGATGGATCAATTAGAATAATCTGTGACAAAATTAATCATTGTCTGCTTTTCAGTGGGTGGAAGAATTAGAGATACAAGTAAAATGAGATCCCAATTCACCAAGGCATTTAAGCACACACCTGATTAAGTGCTTTGCTGAATCTTGGCCTACATTAGGGTTACATCGTGTCTCAGAAGTGCCATGGCAGGCACAGGGAAGAAAATAATACCACTGTTGCCAGACACATGCACAATAGGAGGATGGCCTGCATCATGAGCCTGAATACATATTTTACTGCATTTTATCTGTGGCATAGTATTTTCATCACATATAGTAATTACCTCCTCCCTAAGGCAACTGTACATTAACCCAAGCTTATTTTAGGCCGCATCTACATTAACAAATGTACAGCGGCACATCTGTACTGATGCAGCTTCACCGCTGTAAGTTTGCTTGTGTAGCCACTCTATGATGATAGGAGAGAGCTCTCCCATTAACATAATAAAACAACCTAAAAAGTGGTGGTAGCTATGTTGGCAGGAGAGCATGTACTGCTGACACAGTGTTGTGCACAAGGGTGCTTATGCCAGCGAAACTTATGTCGTTTAGGGGGGATGTTTTTCCCACACTCCTGAGCAACATAAGTTTTGCCAACTTAAATGGTAGTGCAGACATGGCCTAAGTGACTGGACAGAAAAACAACTATATATAGATATAGATATATATAGTAAATCTTTCATTGGATCTCCTCACCATTGTTTGCATAGCACAAATTTCCCTTGTTAGAAAAACATGGTTTGTTTTTATTGATTATGCCTTAAAAACGTGAGTTTCATTTATGGAGAAAAGGAGTTAATATACATTTTTCAAATTTGTAAGATACTTTTTAAAGTTCATTAAGTCTCACAAAATCTCAGTCTCCACTGGATTCACCCATTCCTATTTGAACTTACCCTGAGTTGGCAAAACCAGTAAGATTGCCTCCCAGAATGTATATGATGTTAATGATCCACCAAACACTATCCTGGTGATGGTTTATTGGAGGACACCAAGATTCCCCCTCACACCACCACCACCGCTTGAATTTTACAAAGCTTTTTAGGCACTATTTGAAAGTTCTGAAATATTTTTTTCCTTACCAATTTGTCTTGTCTTAATTGTACATATATACTGGTTTGTCCTATCAGGATTGTTGATGAATGTTGGACTGCTGTCTTCTTTTAGAAAAAAGGTACATTTTAGGGGTTTGGGGTTTATGCTTACTTACATATATATAAGCATAAAGGTACAAGTAAATCAAATTTTGGGCCTCCTAGCCTTAGGGTAGATTTAAAATCAAATTTTACATCAATCCCCAATTTAAATTATTTAAATTAGACAATAGGAAACCTTGATTTAAATCATTGAATGTAATCATATTTTTTGATTGTATAAGATTCATTCTCATTGGTTGGTATAAACATTGAAACATGTTTAATATTTACAATGAAAATGTAGCCAATTGCCAGGAATAAACTTCGAGGATACAAGGGGGAGACAACAGAACTTCCCCTGTTGCCGTAACTGCAGCTAGGGAAAATAAGGCCGGGGGGGGGGCGGAATCTCCCCCTTTCTTTACATAGCAAATTGAAAAGCCTGGGACAGCTTCAAATTTATCACACATTCTGGAGGGAACTTATCTCACCTGCCAGGATGAAAGGGGAGAGACAAACTCCTTTTCTGGTTTTTATCAAGCTTCCCAGAAAAAGTCTATCCGAGGATAAAATATAGCATGTAAAATTTCAGGAAGATTGGTGCGGATTTTTTGGTTGGGGATGGAAGAGTTCAAATTGCGGTGAGTGATTGAAAATTAGGTTTTATGATAGGAAGCTAACTTCAGTCTTAACTATGAAGTAGCTACTACTGCTCCCATGACATTTAAAATACAAAAAAAAAAAAGTTATTTCACAGTTTGAGATACCAAATTATATAGCTACTGCCTTCTTAAAATACTTTATGCCTCAGTAACAAATGTTCTTTGAGCAGATCTTTGTACGCTTAGTTAAAGGTTGCATTATTTTGGATGGATAACTCTCTACAGCTGGTAACTGATCAGTTGCCCCTTGTCTGTGAGCTGAGTAATTTTTTAGCCCTAATACTAAAACAAAGAAAACCTTTTGATTCATTTAAATATCATTTAATAACTGCTATACTGGAAACAGTTATTCCTTTCAGCAGTTCAGGCTAGACAGAAGAACACTTCTTTTAACTTATCATAGTCATAGTGAAAGTATTTAAGGATGGTCTTATTTAGTTAACACTATTAATTCACTTGTACCAGGAACAGAGTAATAACAATCAAGTTACTATATTTCAATAAAAATGCTGTGTTCATTAGAAAATTAATAATAAAATAGCTCAAATATAAAGCTGGTCACAAAGAGCAATAAGGGAAAAACCAATATTTCCACAACAAGATTTTTTTTAAGAGGAACCCTTTCGTAACTCTGTGGAGTTATAGTTGGATGAATGGACATGTCGTCCAAATAAGGCAATAAATTTTATACAACTAGATTACGGAATTGTGCAGAAATAACTAGCTTAAATATACAGAATACTCTAACATGACTAATGTGACACTTGGATCTCTCCTTTCTTTAGAGCTCTGGACTTTATTAGAGACATTCAGGAAAGAGATGATATGTACAAAACAGACCTCTACAATTTCCATAGCAGGCTTCATATGCACAACATCAATTTTATCCTCCTATTTGGCTATGTTTGCATATTGTAATAAACATTCTATATCCTGTAGTTTTACCCCTTTGAATGCCAAGCTTCAGATTAAATGACAATTTTATTCATTCTCTGGAAAGGCAACAACTTTGCTCGGGCTTTGAATGTTTTTGTTAATAGTTTTCAAACAAAATCATTAATCCAAGCTGAGAAAACTTCACTGTGATTGTGGTAAATCCAACTTCCTGTTGTAATTATTTTTTTTTAATTGCTATGCAATGTACGAGAATGTTAATTAAGGCAAAATATGCTAATCTGCAATAGGTCTCCCATCATTAAAGTGAATTAATGAGGTGATACTGTACTGTATTCCGCAACAACTTAGTTTCTGATCAGGCACACCACTTTTTCCTATAAACAAGAAAAACAAGTCTGCTAACAATATGCAGGGTTGGATTAACTCTCCTGTGGGTTCGGGGCTATTAGATTTTGTGGGGTCCCCATATACAAGTCTTTTTCCTAATTTAAAACAAAGTGATCACAATTATGGCATCGAGGCTATTAACGCTATACTAAACTTGCCTTTTAATTAACATAAAGCCGTTCTGTGGTTACATTTCAGTCTTAAAACATGTAGAATTTAGTTAAGTTAATTAAAAATAGTCTACTTCTTACCTTAGAACAGCTGTTATATTAGTTTCTTTCTGGGAGGGAGTTTGGGTGCAGGAGGGGGCTCCAGGCTGGGGCAGAGTGTCGAGGTGCAGGAGAGGGTGAGGGGTGCAGGCTCTGGGAGGGAGTTTGGTGCAAGAGGGGATTCTGACCTGGTACATGGGGTTGGGGTGCATGAGGGGGTGCAGGGTCTGGGAGGGATTTTGGGTGCAGGAGGGGATTCTTACCTGGGGCAGGAGGCTGGGGTGCTGGAGGGGGTGCAAGGTGCAGGCTCC